>NC_134249.1:18943571-19249166 GCF_965152275.1 Natator depressus | reverse complement strand
TCTTAAAAAAGGAGGAAATGCAAGGACACATGGGAAAATGAAGAGAAGAAAACATCTACATTAAAGATGCCGTGGTTTGGTTCTCGTGTGTAATGCTGAGGGTGAAATGAACTGCCTGGGAGCACATCCTAAGAGTGGTTTTCACCAAGAGGAGTGATGCCCTGTCATTTCAACCTCCACCACCTGGTTTGAGAATAGAGTCTACACACCCTGTCTCTCTGCCTGAAGCCATTTCTGACCTTTGGACCTTACACACATTGTAGAACAGACATTCAACAAGGCGTTGCAAGATCACATTCCTACTGCAGGGCTCACCTGTGGCATCAGTCTAACACGGTTAAGAAAAGTGGAGAGACAGACAATAGTTCCACTACAGTACAGGTGAGATTTTCAAAAGCAGTCACTGCTGGCATAGCTTTGTTCTCCTAGAAGTTACAAAACTCCCATCCACTTCAACAGAGCCCTACACCTCCAGTTGAATGAAAACAATCATTAAAGATGGTTCCCTAAAGCAACTTGCTCTGAGGGGAATGCGTCTGCCTTTCTCTTCTGCCTGTGCTTGCCTCACTTGTTTAGTCTCACGCACAGCACAGACAGTGGCAGTTCCAGTGCCTGGGCTTACAATGGCAAAATCTGCCACCACCCACGCAGCAGGATTTCGATTTGAAAAGCTGGCAAGGCTGCGGACAACAGAAAACAACTTGACTTTCATCTACCACTGAGTCATCCAGGATTTACTATACACAGGCCTACCCTCCTACTTGCACCAGTTTTGAGAAAATAGCAAAAGAACCAGTTAGCACCTACTAACTCTCCCAGAATACAACCTTAGAGAAATCCCTCCTTGGTACAGAGTTGGGAAGCAGTTGAATAGGTTGGTTCGATTTTCTTTTCTATAACTGCTACAGATTGAAACATGTTTGCTGCCTTCAGGAAAGCTAAATGTGCCTGGGGTTTTAGTAGAGGGGATAAGTGGCTCATAGAAGACATGAAAAACAGAGAATCAGAGAATTTGTCCCAACTGTGCCTGCCATGGAGTTTTCACAGGGACGCATGGGCACAGAGAGAGACACACACACTGAGGCATATTTCACCCACTTGAACTTGGATACCATACTTACTGGGGCACCCTTTTCACCAGCAGGTCCTGGAGGTCCTTGGGGTCCGGGTCTTCCTGGTAAACCAATTGGGCCAGCTGACCCAGCCGGACCTCTCTCACCAGGAGACCCCTGTTGGCAGGGGAGGAGAACGGAAACAGTCATTAGGCATCTCATATATTAAAAATAACAGAGGGAGAAAAATTAGGATGTAGAAAATGTATTATGTGCAAAACTCAGCAGGTAAAAGAGCGAGTGTGATGGTGCAACTGCCATGCAATGATCCTGCACTATAAGTCCGAGGGATCCTGCCTATTTTAATTTTAATTAACATCACTGGAATGGCTGGGTTCTTCTCTGGATGGCACTGGAGCTCAGTTGCTGGGTAAACATTATCAGAGCTTGGAACAAGCGCACAAGCCATTTTACTGCTAATGTAGCAGAGCAATAAGGGTTTAATGATGAATATTCTCTTCTGGAAGGACTGCTCTGAATAGGGAATCTCAGCTGGGACAGCTTTCAATGGGCTAAAACCTGGGTGGGCTTCAAGCTGGTGACTGAGGGCTAGTCTACACTGGCAACACTGAGAAGGCCCGCCTCTGTGTCCAAGCTTCCAGGCAAGGAACGGGGTTGGGCTGTATCGCTCGACATGAGCCGAGGCCTGACTTCCTGATGGCGGAGATGAGCCAACCGGCGCAGGTCTTAGCTTGCCCCCAGCCCTGTCCTTCCCCTTGCAGGAAGTAGGGGACTGTCCCCTACCGGCCTTCTTCGACTTCTTGCTGGGGGCGTGGATTGGGATTGGTGCCGGCTTCTTGCCGGCGGGGCACCACGCACCAATGCCAGGGTGCTGTGTGCTGAGTTGGACCTCTGCTCCGGGGCTGGACTCCATCAGGAGCGCTTTGAGTCTCATCTCGCACTCTTTCTTGGTCCTAGGTTTAAAGGACTTGCAGATTCGACACTTATCACTTATGTGCCCTTCACCAAGGCACCTGAGATAGCTACTATGTGGATCGCTCATGGGCATGGGCTGTTCGCAGCGATCGCAGGGCTTAAAGCCTGAGGACTGGGGCATGCCCTATTCCCTGGTTAGGTCCCCGACAGAACTAACTAAACTCTAACTACTGCTAAGGGCTAACTAACTCAACTACTAACTATGTACACTAACTTTACAAGAACTCTAGTTCGTACGAACGAAGCCGAAGCAACGCTAGTAAGAGCAGCGAACATCCTGTGAACCATCACTGGGGCAAGAAGGAACTGAGGGTGGGGAGAGCAAGCGGTGCCCCTTCTACCGCGCCATGTGGGCGCCACTCCAGAGGGCGCCAGAGCCGCTCCCCTACGGATACTGCTGACAGAAAAACTTCCGGCACCGGTGCATGTGGCGAGCACACACACCTAATGTGGAATGGACGTGAGCAAGCACTCAAAGAAGAACTAAAGGCTCAGTCTCCATGTTGCCAATGCCCTGAGCCATCTCATCCCCTCAGCACACCATGTATGGTCAACAGAGTTATAGGGCAGTGACCAAGTTATCATACATGTGTCTCGTAAAATAAAGGGATACCCAAATATTGATTAGTTAACACCAAAAGGGAAAATGGGTAACTGCTTGTGAACAGCGATTAGGCCTCAGTAGTTACTTATTAGGCCTGTAATGTGTTAGGTAGTGCCGATAAATGACAAAGAGCCAATACTTACTGCTGGGCCTGGTGGACCAGGGGGACCTTCACTGCCTTTCAGCCCAAGAGCTCCCTGCAACCAAAAAGAGAGAAGAAACAGCATCATTCACTGGAAAATATGATGTACTGTATATTGCATCACATAACACTATCTATTGCATCACTCCAGTGGGAAGGACAAGAGGAGCTTTTACTTACAACTGGGCCAGGGAGACCTCTTTCACCAGGGAAGCCTCTTAAGCCAGGAGGGCCATCTTTTCCTGGAAGGCCAGCAGGTCCCGGGTCACCCTGTAACGGGATAGGTTAATAGTTTAGAATCTCTGGAATCAGTAAGAGCCTAGCTTCTTTGGCCAAGATGTAATGGTATACAGTCTCTTGTTAGGATCTGGAACACTAAGCTTCTGCTCTGAATCTGATCTCTTCATCCGTCCAGCCTAGGATCTATCTACATTCTTCCTGACTCCAGGATCAACCGATCAGCAGCGTGTCATACTGGCCTCTTGTTAAACATGAATAGCTGAAACACCTACTAATTGTCTACAGAAGTCACGGACAGGGATGGCGCTGTAGAGTTCAAATAAAGGTTTGGATGTGGAATCTGTATTTTGAAGGTCTGTGCTCCTAAAGTTCAGGGCATGTTCAGGTCCCTCATTCTGGTTCAGCTCATTCTCAAGAGAGGTGTTCATAGTGAAATTCTGACCCAGGTTCATGTCCAGCCACTCCAAAATTTGGAGGTGGCGGACAGGTGGTACAGTTTGGGGTTTCTGGCTTGGGCCCATCCCAACCTCATACAAACAGAAATGTAACCTGATATGGTTTGCTCACAAAGGGGGATGTTCTCAGATCAGCTCATGCCAAAGAGCATTGTAATGCAAATCTCAGCCCTTTCAGCTCTCATGACCTAGTCTGCACCTGCAGCCAGGTCGCTAGAGATGTATGTGTTTAGACTTGCATGCCCAGCACAATGGCAGATACAAATCATACCTGAAAAAAAGAAGCCAGTACTTCTGAAAATTAACCTCTCAGTGTTATCCAGTCAGACCCCCCAGGGGTCACTTATTACTCAGACAGAATGAATGAGCCTGATTCTAACCAGGACTGGTCCTCGCCTCCATCCCTGTTGCCTGAACATCATGCTCCAATGCATACCTGAGCTCTGAATGAAATATGAAGTCAGATCAAATGTACCAACAATGTACCTTGGTTCCTTCCTTTCCAGCCAGGCCAGGTAGACCTTGCTCACCTGGTGGACCCGGTGGACCTGGATGCCCACGCTCACCCATTGGACCCGTCTCTCCAGTAGGACCCTAAAAGAAGACCAAAAGATACAGAGGGAAGAGTTCAATACTCGAGAGACAAAGAGCGAGAAAAATCTGTCCATCAGTGAATGCCATTCACAGCTGTAGCCATCCACCCCCTTTAATGGGCAGCCCTTTCCTGCCTACCTGCTAATACCCACCCCCAGAGATGCTAGGACTGACATGCTGTCAAGCTCACTGGCACCGTGAGTGAGGGAAGTCTCCAGCAACTCCAGTGACTCTTAGGACGGCCCCAGTTAAATCTGGCAACCCTCACTGATGACTGAAAAGCTGCAGATGCCAGTGCCCAAGCACGGCTTATCTCTGTAAAAATGTGGACCCCATTTCAGACTCTCCTTTTCTTCCACCAGCGATGCTTTAGGGGGATGCTAGTGCAGTCTTTGGGAAGGCAATGTGAATGAAAAGCTAATTTCCTTGGAGTTCTTCAATAAACACAATCAGATGAAGCATGTCGTTCGTTGTGTGTGTCTTTTGTTCTCCCACCACAGCTGCCACTTTTAATTCACTAAGGCAGCATTTCCATTACCAGGGCCTATAACATTGAAACAACAAGCGCACTGAAAGGTTACCATATTCATTCAGGCCACTTTTACCACCCAAAACTGAAAACCATCATATCAAATGCATGGAGCATTCCTCGTAGGGATCACCTAAACTAGGTCAGAGGGGCCACACCAGATCACCATCTTATTACTCAAGCACCAACATTAGAAATGAAACACCAGGAAGGCTCCTATAGCTCCTACTTGGTTTTGCTCAGTTGTAGTATTTTTATTGACCACAATGGACAGCTATCATTTGTCTTATTTTCAGTTACATACTTGTTTTGCATTGTTATCCAAATAAGGCAATTTCGTTCTATCTAAATTCTCCTTGAAGTTTCAACTGGATACAGCATTTTCTTCATGTCATTGTCCTAACAGTGTCACTGTGCACCGTTAACAAGACACTCAGTTTTACTTTGGAAGCGACTTCATTCCAGTGCTGGATAAAACTGCATCTCTATGCAGTTTGTATATCCATTTGTTAGGTGTGGTAGGATCCTTCAGAATGAAAGTAGCTGTATAAATGTGCAACATTATTATTATGCTTAAGGTTTTATTGGAAAGTTTCCAAAGTGCACGATAACTCTGCCATGTCTTTCTTGTACTGGGCACAAATAATTGATTAACTTTATGACTACATGAGATAATTATTGATCACCTAAGTACTATACATGGGGTCTAATGGTAATGAGCATGGAATAAACAACCGATATAGACTAGAACACAACACAGTAATTATCCTGCAATTTCTGTCGTAAAGTAGATTCTGATATGAAGAAAAATGTTACTTGGTGGTAATTAATCATTTAATTATGGTATTTGATAACATATGATTCACATAGAATCATGTATTTACTTTGAATTGTAATTGTAAGGGGATTCTGTGTGTCTTGATAAATTGCAGGGTGACACTTACTCTAGGTTGAATGATAAACAGTGATGTCACAGTCCTGCATATTACACTAATTCTACTTAGTAGATCCAAGTGCAACTGCCACGCAATCTGCTTTATGTTTTAGAAGATGGAGATAATCATATACTTGCCCTTTAATATTGAACTTTGCCATTTATCTGAGAGGACATGTTAATTACTATGTAATTAAACAGTGAACGCCTTCCCATATAATCAAAGCAAGGAGAATTTGTATATAATCAGTCCCCATTCATTCTAAAACCTTAGCAATACAAATGATATTATAGAGACTGATCCAGCACACACTTATTCAAGTAGGTAGCTATACTGACTTCACTAGGGCAGACTCCGGCAGTGTTTTAAGAATATATTAAATAGTGATGCAGTTCCTTATGATGACATTTAACAGAAATGTTGCATTGCCACGAAATGTACCAACATGGCCATATTTTGTGTAGCCATTCAATATTGCTTTTAAAGCTTTGTTACTTAAAATCTTACAATATGGTTCTATGCAAGTGTCTATTATAATCAGAGGCAGGATGAGAAATGGGCCAATTTCGGGCCTGATTGTGATCTTACACCAATTTTTAAACCAGTGTAATTCCACTAATTTCATTGGCATTACCTGATTTACACCAGCTTTAGGGAGATCAGAGCCGGGACTTTTACTCTCATTTATACAGATGCAAATCTGGTCACTTCACTGAGCAGAATGAGAGCATGACGACTTTCCAGGACTTCGAGGGAAGTTTTTCCTAAAAGCTCTATTCTGAGAGATACCTAATGCCTTGACAGATTGGGCTGGTGAGTGAAAATTTCAGAGTTAAATTTCACACACAATGGAAAAAAAGAGAGGTTTGGGTGTTCACAACCATGTCTGACCAGGAACATAAGGATGCCAAATACCTATCGCTGTTCCATAGCCCCCCTTTGAAAATCCCAGCCTCTGGTCTGTATATTCTATTCATCGTCCTATTAGCTAAGATAAACAAGAGCGTCTATAATCTGATCTGGTTTGTCAACAGGTGTGAGCAGGGCAGGACTGCTGTGAATGCTGCGTTCATTTCTTACCTGCGGGCCAACAACACCTGGAGGGCCTGGAGGACCTGTCTTGCCTTGGAAACCCTGTTTTAAAAGAAAAATGAATCATAATTAGCCACTAGACATAGTAATACAAGAATCTCAGCATGCTACTTGAGAGTATCAAGCTCAGCATGCTCTGGTAAAACTTACTATCGACTACAAAAAAATGGAAATCCCAAAAGACACTAAAAGGAGGAAATCAAACAGGAGATGGGAAATATCTTTCTATTTATTCACAGGGGCAAAACAAGAAAAAGAGATTATCAAACCCTATCAACTATGGCTGTGATTCCCGGGGGAAACACTCAGTAAAGGAACTAGTTGTTTATAATATACAGGGCAGACCCACAGTTGGCATAAATCAGCAGAGCTTTATTATTTCAATGGCACTATGCTGATTTACCCCATCTGAGGATCTGGCCTTACATATATATGTAAGCACTTTTATACATATAAAACACTTTCCCCAGAATTTGTGAAGCTGGAGGAGATATTAAAAAAGAAATCTTTATCGGTCTTAGTAATAACACGTGAGATTATTAAAGTTGAAGGAATTTTAAAATTCTAATTCCCTTTATTCCTATTTCTTATGCTGTTGGTTTCTGTTTTGTGCTTCACTCAGTCCCAGCTTTGAGACTGGACTGCTGCCTTTCGCTTTCCGCCTACAGTCAGTTTCACTTCCTGGTTCTAATGGGGTAGCACAAGGATGATGTGTTTGAGTTTCCAAATGCTATTTGCTTTTTTTTAAATCAACATTTGTTGACAACAAACCATAAATACATTTCTCTTTGTGTCTTTCTGAAATTATATTTGGAAATCTTGGCAGCTTCCAGTTGAAGCTGTTTAATGCAGTCCCTTGAAAAACGGCAAAAACATTCTTCTCTCCTTTCATTGATGCAGAGGTATTCTTGGACACTTACTCTCTTGTGGGCTCTACAGGTGAGCAGTACCGAATTCACAAACTTTGAAGGCCCTTGTTCAGCAAAATTAATACAGCTCAGCTCTGAAGCATGCTTAAAAAAACTCCTAATCCACATTGCCATGTGTTGCATGTGCGTGCAAGTAACTTCTATTGACACAGGACGGAGTATATGATACAAATAACTCCACTGACCTCAACGCACGTTATTCACACTAGGAGCAAATGATTTAAGTTGTTATTTAAGGAGCAACTACATTCCATGTACTTTAGCCATCAAGACTGTTTCCGAGATTTCTTAGGTAACAAGGTACCTCGGTAATTCTTCAGAGGATGCACTACTGACATTCATTCTGTAGCCTGTATTTGTCATTAACCCACATTATTTTTGAGGGCCTTAGATGGAGCTTCCTTCTGCCACAGGAGATGGATAAATATGTTTTAACCCATCACTACTCTGACATGCTAGAAAGCTACTGAGCACAACTCTAGTTGCTTGCAGGACCACAGAATGTGTGTTGCAGTTGATGGGAAAATGGTGAGCACTTCCCACAAAAAATAAATATCAGCAAATTTTGGAAAATTCAAAATATTTCAGCCATCTCTACAGGTTTTCTTTTTGAGGCAGAAGACGGGTTTTCTCCAGGTCCCTGCCTGAAGCTTGAGCAAGGATCCCCATGATTCTCCCCATTTTATACACCTCAAATTTTAAACCTGACATCATGACCAAGTATCCAAAGATGCTTCAGCATCCCTAATGCATGCTGGGCTGAAAGGGAAGTGGAATATGGACCCGAACTGGGATCTCTTGCATGCAGGTATAGAATGCTCCAGCTCAGCTACCAGTTTGGAACCATTATTTCATCTGCTTTTCTGTTCGCCCCCTCCTACTTCCCATCCCTTTCTCATGATGGCATAAGGAAACAGATCAACAATGAAAAAAAGTTACCTTAATTAGTTTAATAATATGGATTTGGTCAAGTGCAGTAATACTGAGAATTCAAGTACTGTGAATTCAAGCACTGTACTTGCCAGGTTAGTGTACAGTATATATTGAATGGCAGCAAGAGCTGGTGCACGAGTTACAAAAATGGGCCTGCAAGTCTTTGGGCTTGTACAACTCCAGGCACAACATTGGAGGTTACTTCTGCAAACTGGTCCTTGCGTGATGTGTATGTTTGATCTCCTAGCAGAGTATACAATGAACATTAAACCTGAAGGGCTTGTTCCAGTCAAAGGTGAATTGAAACGTTTTTTTCTGAAAGTAATTGCCTAGTATAGGCAAATCATCAGCAGAATAAGATGAAGAAAACGACAGATAAATAAGTTTTTGAACAAGTTAGTTGAAAGCCACTTCTTCCTTCATTTGCATGCCAAGCTTGGAGTGTGATGCTCTGCTGTTTTTTTTCTACAACAGCTGATGACATCAGATGCAAGCAGAGTAAAGACTGCAGCTCTTACTTGAATTCAGGTGTCCCTCCTGGAATTAATGATGATGTCAGGGAAACTAAATGCCACCTTCCAACCTCAGCAGGTCAAAACCTTTCAGTTCACCTTTAAATTTATCTGAGAATATAGCTTTAGTGATCTAAAGTACCATTTGTGTCACTACAAAGCCACTCTTAAGGACTGTACATAAATGTATAGCGTTGCATGGAACAGTATTTGCATTGCTGTGCTTATCCAAATGCCAGGCAAATTAATTAAACGTTTCTGTGATAAGTCAGGGGGAAAATGCATAATATGCAAAGCCTTTTTAAAGCTTATCTGCCAGGAGGGGCAGTGAAGAAAAATGCAAAGCTCAGTAGAGAGGTTTTATTTCTCCCGTAAATGAAATACCAAACACACGGCCGTGCATGCAATGTTGACGAAAGCATAATTATAACAGTAGCAAAGGAGTTGGATCATCACCAGCAGAAAAAAGGCACCCAGAAAAGGCAAAACAGAAAGATATGAATTTCTGCATCCAAAAAGTTACATTGGAAGAATATACATTTTTGCTGCAGAACATCCTTTATGCAAACTTTCCCAAAGGACAAAGAAAACAGAGCCATATAGTCATACCTTCTTCATGCCTCATCATTCTCCTTTGGTGAGAAACAATGCTTACATCTGCACAATAAAATCCTTTAAAATTGATAAAGCAGTATGCATATAAAGAGAGAGAATACACAGCAGGGGAACTAGACAGCCAGGAGCCACTCCTTGAGTCACAGCCACATTTAGCATATGGTTATCTTGAGGGCTTGGGCAAAACTTTGTCTGGTCCCCTTGAGTTGCTTTAGATAAAGGGCAGCATCAGTGGGGGTGCCATTCCTACTAGTCTGCTAAAGCTGGCAGATGGGAGTGTGCTGCATACACGGGCATGTACAGCAAACAGACTTATTGAGTTCCCAAATTCCCACTGACTTCAACGATGCCAGGATTTCACCTCCCTGATTAAAATGAGCAGACAAAACAGCCAATAATTTTGGCAACGACTAGCCTTCCTCCAGATATGCATACACCAAAACTGTGCTGGAATTCCCTATTGCCGTGCAATAGTTCTTCATACTTGTAGTGTGATGTACTAAGGAGGAAAAGCAGAATTTATTCTCAGCGTTCTAGGTGGGAGAACAGATAAAAGTGCTTAGAAAACTGACCATTGACCTAAGCAACTGTAGTGTTAAATATTTTCCTCTGATGTAAAGGATGAATCCCATTCAAATTAAAACATCTGCTATCACAGACCTGGAATAGCTTTACAATGTAATCAGAGCACAGACGTTTTAAAATTTGGGAAGTAATGAGAGAGAGAGAACATGGACAGTTTCCATAAAAGTCCAGAAAAGAGCTGTCCATAGAAATAGACTATCTTTCCCCTCTTAAGTGGCAAAGGCAAGATCAGAACTGTAGATCACTGGAGTTACAGAGGGAGTATGACCATTGGGACTGCATGGAAACCAACTGGTACGACTTTGCATCTTTTTCTCCATTTTCCTATACTATAAAAGCAAGTGCCAACAATATGATAATTTCTTACTTGTGTTATTCTGTTGATACAAAGATGACCTCAATAAATTTTTACCACTCTAGAGTGGAAGTTGAAATGTCCTAATCAGAAGTCAATACCCACTTACCTGATCCTGCAGCTCTTACACATGCAAATTTCCCATTGATTTAAGTGCAAGTTATGTAAGTGTAAGAGCTGAAGGATTGCTCTCAGTGTATCTGTTTGCTGGTGTCTTCTCTATGCATGACATAGGGTGACGGGGGGAGGGGAGGGAGAAAGAGAGAGAAAGAAGCAGAATGTGTGGCCTTCATGCAAATCATCATTAGACTGATCTGTCCTGCTCAAAAAGGTGTTGATTCCCATAGATCTTCCCATGTAGTTGAAGAAACACAAACCATTGGAATAAAACATGTGGCAACATCTCCTCAGCTACACAGAAGGGTTTAGATGAACTAACCAGCAAGACAGACTCAGAACTAATGATCTACCCAAGGTTTCCAGCTACTTACAGTTTCACCTCTCTGTCCGGGGTGACCGGGCAATCCATCCTTCCCTGGTGGACCCTAAAGAAGAAAAAAAGAATGACAAGGAATTTGAACAGGTTTCCAATAGTACTCTGTTAAATTGTACCCTGCTGGTTGGTGTGTGTACAGTGGTACCAACGCTCTCCGCCGGATGGAATCAGATCTGCTCGTGTGTTTGGACCCAGTCCTCCAAAATGCCAAATACCCTCAACTCCCTTTGTTTCAATGGGATGTGGCCTCATTCAGAGCCTTGCAAGAGCTGGCCCTTTTTCACAGACCCTCCAAAGACAGTGAATCCAATGGAGAGTCTTCCTTTAGATTAAAGGGTGGAGAATAGTCCTGACTCCACCCGAGGCAAGGAAATCAACTCCCAGAAGAGCTTCTCTGGGCACATCGCTGTTGTAGGAGTAAAGGCGATGCAGGGAGAGGGCTGACGGTTTTTAAACGCTATTGAGTCCCTAGGGAGTGGATTGTATACTACTAGTAGCACCTTGTTTGGTTAGTTAAAATCCGAAATGGCTGCGCTTTTACCACGGGTGCCTCTCAAATGCCTTTCGCTGGGTATGTGACCACTTGTCAGCGAAGACGCTAAGACTGAGTTCGTGAAGGCGATAGCAGCTGGATGGAAAACACCCAGCACGTTTCTTTGCTCATTCTGGAAGGAGTGTTACTTACAGGGGGGCCTTTTGGTCCAGGAAATCCAGTTGGTCCTTGAGGTCCTGGCGGTCCCTGGGATGCAAAATAATCCAGTAAAAGTGCATTAGATGTAACACACATTTTATTGTGAACTATTTCAGGAGTTTGGAAAGCAAATTGACAAGAGACATGGAGCACTTGCCCTGCAACCAAAGAAATATCAACAACACGCATGCAGTAACTGAGTAAACTTGTCCCTTAAAGGGAGTGCATGAATGAAAAATACCTCTGGGCAAAAGTACCAAAGCCTTTGGTCTAACTGGAAAAGGGGATGTAAATGATAAGTGGGTCTCTAGGCCTATTGATTACCTCCTCGCATTTCTGCAATGAGGTCTTTTCCCACCATGATTGATGTGGAAGGTAGATAGGAGTTACCAAAATCTGTATCTCAAACATGTTATGAAAAGACTTACTAAAACAAATTGGTCTTGTGACTTTAGGGCCATTACTCTCTGCAACAGTTTAACTGGGGAGTATAGAATATCTTCTAAGTAATTCAGCATGTTTACAGGTTTCAGTTTGGCTCTTGACTTTTTTTCTTGTCATCAAAAATTCTCTCCCTGCCCCACTCACTCACACACAATGTCAAATTTGGGGGTATGTAACTAAAGAATATAGACATTGTTTTATGTGAGGAAGATGAACGCAATTTTGATTTTGCCCCTGGCAAATAGACAATTTACAGGCAGGAACGTAGAAACAAAGGAAAAAAAACAAGACTCCCCTATTGTTTGGACTGTTCTCAAGCTATACTTTGTAGTGATCACCTGGAAAAGGGACACAGGAATTCTAAAGGTGCCACGCCTCCACAGAACTAGAGCCCAACTTGGTTAATAGACGAATGTGGATAGGTCTTCCTCCCTCTTCCTTTTCACCATGGGTGACCTTCATCCCTACAGAGTCTGGTACCCTGACTATACACCGCTGAAGTCTCACTTCAGCCCTGTCTTGAAGGGACAAGTGGGATTTAAGTGGTACCTAGGCTTTGTGTTGGCTTCCTGCACAGGGTTGAAATATTTTTAACCAGAATTTCACATTTTTGAATGACTTTTGGTGAGATGTCCACAGATCCCAGTTTCAGGTAGGTACTGGCAGGACTCAAGATCAGTTTTGTGGTTAAAGACTGCCTGTTCTAGGCATGCTTTTTCTTCTTTGCTAAAGGAACAGCCATTTCAGTTGTTTCTGCTGTAGCCACATCTGGCTTATCTTACCCTTTCGCCAGGAGGACCAGGGGGCCCATCACCACCAGAGTTGCCCTTTTAAGAATAAATAAAACATGGTATTAACCATCATTTCAGCCACTTCACACAAAGATCCTAAACGGCACCAGGCGAAATGGAGCCATCACTCAGCTTCTGTCCATGATCCTCTTCCCCCCCCCATTTATTAATAAATCTGTATCGGAAACAATGGCCTATAACAAATGAGTAACAGACTGATTCACCTCCCCCCTGGCTGGCCCCCTCCGAACCCTTGCATTTCTGAATACAAATATAGAATAGATAATGCCAGTGGGCTTAGGCGATTTCTACCAGATAATAGTCTCATTCTGTGAGATAAATGCTGCAGCAAAGCCGAGGTACTTATCAAAAATTAATGTTGACACGAAGCCAAGACATTTTTATTTTTAAAGCAGCCAGTGCTGCTGTGACAATGTTTCATTACAAAGGCTTTATTTCCATTATGCCAAGCGATTGATATTCACTTAATCAGTTTATCTAGCGGATTCTGGCACAGCAGAGTGGCTTGCCCAGGGTGTAATTGACCCTCTGACTCCTGGTTGGCTGAGAGAACAATGTGTATTGCGTATGCCAGCCAATCAGAGACCATCAATCTTCATAAACAGCACTGTTTTGTTTAAAGAATTCTACAGTTGTGGTCATCTAAAGTGGTTCCTGTTACCCTACGGTGAAATTTGCTCCTTTCTAGAGGGGCCAGTAAAAGGTCTATGCATCACCTGAAGTTCTACCTAAGTCCTCACAGAAAGGCTTAAGTAGGATTTGGGCTGGTTCTCAGCATGGGGGTGAATCTCACCGTGGGGGAATAAAAGCTCATGAAGGAACTGAGTTCATGCACTAAAGGCACACACTCTTCCCCCACCACAATGTGAGCCAGTAACATTTTCAGGTGTCCGTAACTATCAAGGTACCTTACACTCATTTTACAGTCGTGTGTCGGGTAAGGTGTCAACGTCCCTCCAGACGAGCGTTTAAGACCAGCTGAAGTCTGGGGCCCGGACTAACAATCTGAAGCCTGATTTTGTTGTTAAGGAGTGTTATTGCCCACCTCAAGACTGCAAAATAAGAATGCTGGTGTGTTGTTTTTTGAAGAATTTTTATCAGATAATAACGAAGTGAATAGCTGACAAATTCTGCTTATTATGAAAAGAAGCATTAAGTAATAATACTACATAGCACTTCTATTTAGCCTTCTCGCAAATAATTTCAACATGAGTTAATAACACAAATTAATTAAGTCTTCCTATAACCCTGTGAGGCAGGTGAGTATTATCATCCCATTTACAGCTGGAGAAACGAAGGCAATTTACGTGACTTGCCCAAGGTCACATTTTTGGGTCAGTGGCAGTGCTGGGAATAGAACCCAGGATTCCCGGCTCATAGTCTCTGACCAGGAGACATTTGGTTGGGTCATGATTGTTAGTTACTCTAGACTTTCTTAGTGGAACATTTTCTCAGGAGGAAAGGAATATGGATAGTATGGGACCAGAAATTTTATCCACGGCTATTTCTTAAAACACAATTATATTTTCAATTACACTCAAAGTCTCCTAAAACCTACCTTAGGGCCAGGCTTTCCAGTGCTGCCCCTCGGACCTCTTTCACCACGTGGACCCTTAAAAAGACAAATGAACAAGTCACCTAACGTTCCAGCACTTCCTGCTGCACAAGTGATATTTTGATTCTCAGGCCCTGATCTAGCATAGAAGGGAAGCACATGAGTAACTTTAAGACAATGAGTAGTCCCACTGAAATCAATGGGACGACTCATGAGCTCAAATACTTTGCTAGATAGAAACCTTAGCATGGGCCAAGGAAACCAGATCTGACTTTGGTAAAATCTCAGTTAGTCAATTTACCAAAGCAAAAGCCAGGCCGAGGTTCCACTACCCCCAAACCATCGAAATCAACTAAAGAGCCAAATCCTGCTCACTTTATTCACAGGAATAGTTCTATAGACTTCAATGCAATGGCTCACATGTGTAAAACGTGCAGGGTTTGGGTCAGAAGATTTCAGTTACATACACTCGCTATAATGGTTTGGATCTGGGTTCCATTCTACCCAAACCATCAATGTTCATGGGAGGTGAGGGAAAGGAAAAAGAGAGGAATTAGGCTAAAAATATTGCAATTCTGGCCCATCTCCATTTGACAGACACCCTAGAAAAAATCAAGGCGGGAATTAAGCTTGTTCATATCCTCAGCCTATACAATCAACACATGTCCACTCAAGACACTGGATGAAAGGCTGACTCCATCGAAGTAAATGGCAAAACTCCCATTGACTTCCAGAGAGCCAGGATTTCACCCACTGATTAACATCAGTTCAGGATCTAGTCACAGTGTATGTTTCATATTTTTAAGTGGAGATGAGCCACATTTGGATACCTGGGTTTCAAACTTTCCTAAAATCTAAAGGGTTTGGTTTTGGTTGGCCTTTCCTATGGACAGGAAGCAGTTTGCAAAATTCAGATCTAGATTTATATTTCTAAACACCCCCAGTTGCAGGTTTTGGCTTGGGTCTTCCACTATGGGGAGATTTCTAGACACAAAGGTGCCTAACTCCTAATGGTTTTCACTAGGATTAGGGCACCTATCTAATTCTTCCACCCACATTTATAGTCTTAGAAACATGCCTTTGAAAGGTATTTTTAGGAAAAATGCATGATTACCGTTGGACCTCGTTGCCCCCTTGGACCTGGTTTGCCAGGCGTACCCTGGAATCAAAGAGAAGAAGTCTGTAACCAACTACACAACATTTATGGCTGTGCTGCAGCATTCATTCAATGGCCGAGCTTGCACGGAGTGAACACACTGAACAGGAAACAAGCAGAAGATGGGCCCCAGCAGCTTCTGAGACGCACTTTCCTTCTGATTTTTGTTTTTTGATAAAAGGAAAAAAAGGGTCACGCAGTCTGAAACCTCAAATTACATTTATTTGCCTTTTGTGATGTTTGAACAGGCTAGATTGTAATGTGAATGCTCTGATGAAACTTGACATGATAATTGGAACTGGCGGGTAGAACATCTGTTTTTCTCCTCTCTAATCTATTCTGCTGCACGGGGGGGGGGGGGGGGTATTATCTTTCACAGAGGGATACAGGATTTTTTTAAAAAAATTTCTCCTGCATGAGAGTCTTTCTTCACATGCTTACAATGACATAACAAACAGGTAAATCCAGAGGAACAGCTATTTCTAGAGCTGGTCAAAGAAATGTAAACCCATTTCTACAAAAACATGTTGACATCTGAAAGCTGTTTTCATTTCAAAGCATTTGAAATGGGTTGATTTAGGATTGTTTCAAAGGTTCCAATTGGAATTTTCAAAATTTGCTTTTCATCAATTTTTTGCTTCTTTTTGCTTTTAAATATTGCAAATGTTATCAAAATAGTTATAAAACTTTTTAAATCTACCAATCAAAACATTTCTAACACGCTTAGGTAACACTGTTGATGAAAAAAGGCACTTTTTCGTTCAAAAAAATGAAAAATGTTGACAATCTTTTAAATGAAAAAAGTCATTAAAAAAGGGCATTTGTCCATGAAACAAAGTGCAGCCAGCTCTAGCTGTATCTCCCCTTTCTCTAGGGCACTGATGTCAAAGTGAATCCACTTTGAATCAGGCCCCTAAAAAGGATTCTGGCAGAACATAGGGAACAGTAGTTAAATGCCCAGCTAATGAGTCTATATCCTGACCTGATGAGACCACCTTCAGAGGACAGGGGACAGTTTATTCTCCAGGCCTATTTAAGTGTTTGGTCTCTTTACCAACTGCAATGCCAGTTAGTACCAGCTGCAGTCATCTGTCCAAGAAGGACTGACTTCTGTCCCACCAATGCATCTCACTCCAGTGAACAGTCACCAGGTGGAAATAACTGTTGGACTAGATATGAATGGGTGACCTAGCAGTGAAAAATACAGTATCCTATTACCAGGTTCTTGCACCAGCCAGTCCCTTTCATGAAATAGCAAATAAACAAAGTTAAAGAATAAACTTAATTACTTACAGCAGCTATTTCACTATTTTGCTGATCTCCTCTTTTCCCTTTGCATCTACTGCATTGCACCTGGAAAGCTTGTAGTTCCGCCAGGCAATACTAAACAATGGTGGGCTGGATTGTACAGATGCATGAAGACTACAGGTTGATTTAAGTGCATGTTGGTAAGACTTGCGTAGTTAAATATTTAGAAATGACAGCTGCAGTGCTGGAACCCTGACCGAGGCAATGATTTTATGCAACACAAGCCAATTAAGCTACCCCACATGTTTACACGCCTTGCTCCATCTTTGCAGACTTGGTGCTAAATAAGTCATTTAAGGCACTGTTTGTGCAGCACTGACACAGCAGCCGGGTTATGAGAGCTGACAGATGAACTCAGTTTCCTGCAACAGGAGACTATGATTAAATCTGACAGGAAAAAGACAGAGATGGCTGGGTCCTAAATCTAACATCATATTAAACTCCATTACCATGTGCCTAGAAGAAAACTGGTGGCCTTGTTCTTTCTCTCTGAAATCAATGTTCTGTCTAATGTCAAGGTATCAACAAAACAGCAGTGGGTTGAATGTTCTTATTTTGGTCCAATATTATATCTGGGCATAAGATTCAGAAGGAAGAGAATGAGTGACATATCTCCCATGGTGGCATTATAGGTGCTTACATTCCTACTTGAGGTTTTCAGCCCAAATTCCACCATCTTGACTTCATTTATTTGGCATTTATTAACCATCAAAACAGGTGCTAGAGCATGTTTGGAGTCAGCTTGTTTTTAAGTCTACTAAAATGAGCCGTGTCGTATTCTGCTTGTCATGAATTCACTTTTCCTGGAATGATCATCACGGTAACACTTCAACAACAACAACAAAAATGAAGAAATTTCCTGTCTGGCTTCTCTTTAAATATAGTGGGCTAAATTCAGACATGGTGTAAGTGGGTACATACATCCCCACTGCCGCCTATCCCATACGATCCTTTGTTAAAACTGTTGAAGTTATAAACAATTTTTGCACTGCTTTTCACTATTGCTAATCATTTATACAGCACTGTGTATTGCTATTACTAATAATTTATATAGCACTGTAAAGGCACACTGGCCAAGTTTTTCAAATATGTATGCCCAAAGCAATCCACCTAGGACAAGATTATTATTTAGGCACCTTTAGACATGGGTTTCAGAAGAGCTGAGGACCTACAGCACCCATTGGATGAGGATAATCTGCTAGGACTTCTTGTTCTCCTACTGAGCGCTGTGGGAACTCACTGACTGAAAATTGGCAAAGGTGGATGGAAATTTGCCGATTAAACTTCTTTTTGTTGAAACCGAACTTTCCCCCGAAACGTAACAGTTTCAAGTGAACTTTCATTGAGAAGATTTCTCAGGTCCAGGATGGAATTTCTGGTCCAAGAGAGAGACCGCAATAGCCTGGTGGTTAGGGAACTCAGTCAGGAGGTGAAAGACTCAGATTTAAGTCCCTGCTCCAAATCAAGCAAATAGGAGTTTGAACCATAGATCTCCTACCTCGCAGGTGCATACTCTAACCACTAAGCTATTAGCTATCCGGGAGCACAACTTTCTTGCCAAATATTTTAAAATGTCTTAATTTCATTCTACATCAAAACAAAAACAAATCCAGAAACCTCAACATGTTCTGCACAAACAGAATTGTTGTTTTCCAGCCAGCCCCATAAATCAAGCCACTTAGTTGGGTGTCTAAATATGGATTTATGGTGAGATTTTCACACTGCCTAAGGGAGTCATTGAATCAACTTCTACTGGCTTTCAATGGGAATAGGAGACAACTGTTTTCAGTGCTTATGAAAAATACCACCCTTTGGTGGCCAAGTTGAAACAATGAGTCTAATCCCGAGTCAGGATGCATCACTTGAATAGAGGTTTGCAGCCACCAAGACAACTGAAATCCAAACTCAGAGCACATTTGTAGAAACAAGCCCTCATTGAAACATCTGTGCTTCTCTCCACACCAACCAAGATATTAATAAATGTATTTATTTGTACCATTTATAATTTATTGTTTAGTACAGGAGTGAACACAGGACCTGGCTGTAACCTGAACAGTAATAAAGAGCGTGCCAGCCCCAAGCTCTTCCAATCTGTGTATTGTTAATATTTATGATTTGTGGTATCCCCTAAAAACTACAGCCGAGATTGTGCTAGATGCTGTACACGCACAGAGTCAGAGACATTCACGGCCCCAGTGAGATTACAATCCAAACAGACAAGGCTGGGGGAAAAGGCAGCATTATTATTCCCATTTTATGGATGGGGAAAATGAGGCATGAAGAGTTTAAAAATGACTTGCCCAATGTCACAGAGGAAGTCTGTGGCAGAGACAGGTATCGAACCCAGATCTCCCAAACCACAAAAGCCATCTTTTTTCTCAATACCGGCTGAAATAGTCTCTAACTCAAGGCTAGAAACCAGGCTACCCTGAGAAATCCAGGTATCTTAGAAGGTTGTTTGCTTGTCTGTTGTGATTATTCTAAACTCGTTTCTTTTGGGTACCAAGGAAGCAGTGATTTGAATGAGGAGAGTGCTGGGGGCGGGGTGGGGGGGGTGCTGTCAGAGGAATAGAAGAGTCAGGGGGCAGCTGAGAGGAAGCTGTAGGGAGGGGAGTACCAGAAAGGAACACCTGGGGTTTCCAGGCTAAATCACTGGTGGAGCACATGGACCTGTTGACTAATGTGACTTTTTTTCTTAAGAGGCATTGATGATTTTTCATTTGTTCTGAGTGCGATTGGTTCCAAATCCGTTTGGTCCATTGGGAAGGACGGATACACAAATAAATGCTACTGTGTATGTTTTAGTCCCTGTGATTGCCCTCTTAGAAATGCCAGTCTTTCTTCTTGAATAACGAGGCAGCCTCCCTTTGACAAAATCAGCTCAAGGTCTTTCCCAAACGAGATGGATTTAGGCCCCGTTTGCTAAACTGATTAGTAGTGCAATTGCGCATCATTATTCAGTGGGTTTGACCTCGACCTCTCTGAAACATTGCTTCTTACTGAAGCTCAAAGGAAATGTATCTGCCATACAAAACAGAACTTAGATGAAGCTACTGTCTAATGAGCATGCTGCCTGCTATATGCACTTGTCAAAACTATCAATATATTCAACATTCTAGAGCTAAAGAAATTCATAAGACGCCAAAGGTTCTTTTTTCTGAAGTTTCATGGTACTGTTGTGTAGTTTAAACAGTTAGGAGAGGTCTCTCAAGGGTTGAAAGCATTCACAAATCTGTATGTTTTCAACAGCATTGGAATTCAGCGGTCAGTAATGGAGGTCAGAGAGGTATGCAGGTTCTGCCGTTGGTGCTTATATGTTTCATGTTTTGTTTTTTCTTTTTGTTTTTTTTTTAAATGACTCAGGGAGCCTTTGGGTAGCTTAAATAATGAGTGTTGGAAAGACTAGGTCAGTCCCTGGATGATGAAAATACCATAGATAGTTGCCAGAGGCAAATACAAATAATAAATAAATAGAAAATCATGAAAATCAAATACAAATTCAATTTGGATTTCTTCCAATTTACTTGTGAGCTACACCCAAATGCAACGGCCTAATAGAAAAGGAAATCTGTCATTTACACTGATATTCCCTTGTCACTGGTGCTGGGACTCTTTCTTCAACCACACAGGGTTCAGGGAAGCTATAATATCATCATTGAGCCCAGCAAAGACTGAATATATTTTACCAAAGATGCTTTCTTAGAGCAGTACTCCCAGATTTGATTTCATGTACGCCATGTTCTGTTGTTATTTTAATCCATAAACCAACATCTTCCTTGGGAGCGGATTATTTTCAGTCAAGCTGATTGAAAAACACCAAAACCCATGAAAATTTTCATCAGTGTTTCACAATTGCTTCCAGCTGTAATTTTGAGGAACCCAGGCGTTCTGGATGTACATTCGGCTGCTTCATATAAAGAACAGATTTGTCAACAAGTGCTGCACTCCTCCATATACATACACACGCTAAGGGGTAGAACTAGCTTTACCTGCTGAACCGTTTGTAAAGATGGTTTAAAAGGACAAACGGCATGCAGGGCAAATAGATGGAGTGGTGATACAGCCAAAAAAGTGACCATATAAAAACAGCATCTTCTTATTTAACAGTTGATCCCAGTAAGTGGAATTCATCCCAGTATGAAGCCTACAAACCATTTAAGTTCCATTTAAATGCTTCTTGAAGGCTTATGTGGCCATAGGCCTTGGGCTGGCTTTCCTGCATATAGTATTCACCCCTTCTCTCTTCAGAGTCCTAGCTACACTTTTTACTGCTGTCTGCCCCATAGAGCCAACTAGCCATGGAAAGGTATCCATATCAGATTTGTTAGCAAAGTTTCAAGCGCAAAATCTTATTACGGGTTGATCGTAGCTTAACTTTCCCATGCCATGTGGAGTTTCAACTACAGAAGCCATCTCTTTTTTTAACGTGTAAATTGAACAGATTAGATCTGGACTTGCTGGGACAACAAACAAGGAGTTGCACAATATCATTGGGAAATAATCACTTTTCAGAGCAGAAACCACAACCTTTTTTTAAACATGTCTCAGTTTTGCACATTACTTTGTTCCTTTTCCTGGACAATGAGTCAGGAGAATTTAGCTCTCCCCTCCTGGCTACTCCTTCCTTGGCCCTTTCAGTGTTTATGTGGTCAGATTTCAACCTGAACCATCATATGTCTTTCCGCCTTTTGAAAGAGCTCATCCAATTTGACAGTAATGCAAAAATGGCGGAGCTGGATATCATGGTGGAGCTCTGTGGATGAGGGGAGAGCAGTGGACGTGTTATTCCTTGACTTCAGCAAAGCTTTTGATACGATCTCCCACAGTATTCTTGCCAGCAAGTTAAAGAAGTATGGGCTGGCTAGATAGAAAGCTGGCTAGATCGTTGGGCTCAATGGGTAGTGATCAATGGCTCCATGTCTAGTTGGCAGCCGGTATCAAGTGGAGTGCCCCAAGGGTCAGTCCTGGGGCCGGTTTTGTTCAATATCTTCATTAACGATCTGGAGGATGGCGTGGATTGCACCCTCAGCAAGTTTGCAGATGACACTAAACTGGGAGGAGTGGTAGATATGCTGGAGGGTAAGGATAGGATACAGAGGGATCTAGACAAATTAGAGGATTGGGCCACAAGAAATCTGACGAGATTCAAGAAGGACAAGTGCAGAGTCCTGAATTTAGGATGGAAGAATCCCATGCACCGCTACAGACTAGGGACCGGGTGGCTAGGCAGCAGTTCTGCAGAAAAGGACCTAGGGGTTACAGTGGACAAGAAGCTGGATATGAGTCAATAGTGTGCCCTTGTTGCCAAGAAGGCTAACAGCATTTTGGACTGTATAAGTAGAAGCATTGCCAGCAGATTGAGGGACATCATCATTCCCCTCTATTTGGTATTGGTGAGGTCTCATCTGGAGTACTGTGTCCCGTTTTGGGCCCCACACTACAAGGAGGATGTGGAAAAATTGGAAAGAGTCCAGCGGAGGGCAACAAAAATGATTAAGGGGCTGGGGCACATGACTTATGAGGAGAGGCTGAGGGAACCAGGATTATTTAGTCTGCAGAAGAGAAGAATGAGGGGGGATGTGGTAGTAGCCTTCAACTACCTGAAAGGGGGTTCCAAAGAGGATGGATCTAGGCTGTTCTCAGTGGAAGCAGATGACAGAACGAGGAGTGATGGTCTCAAGTTGCAGTGGGGGAGGTTTAGGTTGGATATTAGGGAAAACTTTTTCACTAGGAGGGTGGTGAAGCACTGGGTTACCTAGGGAGGTGGTGGAATCTCCTTCCTTAGGAGTTTTAAAGGTCAGGCTTGATAAAGCTCTGGATGGGATGATTTAGTTGAGGATTGGTCCTGCCTTGAGCAGGGGGTTGGACTAGATGACCTCCTGAAGTCCTTTCCAACCCTGATATTCTATGATTCTATGATCATTTCTGGAGCACTGAGAAAAAAAAATCCTTCAGCTCTGTCTAAACCGAAAGAATTATCAGAGTGCTGGAGATAATTGGGTGGTGATTGCACTGCCTGCTTGCTCCAACTCCACATTGCATTAAAAAAGGGACATCAAAAGGTTTGTGAACCCAGCAGTCCCATTGTAACTCCTGATGGAATAAAATTAGCAAATGAAACTAAGGGGGCCCAGATCCTCAGCTGGTGTAAACAGGCTTGGCTTCCCGCAACTACAATGCTGGTGTGTCAGTTTACACCAGGTCAAGATTCTGGCCCTGGGATTTTCTTTTTGCATTTCAGATAGGTGGCTTGGTAATTACAGGGCCATGCCGACTGAGACTCGCCTGTCGTGAGAGCTACCTTATTCACGCCTCCCTCCATCCCAGTGCAGCCGCGTGGCTCAGCAACTGAGTCCCTGCCAAAGAGGGGTGGGAGGGAAAAGGAGACATATTTGTAGTTCGCAATCAGATGAAAATTACTCAGTGGAAGAAAAGAATAAAAAAATTCCTCAAAGATATAAACTAAAATTAGGTGGCACAGTATTAATGCTGTGCAAAGTAATTTATATTCTCTGCACTCCCATCCAACATGCCTGTTAAAAGTAATTTGTATTTAAATGAGAATAAAAAGGAAAGTAATGCTACTCACTTTCCTAAACGTCCCCTCTCCCCCGCCCCTGCCCTTCTTCACTGTGACAGATCCGGTGCACAAAATGACTTTCTACTTGTTCTTTGAATCATCTAACCCAAGTTTGTTTTGCATGAAATAGACCCTTTATGTTAGTTGGCCAGTGCCCTGATAGTCCTTCATTACAAGTGATGGGCAAATATCTACAGGCTTAGAAATCTAAGTTTGCAGGTGAGACACCCACATTTTAAGGATCTGATTTTGAGCTCATTTGCTGAGTTGTAAATCTGAGATAGGTCCATTGAGTAAAGGGAAGATTTTATTAGAGTTGCTCCAGATTCAAGCCAGTCTAACTGATCTAGCTCCAGAAGCTTATCTGAACCACTGAACACCTCTTCTGCATAATCAGATTGAGAAATGGGCTCCTTGATCAGCTTTCCAGTGCTTCCCATTTCTGTTTGGGCCATGTGGCATTTCTGTTTACAAATAAGAGTGTAAGCATTTGTACCGCACCTAGCACAAGGGGGTTCTAGCTGGGATCAATGCCTTTGGGCTTTATGAAAATATAAATGATAAATAATAACACCAGCTCCCACACAGGAATCAGGAAGTGCAGAGGCACTGGAAAATTAAAAACACATTTAACAAAACCTTTCAACTCTGAATTTTGAACCTAAAGTTAGGCTCCTGGTGGTCCATACTGCATCGGAACAGATTCACCCATCTCTAATCATTACTGTTAACTAAAAAGTTCCTCATGCCCAAAGCAGCATTTCATGGTGTGGGAAGGATCAAGATTCAGAAAAAGCTCTTGGACTATCCTGAGGGAGAAATATCCAGCATTTAATTGACAAGCTGCTGTCTGCACTGTTAGTTGCCCTGTTACTGGAATCCATCTCTCTCAATAGCTGAACTCAAGATCCTTTCTCTACTTTCAGAGCCTGATGTTCCCAGAGTCAATTTTGATGTCTTCACAGGGGCTTCCATCCGTTAGACTGAACAGGTGAGAGAGAAGAGGGTGTTCTTTGGTTTGTCATGGACAGGTGAGCTTCTTGTGACTACAGAGAGGGTAACCTCCTCTTCACATAAATTGATCAGCTTTCAGTGTGACAGTATTTCCCTGTGTGCGTGCAGGTCTCTTGGCCCTGGTCTACGGGGGGGCGGGGGGGGGTCCATCTAAGTTATGCAACTTCGGCTACGTGAACAACAACAAAGTCCATTCAGAAGGGCCAGTTTTCACTTGCCAGACTTCTCTACCAGGTGAGCCTGGAGATTCTGAACGGCACAAGCCTTTCACGATGGAGCATAGAATAGGCCAAAGTCAGCCCTGGTGAAAGCAGGCACAACTCCCCTGGAGTCCATGGAATTACAGCAGCACTGAATTTAGCCCAGGATTTGTCCTGCTATGACATCACATTTATGATCAGTTGTGACCAAAGGGGACTTCATTGCCAGGATTGAGGGGGCATGAGACAGAGAAGGCTCTGATTGCACTGGACTGGGCTAATGCATGTGAATATGTAAGGAACGATCTTGCTTAACATTTAGACCATGTAAATTTCCTAGGCAGCTGGTTTGTTGTGCCAGACAAGTCCTGTTAGTGGCATGGAAATGGAATAAAAGGGGATTATGTCTGAGGACGTTGGGTGGCTAAGAGACTGGAGTCTTGTCTTTTCTTTTTTTACTGAAAACTCCCAAACTGGACAATGCAATGGCCCCGTCTGAGCTGACAAAGATTAATCTGGCTTTCATTAATGACTTTAGACCTTTTCGATGCTACGTTATTTAGCAGATATCTGGATTTCATTTTCTGCTCGTCCTCCAGCTCTGATCCTGTGAGCTCATTCACGGATACTGTATTTTCTCATGCTCTTTGCTCTATAGCATTGTTGATTGGAATAATCACTTCAAGGGTTTATCTCCAAGTTCATTGGGTTTTGTGTGAAAATCAGCAAAGCAGCCAGACAAAATGGTTCTTACCCTTCCACCCTTCTCTCCGTTGGCTCCTGGGAATCCTGGGAATCCAATTGAACCCTGGGGGGAAATAAACAAGAGAATGAGCTGAAATTGGCACTGTTCTGGTCTACTATTTTAGAATGAGGGCCAGATCCCTGTCTGGTGTAATCTGGTGTAGCTCCATTGATTATGATGGGACTATGCAGATTTATGCCAGATAAGCATGTGGCCCTCGGTAGCTTGCACTGCACCCTGATCCAAAGTCCATTGATGTTAAAGGGAGTTCCACTTATTTCAGTGGGGTTCAGATTGGGCCCTGTATGATCAGTAACTGTGTTTACATTGGGGTTAGATCAGTGGTGGGCAACCCCACCAACAAAGTTTGTTTACATTGATGGTCTGCAGGCATGGCCACCCGCAGCTCCCAGTGGCTGTGGTTTGCTGTTCCCGGCCAATGGGAGCTGCGGGAAGTGGTGCCTGGGGGCTGGCTGGGCAGTGCAGGAGGTGATCCCCACAGCCCTAGGAAGGAATGGGTTAAGCCAGGGCAAAGGGGCTGGCTGGCACCTGCATGGGGCTTGGCTGTCGCTAAAATTGCCTGGGGCCAGGAGAAAATTGTGGGGCTGAGTAGAGGAAGTGGTGGGGCCGGCGAGACTGCTCTGCTCCTTGCCAGCCATGGCATTCTGCAGACGGGCCAAGAGCTACCCGCTCTTCAGCCACGAGCTCCTGATCCACAACCACATGGACATGGGCTTCTGCAGTTACACAGGCTCAGATTCGGCTGGGCTTGAGTGACAAATGGCTGGGCCACCCACTTGAGACCATGCCCCTGGTAGGAAAGCTCATATCCATACTCCTCCCTCAGCCCCCTGTGGGTTTACAGATATGTTCTTGTGCTTACACGCCAGCCAGAATGTGGCCCTCGGTATATAAAGAAGGGACATGAATAGGGGACAATACTGCACATTGGCTTAATATGGTTAAGAAGTGGAGCATGTTTTCTAATGAGTTGGTCCAATGTTCCTTACCCAGAACGACACCGTTGCAGGGTACAACAATAGTGATCACCTAGGTCAACCATTTTTAAAGCACTTCAGTGACTTGCGAGCCTAGGCCCCATTTTCAAAAGTGACTCAGGCATTTAGGAGCCTACATCTGATTCAAAGCCAGCAGGACTTGCGTTCTGAAGGGCCAATTTTCAAAGGCATTTACGTGTCTCGAGATGCCTAGTGGTATTTTCGAAAGCACCTAAGGTGCTTAGGTGCAAAACTTCCATTGGGTACCTAACCTGCTTACTCACATTTCAAAATCTCACTAGGCATCTATCTGTATCTTTAAGTGCCTCAATACAACCAAAAATTTGTCTCTACTTGCCTACATCACTTTTGAAAATAGGTCTCAGGCTCACTGAAAAATGTTACCCCTAATCTTTCCTTTTCCAATGCAACTGTATAGAGAGTAGCTGTTGTTGCTAGTTTTCAAATATGTGTTAACAGACATGCAAAAACCAACAAAAAAAAAACAAAACCCCACAAACAAACACAAACACAAAATGCAAATTAAAAAACAAAAACAGGAAACAATCTTTTGTGGTTAATTATGTCTCCAGTGTCAAGCAAGCCTGGTTTTTCAAGCAATTAACATGAATAATAAAATATGATTCTTAGGGAAAAATTAATGTTAACAAAAACGTAAGTTCCCAAAGCCTCCGGGGATGATAAAACCAGGCTGCAGCTTTTATTCTATGTAGCAGAACTCTCGGTTTTAATTTTAAAAAGAACATTTGACACCAGCCCAAATGAAGGTGGGCGTGTAGATGAGATACAGAGGATGCCTGCAATTCTGCAAATGGCACTTTTATTTTAATTTCAAGGAGACTTCACCTCATTAGTTATTCTCCTTAATTAATTAGTTAACAGTAGTTCAGAGCTTTGAAGACATAAAGCATAACGTGGGGGCTAAGTTTTTTTTTATTATTACAAGCCTAAAAGTGCGCATGCACTTTGTTGATTTCTATATATCAAAGGGTTCCTGCAAAGTCCTACAGGGTGGGGGCCCACAATCTTTTCATTTTCCAATCCTCTCTCCCAAATGCTTTGCCCCCTACATTAACCGACACTAAAGAAACATCAGAATCAATAATGTAAGCTACACCAGGTGAGAATCTGTCCCTCTTTTTTCATGTTTGTAAATTTCTCCCACATATGAGGTACCAATTTCAAGCATTTGTTAGATGGTCTACATTATTCTCTAAAACCTGAGGAAGGCTGTGCATTAAAGAGTTAAATATACATGGCAAAACCTGACTTTCTATTGCCTTACATTTTGTGTGGCCATTTAACCCAAGCAAAGTGATCTGATTTGCACTCATTTTATACAGGTGTAATTGACTACACAAGGCAATGGAGAATCAGACCTGTAGGGCGTGGGGCCATTCATTTTACTCACGTAAACAGCCTCTACTGACTTCATACTTGGTTAAATACTCTGGATCAGTGGTTCTCAACCCGGGGTACGTGAACCCCTGGGGGTACCGAGAGGTCTTCCGGGGGTACATCAACTCATCTAGACATTTGCCTAGTTTTACAACAGGCAACAATAAAAAGCGCTAGTGAAGTCACTACAAACTAAAATTTCATATAGACAACAACTTGTTTATACTGCTCTATATACTATACACTGAAATGTAAATACAATATTTATATTCCAATTGATTTATTGTATAATTATATGTTAAAATGAGAAAGTAGGCAGTTTTTCAGTAATAGTGTGCTATGACACTTTTGTATTTTTATGTCTGATTTTGTAAGTTTTTAAGTGAGGTGAAGACAAATCAGACTCCTGAAGGGGATACAGTAGTCTGGAAAGGTTGAGAGCCACTGCTTTGGATGACATCCTCCACTGGTTGAATCAATGGTGCTATACTGATACACCAGCTGAAGTTCTGGCCTTGTAGGTTTATAGTGATAAAACAGAAAGCTGAGTTCAGCCCATTTCCTGCAACTTCTCATGGACGATATCTGCCATGCTTCCTGGAGATGAGTTTAAAAACAGTAAAATAAAAAATTACCTTCGGACCTTGCCTTCCTGGGTAACCTGGGAGCCCTGGAACTCCGAGTTTTCCCTGTAATATAATTAAAAAACAGAATGTAGTGTGTATTTTGTGACTGTTTCACCACACCATCTTCAATGGTAATCTGGATTGTATAGGTAGATTCAATAAAGGTTTGCATTATGCAGAAGGAAACACACTAAGCTTCATAGTAGTTCAGACGTGAGATCAGACCACATGAATACCATGAAGCCAAAGATACTTAAGAAGCAGTGGCACTGTCAAAAGCCCCTTCTCTGCTGGGAGAAGCCTTCTGTTTGATTCCTCTCTCTCACATACAGCAGGTCAGGAAATCTTTTTTTTTTATGTGAAAAAATTGCAACAAAAAAAAAAAAAGGGGGTTTTACACAGAATACCTGCCATAACCCTTAATATTTTCAAAACTGGGGGATTTCAACCACAAACTCAACATTTTCTTCTAAAACCATAGCTTTGTTTGCAACAAAATCCCATTTTTTGGACAAAAGCTTGTAACCAGCTCCACTCTGATGGTGTTGAATTAAAGCAGTGACTCTAGAGCTGGTGACATCTGAACATGCCCGAGTCTACCCAGTGCAGCATGGCTGTATCCTCTGGGTCAAGTGCTTCTGTGTGTACCAGAGATATCAAACAGCACCACACCCCAATAAACAGCACCACACCCCAATGTCTTCAAACAAAATATAGATCGCCCCAAAAATCCACCTCACTTCCCTGCCCAAAAAGAAGACTCATCTCAACCTCCAGACTCCCCCATCATCAACCCTCCCACCATCCACCAGAGAATATCCTGGGGAAACAGTTTGGTGCAGCACACTGTAAAACTGGGCCGGCCCTGGCTATTCTTGTCTGCTTTGACTGGGCATTGAAGGACAGTTCCAGCTTTAGCACTGTTACCTTTTCCC
Organism: Natator depressus; assembly: GCF_965152275.1. NCBI lineage: Eukaryota > Metazoa > Chordata > Testudines > Cheloniidae > Natator > Natator depressus. The sequence continues at coordinate 19,219,619 of NC_134249.1, read as the reverse complement.
CCGAAGGACCAAGAGGACCTGGATCTCCATTAGGACCTCCGCGACCTTTAGGACCTTCAGGCCCATCTTCACCCCGTGGGCCGGGAGGACCAATCTCACCCTGTTAATCAAAAGGGAAGTGACGATGAAGACGGCACTCATGCAATCTCATGTCCCAGTGCAAATCACCTGAGGCTGGCAGGAACGTACACACAGCTATGTTCCATCTCGCCCTGGCATCACTAAAACAACTTGCGGAGAAGTTAAACCTTTAGCCAGTCACTGCTCAGACAAGATTGTTGTGCAGTAAGTTAGAGTGTTATTAGAACAGACATGCTGCTTTCACTCACATAGCCTGGCTATTATTTCCCAGCACAGCAATCTTTCCCTTCACTCCAATTATCCTCTCTAATACCAGCTCCCCTCCACTGAAATAGCTTTCATTAGCTCTGGCTCCTATGAACCCTTGTTATGGCTTCCTGATCTCCAAACCATGAGTTTATATGCATGCAACTCCTGGGAGATATTATAATTTAGGGCCGACCTGAAAAACTGCAGAAGAAAGACTGGTATGAAAGCCTCAGCCTGAAAATCACTGGGAAATTAGGCCAGGAACTGGCTTGGCAGTTAGCATTGTGCATGGTTACAATAGAAGTTTTCACAGTGGAAACACACAGGCAGCCTGATATTTTGCTCACAAGTAACTGAGATGGCACCCTATTTGTCTGCAAAATTCTCACGTAGCCCTTATCTTCAAGCAGCTTGGTATTTATCATAAAAAACAAACAAAGGACCTTGCTAGCAGGCAGCAGGGCTTGTATGTTTGGTGAGAAGGGCTCAGGCGGATACCTGTTTGGCAAGGGTATGCATAATCATCGTGAGATTCAAGCCTTTTAGCGTGGTCTGCCACCAGGTTCATTTCATCTACGAAAAGAAGGAGGTGGGGCCGGAAAAGCTTTCAAGTGATCAACGGAGAGTGACTTTAAGATGATGTTCAGAATGGGGCCCTTGGTATGGCTCCAAGGTATTCTTACATGCCAGGAGCGATGGTGGATTTGCTTTGCATTTTTTACAAGTCATCAAACAAAGAGGATTTTTTTTAAATATGTCACAAATTACGGTTGTCTATCACTCCCTTGGGTCTTCTCACCTAGTGCCTAATATCTATTAATGAAACACCAAGCTAAGATGTGCTTTATTGTTCAGAAAGGAATGGCAAGAACGTCTCCATCCATACAACGCCGAGGGTGGCATGTTGACAAAACCATTTCATAGCTAGCAGATCCCTGCACAGGTGTGCTATGCAGCTGCTGTCTGAATCTCCGTGTTAGTTTGGAATGATGATTTGAAAAGCTTTTGATGCCAGGCAATGTGCCCTGCTGCTAAAGATACGTGTCTAATATGAAAATGCACCCTTGGTGGTTTTCATAGCCCTGTTCTCACTTCAACTGAAGTGCATGCCTGGTGACTTTAGACTTTGTTCCGGTGCTACGGAACAACATCCGGCTTAACAAATAAAGAGGATGTAACATTATGTGCGGGGAAGAGATACTGGAAATAAATAAATGATCCTGCAGGATGCGCAGGCATCAGGGCTGCAAGACTGGGTTCTATGTTACCACTAGCTTTAATTTTACTTCTGATATGGGGATAAAGAATTGAGAGATTTAGAACCTCCTTGATTCCAGCAAGTCTGAGATGCCAGGGTTCCTATATAGCAGCTGAATGTACAGAATGGGCGCAGAGCCTCATCATGACCCAGTCTAACTTTCTGCTCTCCACTGAGCAGATCTCATGAGTGAACACAGGAGTAAGCATTACAAAGATGATGCAAGAGTTTGCTGCCTGCAGGACACTCCTTTCCAGGATACTGGTGTGAAATGAATTCTGACGTATTCCACCCTGGGACAGAATCTTTATATACCAGGCACTTATCAGGAAAACACCAACAAGAAAAACCTTCTCGCTCTCCCTTGAAGCTGCAAGAGAACATCCATTGTGTTCCAACCCAGAGAGAGCTGCATTTCATGACGGCACCACACCACAGTTATTTAGTGCTTATGAGGGACTTTCAAAGCCCCGCCCCCTATTATTATCATCACGGAATGCTAACATGCCTGAAGAACCATCCTCATTACAGGAGACTGATTTCAGCCAGAGCCAGCGTGAAGGACCCTTTCCCAAATCTGCTCTCTCTCTCTCTCTCTCTCTCTGAGGAAGGTGCATTCAGCCTACCTCACCAGATCAGCAAATACTCACCCGGTCTCCCTTGATGCCCATGTCACCTTTGAAGCCAGGGAAGCCATCTTCACCCTGAATAACAGGAGGAGAAAACCAGCTGATTGTCCAAAGGGGATACTGGAACACAGGTCAAATATAAGCTGTGACATTCTGCACCTTTGGGGAAGAGTAGTGAGTGCTGAACAGGGTCCTGAGGGAGGGAAAGAACCAATTGCAGCCCCCCGGTCAGCTGCTGCAGCAGAACGGTCAGCTTATGCACTCTTCCACAGCAGGGGCAATGGCCAGTGAATCCATGCAGTGGCAGATACACTCCTTCCCTTGGCCACCATGTCACTGCCTCCCTCTCCCTCCATGGCAGCATGAAGGCAGCCTCTGTGAAACTCGGAACTGGGGGTGCACAATGCTTGTGTATTTCCGCTGCATCAGGGCATCTCTGTACCTGGGGGACGGCAAGATGGGCCCACTACCCCCGCCCCCCCCCCGCACATTGCACATCACCTGTGCCCTTCTAGAGGGCTCTAGAGGTCTTCAATGCACTCATAAAAATGTAAGAATGATTCATGGTGAGAACAACATATCCATGCAACTCAGCCAAGCTGTAAGTGCTAAAAAGCCTACCTTTGGGAGTACCATGTCAACAGACAACTATAATCCCACTGGAATTACAAAGGTGCATTCTCCAACCAATCACACCTTGGCTCCCAGTAGAGAGCATCTGCTCAGATGGTATAAATACCAGCAATTTACCGGTACTGGCAACAAATTATTTTGAAGAATAACAGGGTTTTATTTTCACGGAGATCATTTTACATCATCCTTCCATGAAACCTCAAGGACAGTAGTAATATTTCTTTCAGCCAAGATGGTTTAACTGCAGAGCTCAAATCGATACTGTATCAACTCCTAGAGCAAACCCAGGAACAGACTAAAACACAGACACTGTAACCAAAAACAACTTTGGATTCTGGAAGGTCCCTGTGGCTAACTCCTTGCCTCTAATTGCCAGCTCTGCTGCTGATGGACTATCAGGTATGAAAAAGGAACATGAGGATACTGAGGACTGGAACAGCAGAGCAAATCTCCATCTCCTGATATTGCTTTGGGAGACCACAGCTGTATCCCTGAAATATAATCTATATTTTTTCTACGCACATTCTACTTTGTCAAACTCCTTTGTAAAATAGATTTTACAAGCTGTTCCAATGGCTGGTCTTGGCAGTGTATTCCATACACTGTATTCCCTGGGCCAGATTCAGATCTTTCTTACCCAGATGTAAATCACAAAGAATTCCATTTATGTCAGTGGATTTTCCCCTGGCTAACAATAAAAACCAGAAGGCTTCTCCTGGGCAAAGGACTTCTGCTAAAATGTTCATTGAAATGATTTTTGTTTGCTATTAGTTAGGAAGCATTGTGCTTCAGTTACCAGTGTAAGGGGGAAATCCAACATGAAACCAGACTCCCCTCCCTTCTAAGGTATTTAAATTATAATAATAATGGCTGGCCCGAGGAGTTAGGCCAAAGATTGAGTAGGTCATGGAGACTCCGTTACTCCCAGCTCAGAGCTGAGACACGCTGGCTGAGCACTGTGGAGGATGTCTACGCTAAGCCTGCTCTGTGAATAAATAGAGAGCAGCTGTTTCTGGGACTGTCAGTCCAGCTCCATTCACCAGTGGAAATATTCATACATGTATGTCTCACGGGACTGGATCCTACATTGGCAAAGCAGGTCTGCAAAACTGCACACACACGCAACCTTTCTCCAACGGACCGGGGTAACTCACCTTTTCACCCTTAGTGCCCTTCAAGCCACGAACTCCATCTGCCCCCTTAGGAAAAAATACAGAGGCATGTTACAATGTTACACCTGCACAAGGTAAAGCATACACACAGCTAGAGCTGGGTGAATCATTAACAACAGTGAATTTTGCCTCACTCTCTCTGCTGCCAAATTGTCCTTGTGTGGGTTGTGATTTTCCTAAATGTACTGGTGGTTTAAAATTATTTGCTGAATGGGGTTTTGGTCTGTTGCTCATTGCTACTCGAAATTTGAGCTGATTTGATTGGATAGAAGGGACATGTGATATGTGTCCATTTCTCAATAAGATGAATGCAACGGTCGGAATCAAGTTTCCAGGGAGAACATTCATGATTGGAAGTTTGCTTTCTGAAAAGGTTTTCCAAAAAAATCACTTTAAAATAGGAAACTTGCACCAGAATCTTAGCTAAGTGCAAAAGGGGTACAGACAACTGCTGAAGTGAATTAATTCGAAAAAATAGTGAACACACATTCCCAACGTCTTCCTTTATTACTTTGTAGCATTCACCCCGCAAAGCGTCTGCAGATTTCTGGCTCCTTTTTAGTGCGATGCTCGCCTCTGTTGTGCATTGGCTGTAGGGGTGAATGAATTTGACCCAAAGAAACATCTACACGGCAGCTGGAAACGCGCTTACGAGCATGGGTAGACAGACACACATTAGCTCCGCTCAAGCTAGTGCACTAAAAATAGAGGTGTAGCCGGGGGTAGCACAGGCAGTAGCTTGGGCTAACTGTCTGAAAACAACCCCTCCCAGCACACTTGGGTGGCTAGCCCAAGCCACCACTCATGCGATCCCTGGCTACACTGCTATTATTAGCCGGCTAACTTGAGCAGAGCTTGCACCTCTGTCTATCTGCACTGGAAAGCAGGCTCCCAGCTGCAGTGCAGACATACCCTCGAAAGTCAACGGAAAAATACTCATTTATTTCAACGGGGCCAGGATTCCTCCCTTTCGTACTGATCCACCGCTTGAGGTGGGACTTCAAACTAAACAGCAGCGATTGTTTTCCGAGGGCCAGATCCTCAGCTAAGTATGAATGGACATAACCCCACGGCAGTCAAATGAAAATGTTCAGGACCATTATTAAACCACCTATTCATCTGTATATGTCTGGCAAGGGCAGATCAGAAGCATTCTAACTCATGCTTAATGTTCATACGGTTTATGGATGGTCAGGATTCTGGAGAAAGGCATTACAAGGGGCTACAGCTGGCGGGCTCTCGAGTGAGACTCAGTTTGCCAAGTGCCCTCTTGTGGTAAAAACACATTATGCTCCCAGCCTGATAGAATAACTCAGCACAGCAGTCGTCCCTCCAAAGCCCAGCCAGCTTTGAAACCAGGATAAATCTTTAGCGCAACTAGGATCTGAAGCAGCATAATGTGTAACCTATGATTGCCGCTGTGTGAAATGACACTAAATGGACACTCCTAAGCACTCTGCTACTTCAGGCGGCCTCCAACAGCTGAGATCCTTAGCACTAAATGGACAGGGTGAAGAAGATGTAATTTTCTTGACAATATTACTCGTCTCGGGATTCAAGAGACACAGTCAAGTATTATCTAGCACTATGCTCCTTCCCCTGGAGTTGACTTGTTGATTGATTTAGTTGGGATTGGTCCTGCTTTGGCCCTGCTTTGAGCAGGGAGTTGGACTAGATAACCTCCTGAGGTCCCTTCCAACCCAGATATTCTATGATTCTATGACTTGTCTCCTTGTTTGCTTTTATCCTCTACTCAGTCCCCAAGCCATTACATCTAATCGAAACACTGCTGACACCAAGATCCACGACACAGTTGGGAAAGTGGGGGGTGGGGTGGAAGAGATCGGAAAAAAATGCAGTGAATATAAAGCTAAAATCAGCATGTGAAAGCATGAAGCCTGAGAATACCTGTCCATTACTAATGCAGTACCACATTCACTAAATTATATGAATGCAGGGCAACTCCCCTATTTTCTGAATCACTGGTCCTCTACTGAGTAAGCAGAGGTAAGCTGAACAGCACTATGGAATGAGATGACTGATCATCTGGGAGAGGGGCTACTGTCTAGGAAGAATGCACAGGAAAACTGGAGAACAGGAAGCTGTCATACTGGATCAGAGCTGTGGTCTGTCTAGCCCTGCATCACGTGTTCAACAGTGGCCGGTACCAGTTACTTCACAAGCAGGTGAAGGAAACCCTGAAATAGGCAGTTAAGGAATAACCTGCTCCTGAGGAACACTTCTTCCTAACCTCTATCACTTAAGGAAGTTGGCTTATGCCTTGAAGCAAGATCTCTTACCCTGCCAAACTTTTTGGATTTATTTATGTATGGATATTTAAATCAATCAACACTAGGGCATTGAACAGAATGGAAAGGAGAGGGAAAAGAATGAAAAGTGAGTCCAAAGTATACACGTCAGGAACATGACGTATTATTATTAATCATTTGATTGTAGCACCTAAAAGCCCTGGTCATGGACCAAGACCCACTGTGCTAGGGGCTGTACAAACAGAGAACCAAAAAGATGGTCTCTGCACCAAGGAGCTTACAATCTAAGTATCTAATTGAGGGGGTTTCAAGTACATCTTTTACTTGTCCCTCCTACCCAGATGCCTGAGTTAAGCATGTGATCTTGCACACTGTGTATGTGGCACAACAGAGCCGAGCATGAACTGAGAATTTAGCCTATGCACTTTTTGGTTCGCGTTGCAACCTTATTGAAGAGTTCTGCTGTGGATGCACCCACCCTGCTCCCTTTCCTCTCACTGTCCTGCACATGCATCAGAAGGTGGAACTTTGCCCTCAATTTTTTAATAGATTATTTTAGCTATTTAACAGATTATTTTAGTGGTTGTCACATGGGGCACAGGCCCTAAGATGCTATGGCAGTGTGTATGCCTGCATTACACCTAGATCTAGCTGGTGCAACTGCTTCACGCTTCTCTGTCTATTTGACCCTTGGCTGCTTAGAGCTGCCAGAGTCTAGCTGCTCACGCGCTGATGGCCGAAGGACATAGGAGGAGATGCCCTTGGACAATAAGGAAATCTGGAAGCCTGGCCATATGCAGCTGCAAATCATTACTGCGATTTCGCCTTTGGTCTGGCATACTCACTGAGCTGCAGTGGATTGATCATGCTGTGTGTGTCTGTCAAGAGACTGGAGAGTATCAATATGTGAGACACTCAATACTAATGGATTTTGTGATCTAATTCTCAATTGGCTGCTGTGGTTTCTTGCGGCTTGGGGGCTGCAAGTTCTATTCTGAGTTTTGAAGACTTTGTGAGCCACATTCTGCCCTTAAGCACATGAGGCTCACTCGGAAAGGGGGAAGCTGGGTATCAGGGACTCAATGGAAGGTCAAGGCAGAATGGTTTAAGGAGTGGAAGGTGGGAGATTCAGCAGCGTGCCTTACCGCTGCATCTCCTAGTGCTTGCAGCTAATAGTAGCCGAGGGCGTCAAAGGCGTGACCAAGTCCCTTTGTCTGTCATTCAAAGCATTGCTAGGCCCATGTCTTGCCTTGCTTGGGGCAAAAAGTAAGAAGCTTCCTGCACACTGATTTTCCCTCAGGAAAAGCAGGCCAGAATTTCACCACAGGGAACACACATCTCATAGCTGTACTATGCAATGTAACTCTTATATCAACAAAAAGAGTTATTTAAAAATGAATTTAATTTTACCCAAGATGTATTTAATGTCCTCCCCCAACCTCTCCTGCCTGCAAAAAATACAAATGAATTTCAAGTGCAGTGAATTCATACAGCAGGAGAGAATTCTGATCAGATGGACAAGATCTAATGATTTATGATGGCAAGTCCAAGGAGAGACACTGTTCTTTGATTCTCAGAACTGAAGCTTTATTCAATTAATAGCACACTGATTGAGGGAACCGAAACATTTTTGGTAAACACTAAGGATTGTGCAGACAACACACTTTCTCTATATCACTGTAATGAGGAACAGTTCCACTTTAGCAGTAAGCATAATAGAAAACCATTCCTTAATGGACCACTAAGTCTCAATCTGCTGTGCTGCAAGACATGAGATGAAAACATGCTTTGGTTAAATAAATCTAGTTAAATTTTTGGAAATGTAAGAGTGAGTGGCTTTGTGCTGCTGGAAAAATGTATGGAGGGTTTGAATCGGTTTTCACTTCATCTTTAGCCTCTGCTCCAGTATCTATATCCACAAGCATGGACCCCTGCAGTTTCACAGGAGTGTGGGAAGCATTGTATAGATCAGGGGCAGAGTTAACAGATTCTGATGCAGGATTATGAATCAGAGTGGCAGGGGGGAAATACCCACTACCTTCTTATCAATGTACACATATTGCAGATATCAGGAGCGAGCTGAAGAACTGCAATTCAATTCGGTGAAAGAGAATGGGATGTGAGTTTAAATATCATGACAGAGAAATCTCAGCTTCAAATAACACAATTCCAGAGTACTCTGAGCGCACAGACACAGTATTTTGTTTTAATATTGGGCTATTTTGTTTCATTAACAGTCACAGCCTGTTAAAATCTTCATGTACAGGCTGAGATTTGTTTTGTTTTCCAACTAGTGATGGAACTGTGCCATGTTCCGTGGGAATAAAAATCCATCTGAAGCTCTTCCAGAAAGCAGCAGAGTTTTATATTTCTACTAGGCCTGAGCTGATAGGTCAGGCCAAAGGAATTGATCAATGGTAAGTATGACTGACTACTAGTGCTTCAGTGTTTCTGCTACACTCCCCAGTGAGCTATCGAAGTTTCTTCTAGGCTCACTGATAACACATCTACCATAGGTATCACATCCATATTTAGTGGTAAATCTGATGAGTATCCTTTAGACTCATCTGTAATACCTATAGGTTTCTGACCAACTAACTGATTCAACACCTGTTCTCCTAGATTTCTTCCAGTGCTGTTGCAGCACTTCCTCTTCTATCTGACCATTCCCCAGTTCCATTTACACAGAACCAGAGTTGCTAACCCTTTTTAAGCCAGAGAAAGATGTGCTAAGAGTAAATAGAAGAAATTCCTTCTTAGGGGCTGCTGTCAAACTCAGTGAGATCCAAGATGGCCTCCTCTACCTCGAACACAAAACACAGAATTCAGCTCAGAAATAAAGACATAGGTGTGTGTTCCTGCCTTCCCATCTTCCTTACCTTGACTCCACGAGGTCCTGGATATCCAAGTGGGCCCTGAGGTCCAGTTGGACCCTGTGATTTAAAAACAACAACAACACCACAACATTAAGATACAGCAATGGTGGAACTTTTTGATAAACTGTCTGTCCTGGACTGCACAGGAAAACGCATGGCTGGCTGAACAGAAGGCATTTGGGAGGTTGGCTGTGCTTAGAAGAGGCTATGGAAACCTAACTTAGAGATCATGTTGCTCTGTGGTCTGTGATCTGAGCACAGGACAGAAGACAGAGAGAGGAGACACCAGCTGTGTGACGGCTGTAATAATTAGCTACAAAGAAAAGGTTTTCTACACAGGATCCGCTAATGATTTGCAATGGCAAAAGTGACTTCACCGCTTAGTTTCAGGTAGAGCAGGTTGAAGTTGAATTTCGAAGTCATGATGAAATTTTTAAAAAGAAAAAAATCGTTGAAATGTTCACAATTCTTTTCTTGCCTTTTTCTAACCAATTGTAGAATCGGTCCAAATTTTTCAAAATTCAAGGTGCAGCATTGTCAAATTTGAAAACTTTAGACAGCCAAAATTTTGGAAAAAAAGGAGGGGAAATATTTGCAGAAAATTTTAATTTCCCTTTTTCCCCCTCAACTAGCTCTAGCTTCAAGAGTAATAAAATAGGAGCAATGCAGGGTGCTGCAACAATTTGTATAGTGGGGGTGCTGACAGCCATTGACCCAAACTGTAGCCCTGTATATAATGGAAACCACTTCAAGCCAGGGCATGCTGCAGCACCCCCAGCACCTCTAGTTCCAGCACCTATGGAGCAATGGAATAAAATTAAAAAGTGAAAATGTAGACTTAATGGGTAAAACGTTCAAAAGTGCCTAAGGAACTTAGGGGCCTAAGTCCCATTTGAAAAGTGATTTAGGACTTTCGATGAGATTTAGACTTGTAAGTTCCTGCATCACTTTTGAAAATGGGACTTATGAGCCTAGGGTCCCTAGATCCAGAAAACTACAGACAATGAGATCTTTTCTAGAACATGTGGAATAAACTCCCAAGGGAAGCAGCGGAAACCCCATCATGTGGCACATGTGAACCTAAATTGCACGAAACATTAGCACATGTGCAACGTGGACCAATCCTTCATGTACAAGGAGATGCACTGTATGCTATCACAAGTCTAGCTTGTCTCTGATTTCTAGGACTGTTATGAATAGAGCCATCATTATAAGAAGAGCCACTGGTTGGAAGCTTTCAGAGTAGCAGCCGCGTTAGTCTGTATCCGTAAAAAGAAAAGGAGTACTTGTGGCACCTTAGAGACTAACCAATTTATTAGAGCATAAGCTTTCGTGAGCTACAGCTCACTTCACATCCGATGAAGTGAGCTGTAGCTCACGAAAGCTTATGCCCTAATAAACTGGTTGGAAGCTGAAGCTAGACAAATGTAGACTAAAAATAAGATGCAAATTTGAACAGGGAGGGTCATTAACAACTTACTTGGGCATGTGATGGATTCTCCATCACTTGAAATCTTTAAGTCAAGATTGGATGTCTTTTTAAAAGATAAGCTGTAGCTCAAACAGAAGTTATGGGCTTGATACAGACATTTTCGGGTGAGATTCTTTGGCCTGGATTTTGCCGGAGGGCAGACTAAGATGATCATAATGGTCCTTTCTAGCATTCAGAGCTATGAATCCATCTAGTCATCACTGACTCCAAGGGCTGAATTGTAGTTATTGCCAAATCTGGATGGACAGACTTCATGGTAACTTTGTAAGTACCTTGCACCATCGCTAGAGTGCTGTATTATGACTCGGTACATCAATCACATTTTCAACTGAATTGTTTTCTTTTGCTCAACTAACTGAAAAAATACTCTTCCATTTCTTTAAGAGAGTTCTGGATAATTTTTCCCAGCCTGACAGCCAGACTGAGCTGAAGGATCTATGCTTCTTGGGGTCTGTTGGAGTCTCAGAACTCATGCTAGTGTCAATTGGAACAAATCTAGCAGCACAAACACTGCTCTGAGATCATAATTGCTTAAGTAATAACTCATGGAGAAAGTTATAGCCTGGATCTGGACTTTTACCCTGACACCTGCTGACTTCTGGAGGTTTGCTAAATGTCTCCTAGCACAGCAAGTGAGCGCAGGGCAGTTTATTGGGTTTTAATATTCTACAGACATGAACATTTGAATTCCTAGCCTCACGTGATGCCAGCTGGAGGAATGGCCGCCGTCAAGGTGGCAGGCATCGTTTTCCTGCTCTACACGGTACCCATGCAATGCTAGGGTGAGCTTCAATCAAACTGGACTGTACTCTAATAAAAGACTTTTGACAAATGTAATGTTTTTCAGCTGAATGGGACGCAGCAGGAACACAGATGGTAAATCTCCCAGACAAACTAACAACCATATCATTCAAGGACTCTGAGCAGTGTTTTCTAAAATATTGTTAAAGAAGGATTTTGACATGGGGGCAAACTAGAAAGAAAAGAATATTAATTTTTTTAAAAAGTAATTTTTGGCATTCCCTCTGCAGCACTGAGGATATTTATTTGTGTCTGATTAACAGCTTTCCCCTTCACAGGTTTCTTTTGCATGTTCGGGAAGCTTTTCAGTGCTGCTTGCCAGGAAAGCTAGGGTGGACAATGCTGCTAACAGACCTCTGGTGCAACTACACATTTATAGACAAGCTGAAATTGTCCCATGACTCCTTCCTCATCATCCCCTGTGGCCAAAGTCACAAGTGAGAAAACAATCAAAACGCATCTTAGATTCCGAAGGTTCAGGAAGGAAAAACGTCCAAGTTCATCTAGATTTCTAAATGAGTTGTAAATCTCACAAGATCACCGTTCCTGGGGCATTTCCAAGCAGAGAGTGGGAGGTGGGGGTAATATTTCTGTTCTTTTGTTTCTAGACAAAGCCAGAAAGTGAAAGAAGTAGAAAGAACATTCAAAGACTGTTCAACATTCAAAGAATGTCAAACAGACAGTTCAGTTGGACTTGGTTTAGGAGCAGGGTTGGTGGGTCTCATTGGTGTTTCAAAAAGCAGTACAGCCAAGTCATGTGACCGTTTCCTAGCATATGTTTAACAAAAGTTTTGCAAGCACAGCTACGTCCGTTAGAAGTGTGAAACACCCCTCACCCCCCACCTCCCCATACACTCCTTATCTGACATAAGTATGCTGGCAAAAGCCCTAACGTAGATGCAGTTATACCGGCAAAAAAGTCCTTTTGCCAGTCTAGCTTATTTCATTTGGGGAACAGGTATAAGTTATGTTGGCAAAAGAACTCTTGCTGCTATGAGCTGCATCTCCACGTGGAGGGTTTGCCGGTATAGCTCTGCTGGTACAGTACCAGTTTGCAGGTATAACTGTCTGAGCAAATCCTTCCTAGTGTAGACAAGGCCTCTCTCCTTCAGAACTGACCAGAGCGCTTTAATGCCTCCAAGGCAATGAAGTCATCTGCTCAATGTCTAACGTTGCATGGGGATTAATTTCTTCCTCCATGTTCAGTGACACTAAATAAGAATGATGAGGGTCTGGTTAACACATACCTGACTCCCCTTCTCACCAGGAGGACCTTCTTTGCCAGGATGACCCTATTAATAAAACAAATAGACAAAACAGAGAGAGGAGATTAATAATCAGATCACTGCTTTGGAAACTGACCATCAGTTTTGATCTATTCCCAAGGGGATCCTTACACATTAGTGAGCACTTACTCATGTGAGTGGTCCTGTTGAGGTCAACTGATCTACTTGCATGAGTGCTCACCAACATAAGGGGACTGCAGTGGAATTCTACTTTACGCTGCTACACCACCTTGCATCTGTGCAGCACAAGGTATTTTGCAAATATCAATAACATTTCACAACACCTCTGCGAGTTGGGCAACTAGCAGTGTATCTATTTTGCAAAGAGGGAATTGTGGCACAATGCGGCTAAATGTCACATCCAAGGCCATGCGACAAGTCCATGGCAGAGTCAGGAATAAAACTCAGAAGTTCTGGATTCCACTCCCGTGTTTTAATCACTAGGCCACTTTTGTTCCTGATATTTGCTGTCATTAGGTTGGTGATGAGAAAAAAATCCAGTTGTACAGTACTGGAGAGTATGTTGGGAAGGCTGTGATGGTCAGATCTCCACACTGCAATCATTTGCTAGTTACTGGAATCAGCTGCATGATCTGATGATAAACACTCAGTTAACCTGCATCCCCACTGCATGCTGACTGTCTGGACACTGGTCGGCTTTCTTCTTGGGCTTGGGAGCTGAATAACCCAACATCCTGTAGCTTCCAACACATTCTTATTCAGTGTCTTTAGAAGCCTTTTCTTGAGATTTCTATCGGTACAAAACTAAAGTACCATTTTCCATCCTGAAAAATTGCTTCTCATCGAGCACAGTGCACTAGCGAAGCATTGTGAAGAGCCAATGAGTGCCTTTGCAATGGATTTGCTTACTAACGGACCAAACACACTGCCAAGGCAAAACATCCCTCTGGGGTTTGCAGTGTCAGCACAAAGACATTAACCTCTTAGCTGTGGCACCTAATGTGTATTCATAATCTTTTCGTTTGAAAGGAACACGAGGGCACCCAGACCACACCACAGGCTCTCAAAGCCCTAAACACCTCTGCAGTAAGTAGGTTTTTCATCAGCGAGCTCCTGTCTGAACATGCCAATGACCTTCTTGCAATCACTTAACAAGCAGAACCATAAACCATTTCCCAAGATCACGCTGCATAAAGGAGAACGTCAGAACAGCAGGATTTCATAGAATCATAGACTATCAGGGTTGGAAGGGACCTCAGGAGGTCATCGAGTCCAACCCCCTGCTCAAAGCAGGCCACCCCACAATTTTTGCCCCAGACCCCTAAATGGCCCCCCTCAAGGATTGAACTCACAGCCCTGGGTTTAGCAGGCCAATGCTCAAACCACTGAGCTATCCCTCCCCTAAAAGGATCGGATTTTTTATAAAAAACCCTCCCTTTATATACTCACAAATATAATGCTGCTACTTTGATAGCTGAAGGTGCCCTGATGTAGCCAGATATCTAAAGGACATCAACAGCACCCACGCACATCTGTGGGCACAAAACTGTGCCTGCACCGACTTGCTCATTTCTAGATCTATCGGTGCAGCGGTGGGTGTCAGTGGAAGCCCAGGCTGAGGTCTAAATCTGCACGGTACGTAATATCACCCATTTCAAAAAGTGCAGTTCCCTTACCAGCCCTGGGATCAATAACTGACAAGGGACTTCGTTGGGTCTGGCAGCAAGATGCCATATGATTTGGGGGATTTTTAAAAGGAATTTAGTAAATGCCATATATCTTTGGAGTCCAATTACTACAGAGCATCTGGGCATCTTGTTATTCCTTAATGCTCACACTTAAAACCTGCCCTAGACTATCTTCAGGCTACATCATTCCCCATGAGAACAAATGGAGCCGTGTGTGCACACTGAAGAGGATATATGACCCTTAGTCTACATAAAAACTGGACCGGACAGATTTTATAACTGAGAGGCTCCAATGGAGGCTGCTCCGAGAATTTCACATGGAGAGCAACAGCCTTAGAGATATTCTGTACTGTTGAATCAGCTAACAATTTTATGAGACAGCTAAATTCCCCGAGTGGGAAGGATAATCCCCAGATAGAAAAATGTAATTTTTCGGCATGTTCTGCATTTACGTTCAGGAACGTAACCGTTTAATGTTTGTTGCTCTTAAAATCGGACGTCTCCTTAGAGTGTAAAAAATCAGATCTAGTTTAAAGGCCAGGGATTTTCAACACCAGCCTCCAAGAACGGATAATGTTTAAAGTAGGATTATCATGAGGCTGCTAGAAGAGAACTCTCATGTGAAATTCAGGTTGCTCTTACTAGCTGCATTGCAGAAGCACTTAGGGTACGTCTACACTGTAATCAGATGCCCACGGCTGGCCCAGACCAGCTAACTTGGACTCAGGCTAAAGGGTTGTTTAATTGTGGTGTACGGCCCAAGCTCCAGCCCAAGCCCGAATGTCTATCCCACAATTAAACAGGCTCGTACCTCACACCCTGCAAACCTGACTCAGCTGGCATGGGCCGGCCACGGGTTTTTAATTGCAGTGTAGACATATCCTTGGTGTTCTAAGCACTACAGGTGGGGATTGAGACAGCAACTGAATTCAAACCTATGGTCCAGGTAAAAGGGTTCATTTTTATTAACAACATGCATCGCCCCCTTTACAGGGACTGGCTTGAGATGCACTCATAGTGCTAGTGCTCCGTCCAATACACTTAAGCATGCCTTTCAGCTGAGCTACTGGGGTTTCGCAGGATCCATAGTGTGTGTTAAAATGATGCCCATTGCTTACTAACAACATTGTTTACTGAAAATGATTATTACTGGGGCAATCCTGAGAGCTCCTGAGCACTCTCCACTCCGGCTAGAATCGATGGGATTTGAAGTAGGTGCACAACACACCTACGGAAGAACCAGACTGGTAATGTGGGGCTAGAGGAGAACCAAACGCTGCAACGTGGCAGAGACGTTTGTGTAAATTCTGACTGAGGCCTGATCTTGTAAACCTTGAGCGTTCAAGATCCTACTGAGCTCCCAAGGAGGCTGGGTGCAATAGTGATGCAGCATCAGGTCCCTAGTGGGTAAGCGGGGTGGGGTACCTTAGGAACAGACTACTTACCGGAGGGCCGTCTGCACCGGGCATGCCAGGAAGACCAGGTTTACCCAGAGGTCCCTAAAAAATACCCAGAAACAATCAGAATCACTGCAGCAACAAGTGTCCCCAAGAAGTTATTAAACACTGACAGTCAGAGAACAAAGGGCACCATGTTACAGGCACATCTTTTGCTTTGTCTGAACCTGGTCTCGCATATGTTGTATGTACAGGTAGATCCTTTAGAAAAGATGCAATGGCTCAACAATAAGGGCCTGACCCTGCCCCTCCTTTCACACCAGTGCAAACTGAGCGCAAGGCTGGTACAAAGCACTACCATCCTGACTGGGCAGCATTTTGCACTGATGTAAATGACCACACAAGGTGCAGGGTGCTGGAAAACTGGGCCCACAGAGCATAAAATCACATAACAGAAAAACAAACCATTATGACAAATGGAAAGAATGGGGGGGGGGGACGACTGCCCTATCTGCCTCACCTTCTTGTTTAAATACAGTTATGTTACTCTCCTTTAATAATAGGAATCCCGATCCCTTGACCATGTCAAGGAGTGGCTGTACTGACACAACTTGAGTGTGTGACTCCGCAATTAAACAAGAAATGCCTTTATCCTTTAAAATGATAATCCGTTCTGTTCATTTTTCTCCTGGACAGCTTTTGGTCAATGATCCCATAATACTGTACAATAAGGGGAATTCTTGTGTTCGGGTAAATGATACATGCCAAGGAAGTCAGTGGAGTGGGAATTACGCAAATGCACTCGGGAGCATGAATTAGTCCCGTCATTCCAGTGGGCAACATTTTGCCTGATTTAAAGTCCATGGTGCTGCATGGGTGGGAGGGTAGAATTTGCCCAGTGAGAACAGTACATTAAGCCAAAATGGAAACTCGGTGTAACTTGGCCCATCTCCCTGGGGGAAGGTCCTCATTAAATTATCTGAATCCCCATGCTCTTACAAATGTTGTCCCTTTATATCTTACAAAATGTTGTCCCTTTATACATCTCTGCATATTTAGCCTCAGAAACAGACAATTTAAAGTCAACTCCTAACATTTTACATAGACTGTCTTCAAAATGTTTCTCTTAAAATGGGACGTGAATACAAATATTTTGAATTAGAGACAAACTCTGTTTCCTCCTCTCTGCCCTGTTTGGAGCAGGACATATTAAACTTTCAGGCATACAGCTGTAAACAGATGTTGCATGAGGCAAACAGGAGTATCTGAGGAGACAAATGTATATTAATGGCAACAGCTGACTTATGTCACAGCTGCAGTGTATTAACATACTTTATTGCCTGGTGGACCAATTGCACCCTGTGGACCGGGAAGACCCTGTGAAAAGAAAAAAAGGTAGGGGGGTTAAGAAACAAATTAATCATTCCAAATTTATTTTGCAACACCTCAGTGTAGCATCCTTCTAACACTTTCAATGACTTGGTATTTCCAATAGTTATCGAAATGTCTCACAGAAGATGCTAATACTTCATTTTTAGATAGCTTATTTCATCCATAGAACAAATGAAGATAATTAGGATGAAATTCAATAAGGACAAATGCAAAGTACTTCACTTAGGAAGGAACAGTCAGTTGCACACATACAAAATGGGAAATGACTGCCTAGGAAGGAGTATTGCAGAAAAAGATCTGGGAGTCATAGTGGATCACAAGCTAAATATGAGTCAATAGTGTAACACTGTTGCAAAAAAAGTGAACATCATTCTGGGCCGTATTAGCAGGAGTGTTGTAAGCAAGACACGAGAAGTAATTCTTCCGCTCTACTCTGTGCTGATACGGCCTCAACTGAAGTATTGTGTCCAGTTCTGGGCACCACATTTCAGGAAGGATGTGGACAAATTGGAGAAAGTCCAGAGAAGAGCCACAAAAATGATTAAAAGGTCTAGAAAACATGACCTATGAGGGAAGATTGAAAAAATGGGGTTTGTTTAGTCTGGAGAAGAGAAGACTGAGAGGGGACATGATAGCAGTTTTCAAGTCCATAAAAGGTTGTTAACAAGGAGGAGGGAGAAAAATTGTTCTTCTTAATCTCTGAGAATAGGACAAGATGCAGTGGGCTTAAGTTGTAGCAAGGGAGGTTTAGGTTGGACATTGGGAAAAACTTCCTAACTGTCAGGGTGGTTAATCACTGGAATAAATTGCCTAGGGAGGTTGTGGAATCTCCATCATTGGAGATTTTTAAGACCAGGTTAGACAAACACCTGTCAGGGACGGTCTAGATAATACTTAGTCCTGCCATGAGTTCAGAGGACTGGACTAAATGATCTCTCAAGTTGCCTTCCAGTCCTATGATTCTATGATAAGAATTGTTTTCAAGATGGGGAAATTGAGGCACCAGAAAGGGATGTGACTTGCCCAAGGTTACGGAGAAGTTCAACAACAGCACTGAAGAATATGTCCCCAGGTCTCCTGACTCCTAGTCCAATAGCCACCGGCTCCCACTGCTTCCATAATGAGCACATTAAAAATCAGAGATGACACTGGGCAGCACATTTGGATTTAGAACCAGATAACTGACTCCCTCAGTCAAGGAGATGCTTGGATCTGGCTTTGGTCCATCACAGCAGCAGAAGTCAGCTGGAAAATGTGGATCCAGAATGACGTTCAGTTTCACTCTTCAAGCCCTGGAGGTTGTTTAGATTTAGAGCCCAGGCTCCGCCTTTAGGAAATGTATTTATTGCTAGTCAACACTTTGTGCGATGTCCCATCTGAACCACTCCGCAGGTCAGGGCAAAGTGCATACAGAACTATAAACCCAACTCTTTCCTATCAAGGAGGAGAGCTGTTTCTTGCCTTACCTGAGCACCTGGATTACCCTGTTGTCCTGGCGGTCCTGGCTCACCTTGAGGACCCTGCCAGGAAGCAAAGCAAGAGCTGAAAGAAGCTCAAAACCATAGCAGTAATAATGTCCATCCATAGTGTTATGGCCAACAGTTATATACACTTCAATTCATGCTAAAGCAAGGGAAATGAATTCTCGTGCGATTAGGTGTAAACTGATTATTATTGCAGGGGTCCGGAAGGGATTCTTCACTCTCAGCTGTGGAGGGCTGTGACTGCCTATCTCCAAAGCGCTGCTAGTGGCCAGTGCTGGAAATAGAATACACCAGCTACCAAATGCTATTGAGTTCAGTTATTTAGCCACAGAAACCATTTTGTCTTAGATTTTATTTGTGCATCCTGACATGAAGGGTAAATTTATTTAAATCACAACCATAATCAAAAAATACTTTGCTCTTACATACATACACACTTCTGTATTTGTGTAAAAGTATGTAACCCTTCATTCAAGGATTTGACAAACCAAGTAATTAATCCTCACAGCCCTGTTATGAATCATGATCACTGTATTCACTTCAGATGCCACAGCAAAGTGATGAGAACAAGATCCCACAGGCTGTGTTTGGCAAGGCCAGGAAAAGAACCCAGGAGTTCTGATTGCCAGCGTCCTGGTCTCACAACTAGACAACACTCCCTCCCTTCCCCCCCGCCATGGTAGTCTTCTCAGGGGAGGCATTATTGATGGGTGAAGGACCATTGTAGAGGACGAGACTATACAATAATCAAGTCCAATTTAAACCATGCTTCAGCTTTGTACGGGCTCCTCTGCATAGAGGTGAATTTGACTCATGTAACTACAAAGTCTACAACGTTTATAGTTTCTTTCTTGATTTAATGATTATATTTTGCTGTTTGGTATAACAACATAAATCATGATGAAAATGTTTGATCTTCATAGGGATGTAATATGTAATTTCATTGCAAACTATAATAAATTAACATCCATTTACCATGGAAGATATTCTCCATGGCCTCTACTGGTTTTGAAATCAACAGGGACTAAACAGTGATTACAAATCTAATGTAAGATTGACTATACCGAGAGAGAGAGTATGGGGATAGATAGAAGTAGTGAAGACTTACCACATTCCCCTTTGGGCCTGTTTGTCCATCCATACCAGTCACACCCTGAGTAGGGATTAAAAAAAATAAACAGCATTAAATTGAGAAAACATCTGGCTCTTTTGAGCCAAAAATAGCAGGAAGATGCAGTAAAAATGAATCAAATACTCTGTGGCCCTCTGGACTAAAAGGAACAGCTGAGTGGAAACAGAATGTTTTCCTAAAGGTGACTGGCAAAGCAGCTAGTGCCAAGGATTCATGCCAGGTTGTTGGATTATTTTGTTTTGTTTGGTTATTTGGTTTTGGGGTTTTTTTTCCAAAGGCCATTTCAACATTTTTTCCATCGGTTTTACCTGCCTGCAGAGAAAACTCAGCACCATTGTGCAAATGCTGTATATTGACTGTAGGAAGATTATTTCTGAACAGTGGACAGATTTATAGAAATGGTGGGCCAAAAGATAGCACATTAGAAGACAATGGATGAAGTCGGCGGAAGCTATGTTAATTTACACCAGGTGAGGATTTGCCCCACTGTGTTTTGATGGTGTTATTGCTAAAGGCTAGTTGAGAGCCCCACAGAGATGCTGCAGTCCTTTAGAAAGTGCAGCCTCGTCCATCGGCAATGAAAGGAATTTATATATGGAAACCAGGAAAAAAAATTCAGCTTCATACATTCACAGAGTATCATAGGCAAGTCTGTGGCATCACGGCTCACAGCCAATCAGAAAGCACCAGCTGGGGGGTCCAGCCTTCGACAGGTTGATTCCTTGCACAGGACCAGAGATCGGTTTTTATTGGGCACTCTTACTAAATAAGCCACTTTAGGGACCAGATCCTCAACTCCCTTCAAGTCTCAATGGAAGCTGAAGACCTCTGAACTCACTGACTAAGGGTGTCATGGCCTCTTATAGTGGCTGGTCCATGAAGGGAATAATTATCTATGACTGTTGCCAGTGGAGGGAGTAACAGCTAGAGGCATTGGGTGTTGACGTCTTGGGGATCAATCACCCATGACGATCTCTAAAGCTGGTCCTTACACCAGCACTTCATGGAACAAGGAGCCTAAGACAGACGACGTGACTAAGCTCTATCTCCTTAAAAGGCCTGACTGAAAAGCTGCATGCTCTTTCCTTGGATTTAGCTTGAAAAATGTGAAAAAAACTGTATTAAACCAGGCTTCAAAAGACTCAGGCACGAGTTAATAGAAAAGTCAAAGTGTTAATAAGTTATGTTCTTCCTTTTAACTTTGGGCTAGATGTTTAATTTACTCTATGGGCCAAATTCAACCTTGGTATGCATGGGAGTGACTCCACTGACGCTGGCTCAAAGCAGGGCTGAATATGGCCCTAGAGTTTTAACTCTCTCTTTATACCTCCTGCTTTCACAACACAGATGCATAAAATCATCCACTTGGATTATCTGCCTGAGTGCCTCAGTGGGACATGCTAGCTCTGACTGGAGAACTCAGCAGAACTTGTTGAGCAGAACAGCAGAAACAGCAAGCCTGTGCAACTTACCGGCGGTCCTGAGGGACCTGGTGGCCCTTTTGGTCCCAGCAAACCTCGGGGTCCCTGCAGGTGGAAACAAATATGCTTAGAAACACCAATTATGAAGAGCCCAACCCAAAGCCTTTCTGAGGTCGATGGAAAGGCTCCCATTGACTTCAATGGGCTTTGGCTCAGGCCTTAAGAGAATCGGGGGAAAAAAATATTGCCCAGCCAAAGCCTTCATAGCACCTTCCTTAGGGTCTGTTCCTGAGTGGTTCTGAGCACCCTCTGCTCCCACTGAAATCAGTGAAGGTTGATGTTACTCAGCACCTTGCTGGATCACACATTTTAAAGCATGTTCCACAATAATACATGCTCCATATCTTATTTTATAAACTGATGTTGCCATAAAATAGAGCGGAGGTCCCCAATTTGTGAGATGTGCCCCTCCTAGGGGGCATCAGAACATTCAGGGGCACGCATCTGGGACCCAGGCCATCCCCCACAGGGGTGGGGGGAGGGAGCGCCACCCTGCTCCCAGCCCCAGCTGTGGCCACAGCCTCGGCCCCTTTACCCCTGTCCGCATCCCCCCTCCCGGAGCCCTGGCCCCACTCCTGGCCCCAGCTCTGTGGGGCAGCATGGACGGGGGAAGGGGGGGCACGAGGTAAAAAGTTTGGGGACCACTGAAAGAGAGAGAGAAAGCGTGTGTGTGTCTGGGATGCTTTTTCAAAAAAGGTTAGCCATCACAGATGAAGACATTTATTTTTCATATTCGAACAGGGCCCACTTTAACCAACTTTCAAAGTAAATCACTCCTGTTCCTGCACTCTCCTGCTGTGGAAGCAATGACCTACAAAATACTTCAGAGCAAATACTGCTAGGTGGACAGTACTGTGTGAAATAAACTCACACCGCTCAGGCAGCACTAGGGTGGGTGTTTCAAATCTCACTGGATTTAATTTGTGCCACTGAAACTCTATTGGCCTTGGCAGGGCTGGAAAAAAAGCATTCAGTCTCAATTGTATGTTTCACTTGTATTTCCAAAAGGCAAGCCATCCTAGTCAAAGGTAATAAACGACTCGTGGTGTTTACCTCACATTTCTGACTTTTCACGCTGGGAGGCATAGTGGCAACTTCAGGGAGTTATTGCGTTTGAGTCTTATATTTAACAGGTAAATTACCAGGGGTGGAATTTCCAAAGGGACGTAAGTGATTTAGGCCCACAAGGCCTACTGGGAGTGATATTGTGCTCCTAAAGCACTTGGGCATTTTTGAAAAGCCCATCCTTGGAAGCTAGTTTTCAAAGCGAGGCATCTAAGCTCAGCTCTCAGACAGATCCCTAGGGAGACAGACTGGGCATGGGGTCTGTGGAAAGCCTCATTTTTAAACCTATGCCCTTTGTTACCTTAGGGTACAACTACCCAGAAATAAAAGCCACCACGCTCGGGGGAAGTGACTCGGGCTCCCAGGGCTCAGGCTGCGAGCTATAAAATAGCAGTGCAGATGTTTCGGTTCAAGCTGGAGCTCAGGATCTGAAACCCCACAAGTGGGGAGGGTCTCAGAGCCCATGAGCCTGAATGTCTATACTGGTATTTTTAAAGCCGCAGCTCGAGCCCATCAGCTGACCCAGGCTCTGGGACTCTCTGCCATGGGGGTTTTATTGCTGTCTAGATGTAGCCTTCGATACCGGTGTTCATTCATTGTCATGGACAAAAACTATGTTTGATTGACGGACAGAACAGAAGAGTTAAAATAAAAGATAAAACACGATAGTTTTTACCATTAAAACAGAACACATGGGCCTGACTCTGGAAAGACGTACGCCTAAGCACAACTGGTCACTAATGTTACCACTGATAGTCTGCATACCTTGGCAGGGCTGGAAAATACCCATGTGCTTAAATCTTTGCATGCCCGGGCCTCCCAAAAACAACTCCTTTGACTGAATTGGCTTCAGGGATTTTAACAAATGACAGCAGAATGGAATTAGATGCCTACAGGAACAAATTCTAAGGTGCCACCAGTAAAACATAAAGGGCCATACCCTACCATCAAGACTGGCACTGGTTTTGATGGGACCAGGATTTGGCTGATGGCATTAGGAGATGTCCATGCAGATTGGGGAAGTATATTTATCAGCCAAAATTTCTTATATTATAATTTCTACTTACTCCCGACTGGGCCCTCAGACACTTTTTTTCTACTACTTGTTTAAAAATAGTTTCCATGCATGCTTTAGACATGTATTAAGGAGATCGCTAGGTTGATGAATGTTTCCAGAAGTTAATCAGACATCTCATGTATAATTTAGTCCCAATGAGTCTGTAAATGCCAACCCTCTCCTTTCCTACGTTCCCAACATTTCTCGTCAGTTACTCTGGTATCACTAATGTGGTATTTACAACAACACAACAAGACAGCATAAAAGCAAAACTGATGGCATACGATAGGTAATTCACATCCCTTTTAATACAAAGAAAATATGTTTTCGACATAAGAATAAGCTGATTTTAATGAAATGACAATTTCATTGCACAGAGGCATCTCCATATTGTCAGAAAAAGTTTTTGTTGTTGCCAATGAAGTCAGGATTATTTGGTGCCAGGAGCAACTGTGCTTTTGGACCTCTCAAATGGGCAGAAATTAATTCTTGGGAGAGCTGAGTGAATATTGCAAAACATTCTCTAGCAATATTGGTTTGAACTTCTACACTGCATTTGCTTTGGTCACATTAGCATCCCCTTTTGGCCTTGTCTACAATAGGGAATTCCTTCCATTGCTAGCCCCGGTTCAGCAACTCCCAAGTTAGCAACATCAGGAGCCTTAGGCCTTTATCCTGCAAAGATTTGCAGATGTACTTTCCTTTATGCCCTGTGGGTGGAATCCTGACCCCACTGAAGTCAATGGCAAAACTCACAATGGGACCAGGATTTCATCACGTGACTCCAATTCACAAGGCATCATGCTAAGTATCTGTGCAAGCCTTTGCAGTATCATGGCTTTAGTGGAGGTGGGTTGGGAACTGCCATTAGCATTTTAAGCACCATGCGGTTTGGCCCTACTCTGAGCAGGGTTAGATGACACAGTGATGTCTAACAGCCAATTTGTATCTGTAGTCTCAACAACCCAGACAAGGCCCAAGTGTTCATTTTCCCCAAATAGTTGTGTGATCAAGTTTTTCCGGCATGAATGCCCTGGAAAAACGAATGCTTAGCCTGTGTGTGCTTGAATACTCATTGAAACCAAAGCTTACATACACTTTCCATGAACCATTCACTCCACAGCCAGGCTAGAGGAGTTCTGCTCATCCGACTTGACCAATCACTGCTAAGCAACACAGCCCAAATTCTGGACTTTAAATTTTAACTAGGGGGCCACTGAGGAAACAAAACTACTGAGAAGTTTAGCTGAAAATGTCTGAAGAATAAATAAATTGGAGGAAATGTGTCTTGATTTTTCAAATGGCTGTGAACAGGAGAGACAGAACAGATCTGCAAGTGACAGCTAGAGTCCAATGTTTCTTCACTGCCTTGAAGATTTAATCTAACACACTGTGTAGCACTATGTGACTATCTGCCAGTATCTCTGCAAAGCACAGCACTAGCCATAGGATCCCTGGACTACAGAGTTACTGAGGTGCTGCAGAATGAGATGCCCACATTTTGAACTAGCAAGTACTTACAGGTTCTCCAGGTAGACCTCTGGGTCCAACTTCTCCATCATCACCCTATTTGGCCGTGGAGGGGAAAAGAGAAAGAGAGAGAGAGAAAATCAGCTACATTTCAGTCACTTCGTAGGTGATTCACCCTTGTTAAACAATAATCACATACAAAACCAACTTCCCTGGAGTAATAAAATGGTAATCGTGCATAAGAAAGACCTCATAAGCCTGGAGACTAATGTCATGTGTGCAGAATTTACTGAAGATTATAAATCCTATGAGGATGTTTCATAATTCATCTCTGTTTGTAAAGATGGATTTTGTTAACAGATGAGATATTGTAAGAACACTTCAAGGCTTGTGGATCAATAAGCAGCAGACTTAGTAACTAAGTGAATGGAGGAGCCAATACAGAAAAGCCAGCATGGCAATTAAATTTAGCCGAACTAACCTGTTGGCTCCTTAGATTAGAGAAATTAAAGATGGGGTGATTTTTAGGGCATCTACTCCATCACCTACCAATGCACCATTGTTCCCTACAGAATATTCTTCATTGCTTTGTCTGATTCATTTTTAAATTATTCAAACAATGGGGCTCCCTCCAGTTCACCTGGGAGACTATTTCACAATCTGATGGATATCACTCTTAGGAAATCAATATTGATATTCATCTTAAATCCTCTTTGAATAAAATTCATCCCATTATTCCAAGTCAAACTCTCTCTGTGTCATATCCCCTTCCCAAACAATTCCTCTTCCCTCTTGGGATTTAAGACTGATCACATACTCAGAGAGAGTTACTGTATCTCCTTACATATTGTTCAGCTGACGGACAATAATAATACTTAGGTCTTTTCAACTCCAAAGCACTTTATGCTTAACTAATTAATCCTCACAAGCTATCAATGAGAAAGGTAGGTGTTATGCCTGTTTTACAGAGGAAACAAACAAGTCACTTGTCTAAAGCTAACATGAACCATTCCAGAGGTGGGATTAGAAACCATTTTAATGTTTAGTCCCCAGCGCAGTCTGGAACTCCTGTCCCTGAGCCCTTGTTGCATTTTACTAGCGCTTACTGAAGAAGGGTAAGTGTATTTCACAAAGAAAAAAAAATCATTCTAATATTTTTTTGTGAATTTTTTTTAAAAAACCTGTCAATTTTTCTAGCAAAAAAAGAAAACCTTTTGGAAAACATTTTCCAGTTTTTATCCCTTCTCTCGACCTTCCTCCCCAATAATAAATCTCTTTTTCTTTTCCCACCAAAAAAGGGAGATAAAAGGAAAAATGCAAGAGAAGGGGGGGGGAACTCAACATTGTTCAGGTTTTCAATACTAGTAAAAAGAAAAGGGAAACACTGAAAAATCCAAAAATTTTCCACAAAAAATCTTCATTCGGGTGGGGGGATGGGAGACACCAAAATGGGTTTCATATGAAAAATTTCAACCAGTTCTACTTCATCGTGAGCCCCGTTCAGTGCCATTGCTAGTGCCAGCTGGAATTAACCAGTTAAAACAAGTGCCAAACAGAGAACATGATCAGAACCATTGTAATGCAGGCTGAGTCACGAGTATATGTTTTAATGTTGCATGGATGCAGAATTCCAGTCTACTCCAAGACCTACAGATGCTCTCTCTTCATTTAAGATGATCAGCATTTTGCATTGAATAACATGCCAGCGCTTGCTTGCTCTTTGTTTTCATTACATGTCTGATATCACACCTGCTTCTTGTTTACAGGGCATAGTTCTGAATTCAAAAGGAAGCTGTATTCAGAGATAAACTTACCCTCTCCCCGTCATCTCCAGGTGCTCCTGGTGGACCTGATGGGCCTGGATCACCCTAGGAATGTAAGATTAGAATCAGCCACTTCAGGAAATCCCCAGAGACGCCAAGCCGATTCTCTTCTCCCTCATGATGTAAAGCAGGTGTGAGGGAGAGCAGCATCAGGCCCCACCGCTTTTCTCCCCAACCTTCGTGGGACCAGGTGCTCAGTTGTTCCCAATCTCCTAGTACACTCAAAAACCCATTAGAATTATGGCCACTACTCCGTAGCCATATAGGACACTATTTATCATGTGCACACATGTGATCCATCAGGCAGAGGAACATCCTCAACCAACATCCGTGGTCCCCTTTTGCCACGGAACAGTGAGAGATTGTGTCCCACACTTGCCTCTCCAGTCCCACACTTCTTGTGGAGATAGTTGTGCTTCTTCTCAACCTCCTATCTTCCCAGTCCATGTAGGGGAGATCACAGGGCTTCAGGAATGGAGGAGCAGATTGTGTATGACATCTAGGTGGCGGGTGCGGGGAGGGAGAAATGTCACCATAGCCTCTGGAGGCCACCAGAAACTGGGTTGTATTATGGGTATGCAAAGGTGGGGGCACTGGTCATAGCTAGAAGAGTGCTAGATGGTGCTCTGCGTGTGACACTTCACAAAACCTAGGGCCAGCCCTGTCCTCCATGATCAGTTTCACTAATAATGACCATGCCTCCTGAGCTGCCCCTCCCTGATGTGAAACTGGCAAGAAGGAAACCACCCCTGCCCGAAGAACAGCTGCCTGTTCCCCCACCAAACAGGGATATCGTCTTATCTGAACATCCCTCTAACTTGAATTAACTTGGGGTTTTGGGGGGGATCCCGTTGGGTGTATGGGAAATGCCTTGTGACTGACACATTTTCTATCATCCAGGGCTAGAGCTTAATCTCAGGGTCCTTTCTACAGTATAACAGCAGCCTCAGAACTCACAGGGCCTGCTTCACTGGACTAGCACAATCCATCACAGACATTCCCCATGACATCTCATAATGGGTACGAAAACCAGCCAGGGTGTCGAAGGTACGCACAGCAGCTTCTCGGAGAACAGGGACCTTGGCTTTGCTGCATAGTTCCCATTCCAACCCAAACACAGCACAGCATTTTCTAGCTGGTTAAACACTGCCCTTATGCGCTACCTTTCCGCCCCACCATAGCATGTAATCACCATGTAATCTCCTCCACTGCTAAAAACACTCCCCCCTTGCTTTAGAAAGTAATGGTTACATTCTTGGGTGGGGGTGGCGGGTTGCCTGCCAAAAGAGCTGGCTTCTTGCTTAATTGCAAAGCACACAGAAGAATCCCATTTTTTGGGGCTGCCTTTCCATCAACAACAGCCCCATAAAAGCAGGTTTTGTTTCTTGCTTCTTTTCTACTTTTCTGGCGTTTGTTACCTCCTCCAAAAAGTCTGCTGGTTTTTTTTCCCCCCTTCCATGTGCCTTCAGAAGCTTTCAATGGCTTCCCGCCATGCGGACACTGTGGTTGGATGTGTTTTTATGACATGTCCTATGCACTCCTACAGAGATCTGTCATCCTCTTACAACGGCCAGCCCATGATGTCTCCCTCTTAGTTCTAACCACACTCCACACAACTCCCAACAGACTCAGAACACCGTATCACGCCCCTACTGGTCCATTTGGGAGCTCAATAACCCTTTATAATGTTCCATGGCCATTTTGTTTGTTTTTTTCTCTTTTTAAGATTGTCGCCAGGATGCCGTGGAAATGAGAACTTACCCTGTGCCCCTTCTCACCAGGCAAACCAGCTAACCCATCAAAACCTCGGTCACCCTACAAGAAAAGACAAGGTCAGTCCAGATTTCTGTTCACTGTTGTACCCCTTTCCACTTTGATTAGTCTCTGGGCCAAGGAGGGATCCATTTTATCCACAGGCATTGGACAGTGTTTCAGCTTCTTATCTCAGCCCCAAGGACTTCAGAATTAGAGATGAAAAAGTTCCATGATGCCATCTTACCCATCTCGCCGATTACTGCCATTGTACATGTAATGATTTTTCCAGCCTATCTTTGTTTCTCAAGCAATGTGGCTTCCACCAATTCTCCTGGGACAGTATTCTACTGCCGAACACATCCTCCTTTTGGAAAGTTTTTGCGATATTCAGTCCACATTTTCACTGTCTAAATTTCATGCCGTTACTAATCATAAACCCTGGGTAGCAACCTAAATACCAACTTTCCCATCTCCATCAGCACCTCTTCAAATTCAATCTCTAAGCCCCCTCAGAAAGCATCCCACCTTTCTGGCCAAAGCTTTCCCTGTAATCCTGCTAGGGACTCAAGGGGAAAAAAGAAACAAAACAGGAAACTGAGTTAATAAAATCAGGATCAAAGACAAGAAAGTTTATGGTCTAAGAAGGAAAATAGATGGGTGTTAAATCTGATGACTTCACTTTGGAGTTTAAGTGGATGTTCCTTTCAATAAAGTGACTGAGGTTTCTGGTCTTACTTGAGAACCAAGTGGAAAGAAAATGCACATCATAAAACTCCTATCCATCTATTATTCAGCACCCTGGGTAGCCTCTGCCCTGCAGAGGTTCATCATTTGAAGCTGGTGGGATTTATCCTGTGCAAACAGAGCCTGATGGAGGATCTCTCACAGTAGCACTTATCCATTGATATTTTAATTGATAGGAAGAAGTTGTGTGTAGGACTAAAGTTGGGAATTGCACCACTGAGCTAAAACAGAGACATTCCCATGGATCAGTTCAGCAGAGGCTTGGCTATGCTGGAACAAGCCCCTGGGGTCTGCAAAGCAGAGTATATAAGTAACCAGTCACCTCACCAAGGAAAATCACTAGTGGGCATCACACTCTGTGGCGTAGTCATCTGTCACCGTAATGTACTCTATAGTGCACCAGCAGCTGACCCCCTGCAATCCACCCTCTTGCCCACAACCTGCTAGACAAATAAAAGCAGGGAGGAAGGAGGGCCTTATGCTTAAAAAGCAACAATAAATTGCCTGAGCATCCATGGGCAAATCACACCAGGATCAGAATTTGAGAGGAAAACAAAAAGGGAGTACTGATTTTGGGTGCTTCCATCTACGATGCTGGACTTGGCACACCTCACCCATAAAATAGGTTTTGTTATCCCTGTGTAAGTGCTGAAATTCCTTGTCCCCAGCCACTTAGTAAACTAACAAAGTTGGGAATCCAGAAATCCTGTGTCCCATTCTGCTCTGCCAGCCACTAAACACGCTCTCATGCTAATTTAACTTATAATGGAATTATAGTTGCATGCCTCTCCTCCTGTTCTCCATCCCTATACTTTATAAGCAGGAATAGTCTGTAAGGCCAGAGCAACTGAAGGATAAATCCACCTGGCAAGCAATTGAAGTTGCCTACACAAGCTACATGAGCAGTAACAAGATGGCTATTTTTTTTGGTCAAGTTCTAGAGTGCCCCTTGAAGTCCGCCCACAATAGGATTAGTCACCATCTCGGCTACTATTCATTATTCCGGTTTTCATGTCTCCCTGGCATTCGCTCCTCTGAGGACAGACAACACTCATTAATGCACACTTTACTGGATAAATGGTTTGCAGACTCCTTTCTCTGTATCAAGAAACTCCCATCTATTCCAGTTTTAAGTATCCAGATAATAAACTACTTAACATTTCTAATATACGATTCCTTGGGCAAACTTTCTCTGCATTCAGTTTGGTGGAACAGCTCCTTTCTTGCTTCCTAATAGTACAAGATCACAGGGAAGTACGGGATTTCATCTCATATATGATATTAAAATTTCACGATACACTTTGTAAGTTTCCTCACCCAGTTAATGGGTATTTTTCTGTAGTTTGATTTCATGACGTTTTCAATTGCTCATTGTGTGTTTTTCAAAATTGGGATTCCAAAGTCTTTGCTCTTCAACCACACAACAGAGGGAGCATATTTCTTACTCAAAGGAATTTTTTGGTTTAACAAACCTTGTACCAAAAATCTCTCATTATTGTTGTCTGACCCTGGTGACTCATTTCCACCTCTAATGTTTCGAGCCCATGATTATATAGACACTGCTGGACCTTTCCCTTCCTAGTGGACTGAATTCCTTCTGTCTAGGGTCCATTTGGTTTGTATTTGCCAAAGCAGATGTGAATGCAAAGAACATACAAATGCGTAAAGCTACCTTTGGTCCTGTCTGCCCTGGCATTCCCCGGGCACCATCGCTGCCAGCACGTCCCTGAAAGAGAGGAAAGGCAAATCAAGTACAAAAGCTGAGCAAGACCACAGGGACATCTGCTCTTTGGCTTGTGGCTGAATGAAGTTTTATATAAGTCAGAACCCACTGGCAGTGGGACTGTTTCCCTTGTGGGGAGAAAATGACAGTCTGTTTTTGTGACAGCAGCAGCCCTATCTTTGCCTGGCTCTCTAACCAAGGGTACAATGTAAAATGGTAGGGACCCTGGATACCGGGACATGGCCATTGATTTAAAAGAGAAGACATGAATAAAATATAAATCGGCACATTGCAAGAAATGTTAATTATGGTGTTCATAGATTGTAACGAGTTAAAAACTTATTAGTAACCCAGGAATGGGTCATGCAAAATAGTTTCTTAATTCTCCCGCCAGCAAGTGGAGCCGATGCTCTAGCATGCAGAAGCAACATGGCGTTTAAGCTCAACCTCTTAACGTGCACCTGTGGAGATGCATGCATAGGGTGTGAGTACGACGTACACGATCTCCTGTATGTATATCCCATGGGTCTGATCCTCCGCTCACTCCAATGAGAATCCGGAGTAACCCAGTGAAGCCAATGGAGTTACAGCAAAAGCAGTGTGAGAGAATCAGGCCCAGTGCATGCGTGCAGGTATATTTTGAACCACTGAGGAGCAACCGTATAGGAGAAGATGGGAAGCGTGGAATAGAATGGGAAATGCACCTCACCCCATCAACCCTCTCTTTATGCCTTAGAGCCGTTAGGCCTCCCCATTATATGTATATAAGTTTAGAGGTACTGGGAGGCCTCCCTGTTACAGATATCTGCCATGCTCAGAAGCCAACGTAGTCTGGCCCCTGGGTAGGACTGTGACATGGGGCGGCTAGTCACCCGCAATGTATCACCTTCTCAGTGACACTCTCCTTGCCCCCTCTCCCTCAGCAGTTGCTAAGCAGCAGCAGGAAGCCGATTTCAAATACGTCAAAGAGATTCTGAGTGCACCTACCCTGCGGCCTGGTTTTCCTGATGGGCCTGGGGGGCCTTGAGTGCCTCGTGGACCCTGCAATAGATTGAAGAGAGTGGGGAGAAAAAACGAAGCAGACGATGATACACCGTATGCACATTCTCCAGAGGACAAGACCAAGACACAGGCCCACTCTAGCCAGGCCTGTCCAGTGCAGCTAAAAGAAGGGTTAAGTCCCATCTTGTCATGTCTTTTCAACTGGGCAGATTTACAAAGATATTTAGGTGCCTAGAGATACTCAGTGGGATTTTCAAAAGTGCTGAAGTGAATTAGGTGCCTAGCTCCCACTGAAAGTCCATTGAAGTTCGTCACCTTACCTACTTAAGGTAAGCCACTATCTGTACGTTTAGGTGCCTAAACCCCTTTGTAAACCTGGCCCAAAGTAAGCAAATGTATAAAGGCAGAGCCACTCATTCCTCGGGTGGTTCAGTGGAGATAAAAGAACAAGGGTGGAAACCAGAGAAGGAGATGAGTAATGTACCAGCTAAGACAATGCCACTAGCAAAGGTCGCAGGGATCACAGAACATGCGACATTAACCTCACTGGACAGAGTCCTCTGTACATCAAATACAGGAAAGGTCCATTGTGCAGGGGATGAGGACAGGAAACTCCCACTGTGTCATGAGGACTGATTGGTGTATCCCCAAAGGGATATCTTAATCATGTGAACCGTTCCCCACTTGTCGGTGACTCCATGTTCTGGAAGCAAATCCTTCAGTCCTTACTCAGGCTTCGCACTGTAGAGAATGGGAGTTTTGCCTGAGTGTGAGCTACAAACTAACTAGGGGCCTTCAGGATTTCTATACTGGAACTATTGCCTGCGTTATGAAAGTGGGACCTCCAAGAATCCTGTTGCACCCTGTATTCAGTGTTTGCCCAGGCTGTGTGGATAGACTGTTTCCAGTGGAAGCGCTGTTCGAGATGAAGATAAAATCACGAGGTTTAGGCTGATACAGGTTCAGAGGTGCTGGTAGCCAGAATAGACAAGAGCACTATTTTCCTCCCTTTTCCCGGGTGGAGCAGCGTGGCATGCCAAGGGCATGATTCTCCACCCACACCACTGAACCTGGTCAGCCCGTCCCAGAATCTTACAGGACTTAAACGGGGAGCAAAATTCTCCGTGTACTGAACTGTAGGTTTGCCTGGGAAAAGATTAAGAAGGAAGTAAGGGCTTTCAGGATTTGATGTCCTGGATCATCAGTACTGGCCTGCTCTTCAGAAGGCCGGCAATGTGGAATATTCCACTGTCTCAGGATCTCTGAGCTCTGTATTTGGATACTCAAATGCTCATGTAGGTGCAGAACATATTTTCATGTCTGTCCAATCTTATTAACCCTTTAGAAAGCCTGAGTTCTTCCTCCAGATGGGCCACTATAAAAGCCCTGGTTACAGGCTTAGTAGCTTTAGACAAGATCCCACCTCCACCCCCTTTTGAAAATTACGTGATTTTCTCATACGCACCTGAGGCCCCATGTCTCCTGATTCACCTTTTTGTCCTCCACTGCCTGGGGGTCCCTATGGATGCACAATACAGTTAGGTTAGGCTTTGCCATGGTCAAGACTTGAACGATGTCAAGGAGGATGCATTAACCCCCGGGACCACGAGAGTTGGCTGGGAACCCACAGCACCAAATGCAACAGGATTAGAATAACAGCTGCTCCAGCAATTAGAGCCTGCGTGCTGAAACAAGCACTTTTCCAGGAGTATGTGGCCATGTTCGGGGGTAACGTCTCTGTTTGCCACAAGGCTTCATTCATAGACGATGACAGGGACGTTGCTTGACGTGGGGGAGCACAGGGAAGCTGTGACAAGATTGTTTACCCCAAAGCAGTGTGCACATCCAAATCCCGACACAGGGGCATGGGACAGTGAGCAGAGGCCAGAGAGCAAATGTGTGTGTCAGCAAAATGAAGGCTCTCTGACAATCAGGGCACCAATAATATCAGAGATCCAATTCCAAGGCAATGCCCTGGTGTCAGCTTTGCCTTCTTGTCCTCAGTGTTTGGCTACTTACTTACCACGGGGCCTGGTCTTCCAGTAAGACCCATAGGGCCAGCAGGTCCTCTCAACGCCAACTGCAATAGAAAGAGAAAATCATCCAGTTTCTTCTACATCCTACTGCCAGACACAACCAAAGCCAGCATGATCCACACCTCGTGCTGTCACCAGCAAAGGCTCTACACCACTGGGACCAGAAATCTTGCACAGTGGACCAAAAACTCTAGTAGCAGATGCTAGTGCAAAATCATTAAAGCCAATGGGCTTTGGCCCAGTGTGCATAAAACAAACCATGTGTCCAATGCATGCAAAGAGGCCCAAATACATCGCTGATACAACTTCCTTGACTTCCATGCAGTTACACCAGGAATGAAGGTGCCCCAGACAGCCTAGTACAGATATGGAGTGTTAACTCTCCCCTACATGATCCTATTGAATAGAACGTACATTGTTTCCAGCATATGTGTATAACTATTTTTGGAGACAATGTATGTTTACTCTGTTATATGTAGTATAGGGAATGTAGCTTAATTATGTAGGGAAGACTGTCTCTTATGTAGAAACTATAACCTGTCTTGATAGATAAATGTACATATTGTTAAGGAATAATTTGTAACAACATACACACACGAACACTAACGGCATGTTCCTTAGCTGAGGTTTGACATCCGCGGAGCTGTGTTGATTTACACCGTCTGAGGATCTGGCTCTATAGGTCTGAGCCTCCTCTCACTCACGCTGGTGTATAGCCAAGAGAAAGATTAATAAGGCTCTCTCTACAGAGGTGTTGAAGGCACACTGTCAATCTATATATGCCTAGACTACAGGAGTATTCTTCCCATACTTTCGTTATCCATATCATTGGATCATAGGCCTGGAAGGGACTTCGAGAGGTCATCTAGTCCAGTCCCCTGCACTCATGGCAGGACTAAGTATTATCTAGACCATCCCTGACAGGTGTTTGTCTAACCTGGTCTTAAAAATCTCCAATGATGGAGATTCCACAACCTCCCTAGGCAATTTATTCCAGTGATTAACCACCCTGACAGTTAGGAAGTTTTTCCCAATGTCCAACCTAAACCTCCATTGCTGCAATTTAAACCTATTGCTTCATGTCCTATCCTCAGAGGTTAAGAAGAACAATTTTTCTCCCTCCTCCTTGTTAACAACCTTTTATGGACTTGAAAACTGTTATCATGTCCCCTCTCAGTCTTCTCTTCTCCAGACTAAACAAACCCCATTTTTTCAATCTTCCCTCATAGGTCATGTTTTCTAGACATTTTATCATTTTTGTTGCTCTTTTCCGGACTCTCTCCAATTTGTCCACATCCTTCCTGAAATGTGGCACCCAGAACTGGACACAATACTCCAGTTGAGGCCTAATCAGCATGGAGTAGAGCAGAAGAATTCTTTTTTATGTCTTGCTTACAACACTCCTGCTAATAGATCCCAGAATGATGTTCAGTTTTTTTGCAATAGCGTTACACTGTTGATTCATATTTAGCTTGCAATCCACTACGACCCCCAGATCCCTTTCCGCAGCACTCCTTCCTAGGCAGTCATTTTGTATGTGTGCAACTGATTGTTCCTTCCTGAATGGAGTACTTTGCATTTGTCCTTTGAATTTCATCCTATTTACTTCAGACCATTTCTCCAGATCATTTTGAATTTTAATCCTATGCTCCAAAGCACTTGCAACCCCTCCCAGCTTGGTATCATCCGCAACCTTTGTAAGTGTACTCTATATGCCATTATCTAAATCATTGATGAAGATATTGAATAGAACCAGTCTCAGAACTGATCCCTCCGGGACCCCACTTGTTATGCCCTTCAGCATGACTTTGAACCACTGATAACTACTCTCTGGGAACAGTTTTCCAAACAGTTTTGCACCCACCTTATAATAGCTTAATTTAGGTTGCATTTCCCTAGTTTGTTTATGAGAAGGTCATGCGAGACAGTATTAAAAGCTTTGCTAAAGTCAAGATATACCACGTCTACCACTTCCCCCCATCCACAAGGCTTATTACCCTGTCAAAGAAAGCTATCAGGCTGGTTTGACACGATTTGTTTTTGAAAAATCCATGCTGCCTGTTACTTATCACCTTATTATCTTCTAGATGTTTGCAAACTGATTGCTTAATTATTTGCTCCATTATCTTTCTGGGTACAGAAGTTAAGCTGACTGGTCTGTAATTCCCCGGGTTGTCCTTATTTCCCTTTTTATAGATTGGCACTATATTTGCCCTTTTCCAGTCTTCTGGAATCTCTCCCGTCTTCCATGGCTTTTCAAAGATAATCGCTAATGGCTCAGATATCTCCTCAGACAGCTCCTTGAGTATTCTTGGATGCATCTCATCAGGCCCTGGTGACTTGAAGACATCTAATTTGTCCAAGTAATTTTTAACGTGTTCTTTCCCTATTTTAGCCTCTTCTGAGCCTACCTCATTTTCACTGGCATTCACTATGTTAGATGTCCAATCGCCACCAACCTTCTTGGTGAAAACCGAAACAAAGGAGTAATTAAGCACCTCTGCCATTTCCACATTTTCTGATATTATTTCCCCCCCTCCCCACTGAGTAACGGGCTTATCCTGACAGTTCAATTTACAGATTTTTTGCTATTTAATAATCCCATAAATAGAACAATTCAATTTTGATGGTTTTTAAACCCAGTAATTAAAAAGCCGTATAGCCAGCACCCAGTCAATAATGTTCACAGCAGGTAATGGGACTGTCCACACTTTATAACACCGCTTGGACAATTTGTTCCATTGCAATAATTCAATACTTTAAAAGACTGCTAATTATGTCCGTGCTCCAGTAATCAAAATCTACCTGTACCTGCACTTGTAATGAAATAAGTATGTTAGATTATTTATAACTTTTGTTTTTTGTACCACGGCCCAATAAAAAGGAGCTGCTCTGAAATACTGCCAGCTGGGACAACATTTGGCCTCTTTACCAAGAATCAAATTTCAGAGGAATATATCACTTTAATAATGTAATTAACCCAAAACAAGAGAAGAAAAATCTACCCATCTCAGGAGTCCCTTTCCTCTCTCAGCCTCCCCAAAACCCTTTCAGTCTTCACCACAGAAGGCTTCGATCTCAATTTTCTTATTAATGATCCCAGTTCAAATGACAGGGTCTGTACACAGGGTACAGCTGTTTTTTCCCCCGTTGTGGAAACTTTTAACTTTCCATCTAAAAACCATAAACCCCAAAAAAGTGTGCTTGTTCCCCTATTTTCACCAACTGATAACTGAAAAAGTTTGGCTAAAAACTGAGTGAAAAAAACATCAGTTGGGGAGTTTATGGTTTTTCAAAGAACAGTTGGAATATTCCCCGGGGAGGGGGGAAAAAATGTCCATTTCCAGTTTTTGGTTTTCTGTCAAAAAGAAAAAAAATAATCAAAAGTTTCACAGAAAAGCAGACACTTTCCACAAAAAAAATTAATTTAGTCAAAAAGCCCATTTCCCATCAAAACAAATTTTAACTAAAAGTTTTTGAACTAGCCCGAACGCTGGCATTAAGTAGGCACTGAACGTGTGAACATTTGGGCCTTAAGGGCCTGCGTGTTCATCCAATCAGGGAGCAGATATAATACTGCGGGACATGTGTGACCAATCACAGGTAACCAACACAGCTCGAATAACAAACCCGGACAGGGAAGTTTTTACAGTCATTTCACAGGATTAAATATATATAAAAAACATATTTGCAAGGATACTCATGGCATACTTTCCAATGAATACATTAACAGAAAGTGTGATCTGCGGGCTGAGATTCATGGAACTGAGAAACAACTTACATCTGTGACATTCATTTATTTATTGAGACTGATTTACCCAAAAAACAAAAACATACAAAACTTTTGCTGGGGGTTTTGAGCACAAAGAACCAAGTCTTGTAAATAGCAGAACTCCACTGAAGCCCACAGGCCTATGCCTATTTACATCAGCAGAGGATTTGGTTCAAAAGGTGTGGGGGAATTTTGAACCATAGTTTTGGATTGGTCCATCTCTAGCTGTTATTGATAGGCCAAAGTATGCTAAGGGGTCACATTACCATGCCAGGTACTAAATCACGGCCAACGTCGAGACACATCACCTGGGTAAATTTCTTCCAACGGCACTAGAGAAAAGAGATGTCCCCACTTACCCTGGCTTGTTGCAGTATGGCTTGAGCTTGGGATTCCTGTGCTGAAACGAGAGGTCCTTTTGAGCCACCATCTCCTCCCCCACTAAAGCGGAACTGCAAGGAAGAAGATGCAGATGCATGTGACTATGCTGCCGTCTATTCCCTCTCCCCCTAGCCTGACTTCCTATAGCATTTCTATTCAGCCTCGCTGGATTGGCAAGCTCAGCTCAGTCACTGCCCTCCTGGTCTCTAACAAACTTACTAACTGCCACACGCGTTTAGCACCTTCTCTCAGAGCCCTGTGACATTCGCTTCTGATGGGAAAACTAGACAGGTGATCTTACGTATGTATGGCGCAAGCCACATTCTTCCCAGGTAAACACCTGCAAATTAAATCACTGAAGCTCAAAACAATCCATGGATAAAATGCATGAGATCACGATATATGCTTTAAAACCTTAAGGACTCATCATCAGCTCGAACCTTTAAAGCCAGAACATTCATAGGTCTGATGTTCTCCTCCCAGCTGCTCTTGGCCAGGAAAAGCCTGCAGATGTGATTGCATGAGGATGGGAACAAATCACTTGGCTTTAGTCTCCAGTTTACTAGAGTACATAGCCTACATTTGTAGCACAAGGGCTATAGGTTTGGGCTTGTGTGTTTTAAAAGCTATTCCTGAGATACAAGCTCCCCATGCCAGGACACCTGATGTTTGCTTGGAAAATAGGACACCGTCCAAACAGGTAAACATTTGAGCTTGGATTAGTCCAATCTGCAGCGGACTACGGGGAGATAACAACAACACGGGGCCAGCAGTATGCAGGCAGAAAAGCCCATTCCTGGACGCATTCGCTGTGCTCTGCAGCTTTGTGTGGTGCGTTCACTCTGAGGGATCTCAGAGAACTTTCCAAACACAAGTTAAAAACTTGGCTATATTGAGGGGGGGAGGATGCATGGTTTTTAATCTATTTTACGGCAGGGAGAAAGACAGCGTCCCAGATTGTATCCAGTGCAGAGGTATGCTTCAAGGAGTAGAATTCAGCCCACAGTTTAGAAAGTGTTTTGGAATCCTTTGGCATGGAAAGCACTCGAAAATGTAAGCTGTTGATATTGGCCATGCCCTCCGTTGGGAGATTATTTTCCTCAACTTCAGGAGGAGTGAGGTTTTTCCCACCTTTGACATCTCTGAACCTATGTTCCTATAGCAATACCCTGTTACTGGCCCAATTATCAATGTCTTTAGAGCATTCCAAGAGGGAAACTGCAGACTGTAGGTCCTAGTTGGTAACGCTGGTTTCACCTCGGCGTCCTGTTGCATAGCGAGAAGCAATGAAACCAGGTTCCAACATGAACTTGGCCAACTGAACCGAAGCCCACAATTTACAGGCCCAGGGTCGGTTACTTTATGGGCCAGAAGAGGTATTGTAATGGCCGGCTAAGCATTGTAACAATGCTGTGCAGTTGGCCTTAGCAGCACTCGGCTCTCTGCCAGTAACCTACACATGCATTACCCTGCTATTTGGAACCCCTACAAGTGCACAGTGGTTTTTATTTAAGACTCTCATCTTAGTACCCAACTGCTTATTTTCCAGCCGCTAGGCTCCTTTGGGTTCTGTCACATCAAAGC
Organism: Natator depressus; assembly: GCF_965152275.1. Lineage (NCBI taxonomy): Eukaryota > Metazoa > Chordata > Testudines > Cheloniidae > Natator > Natator depressus. The sequence continues at coordinate 19,179,925 of NC_134249.1, read as the reverse complement.
AGAGACAAAATATACTCGTCATCATTCCTTTGGTGTCCCGGGACCAAGAGGGCTGACTCAGTGCTGGCTCGACTGGCATCCAGAAAGAATAGTGCCACGATCTTCAAAAGTGACTAGCTCATTTAGTCACCTACAATGTTGGATGTCCAATTTGAGACCCCTTTAAATGGCCCTGAATTTCAGCACTTTCACAGATTTCAGACCGGTGTTCAGCACTTTCTGAAAATTGAGCCCACCTGAGGTGTCTCAAGTTGGGTCCAGCAGAATTGAGGCATTTGAAATCATGGGTCAATTTTGAAAATGTTAGCCTACGTACCCATTTCTTTTCCCATGTGAAGAGGTCCCAGCATTTTACAAAAAATGGGTAATAATTTACATAAGAGTGGCCATACTGGGTCAGACCAATGGTCCATCTAGCCCCGTCTCCTGTCTTCCAACAGTGGCCAGACGCTTCCAAGGAAACGAACAGAACAGGGCAACTACCAAGTGATCCATCCCCTGTTGTCCAGACCCAGCATCTGGCCGTCAGAGGTTTAGGGACTCGCAGAGTATGGGGTTGCATCCCTGACCATCTTGGCTAATAGCCATTGTTGGACCTACCTTCCATGAACTTAGCGAATTCTTTTTTGAACCCAGTTATAGTTTTGGCCTTCACAACATGCCCTGCCAATGAGTTCCACAGGTTGTGTGTTGTGTCTCTATTCCACAAAAGGGGAAAGAGAGTCACAATGAGGTGAAGTAACTGTCCCAACGACAGATAGGGTGTCAGTAGCAAAGTGCAGGACTCCTGACCCCCAGTCTTCTTTATTAACCATGCCCTTTTGTTACAATTGTACTTACAGGCAGCATGAGCATTGTCCCTGGTGGTCCGGGTAACCCATCCGCTCCTGGAAGACCTGGCCGGCCAGGAGGTCCCTACAAAGGGAAGAAACAAAGAGAAATCACTAGAGCATGTGTGTATATGTTATTTAATTCATTCTTCCCCATAGTTTGCTGTAGCTGGAAGGGCCTTTGCTTCTCGTTAGCCTTGGCAAAGCCAAGTATACTCAGATATACTATACATTTTGATGGTATCCAGATCAATGGTAAGGCTGGCAGCACAGAAGTGTTTACAGTGGCCTGTATGTGTTGCTTAAACACATATGGTATTCCTTAGTAATTCCATCCCCCTGCTCCCTTCCCTCCATAGTTTCAAGTCTGCCATGAGCAATTTTCAGATGCCCAATAAAAGCCTTTGCAATGTTCCAGATCAATGATATCAATGTTTAGTTGAGTATATTAAGCCCTATTAAAACTGTATATAAAACCTTGTTTAAAATATAACTCAGAGCAGTGAAGCAGAGATGCATTGAAATGTATTTATTCTTCCACATGTTTAATTGCCTGGTTCATTTCTTTCCTTTCATTGTTTTTTGGTGGTCTTTTTGTTCCTACAAAAATACTTCCATCTGCCTTGGGCCAAACAATCAGCTGGTGCAAATTAGCAAAGCTCCACTGATCCATCAGTTGAGTATCTTGATCTCACTCTGTAGGAGCAACCTACGCATTAAATGTTCTACAGATGAAACTCTAAAGAACAACATAGATTCAACTTCCCTAAAACAGCCTCCAGATTATTTGCACTCACAATTCTGTGCCTGCAAAAAAGTCCAAATTTGCACAGACTTTGAGCAATACAGCATGCAAATGAGGGCAACATCTAACTACGCAAGGTGCATGCATAATTCCAATTTTCACATTTGCATGCAAAGCTGTGGGCGTTGTAGACTTGATCCCGTCCTATGAAGTCAATAGGAGTCTTGCCATTCATTTCAACAATGGCAGGATTGGGCTCTAACTGAGGAACATTTCTAGTCTCAGGTGTAATCCACCATCTTCCTGCAGTTACTTAATAAGGTCCCATAATCATTTTATTTTTCCCCTCTTCTTCAATGAAAGCTGCATAAATTCCCCTTGGGAAGTTCTCTGGAGCAGGATAGGTGCACTGCACCAGCCATTCTGAGCCCTTAAAAATACTGACTCTCTGAGTATGTGCAAAGAGTTGGGTTTTGGGGTTTTTTTTTTTTATGTATTTGCCTGATTTTGCATGTCATGGATGATATTGTTTGTCTAGGCTCTTCCCCTCAGGAGGTGCTGAATGGATAGACAAGAAACACAGACTGGAGTCTTGCTCATTCTAATTTTCGAATCTGCAAACACAGTCACCCTCACTCCAGGCACACACTAAAACGATGACACCACCACCCTCGCACAAATGAGTCTCCTTTCTTGTTATTGAAGTGCCTAGAATTCAGGTGCTGTGAATACACGTCATAAGAGATGGTCTCTGCTATAACGAGCTTATGATGTAAACAGACAAGACAAAGGGAGGGTGGTGATGGCTGGGGGAGAGAGAGAGAGGCCCTGAGAAACGAAGAGTAAAATTTTCAAGTTTTGAAAGTGGCGCAGGGCCAGATTTTTAAATGTATTTAGGCACCTACCTCCCGTTGACTTTCAATCAGACTTAGGCTCCTACCTGACCTAAGTCACTTTTGAAAACAAGATTTAGGGTATGTCTATGTGGCAATGAAAGGCCCACGGCATGACCGTGGCAGGTCTAAGTTAGAGGACTCGGGTTCGTGAGACGCAGGCTGCGGGGTAATAAAACATCAGTGTAGACATTTGAGGAGCAAGAGTCTCAGGGCCCAGGCTTCAGCCCACACCCAAACATCTACACTGCTATTTTATAGCCCCGCCTCCTAAGCGCCATGTGTCCAAGTCAGCTGACCCGAGCTCTTGGTCTCAGTGCCCTGGGTTTTGTTTATTGCAGGGTAGACATACCCTGAGGCTCCTAAGTCAGTTAGGTGCTTTGAAAAATAGATCCTAAGTGATTTGCCCAGGGTCACTCAGTGAGTCTGTGGCAGAACTGGGAACTGAACCCAGGTGTCCTGATCTTAGTTCTGTGCTTTAAGCACCAGGCTACCCTGCCTCCTTTCATGGTCTATGCACTTTTATCTATTTTTATATTCGAATACGCTTCTCCTCCCACCCTCCCTTTTCACATTCTCTCTGCATTGTGTGTGGCGTTTTTTTTTTTTTTAAACTCTGTTCACTCTTGTTTCCTTGGATTTTTTTCCCCTCTCACCTCCCGTGCTCTCTCGCTCTCTTTCTCTCTCCCTCTCCCTTTCTCGTTCTTAAAAGGGCACCCAATACCATGCCAGTCGAATTTTCAAGCCCATGATTAGTGAGTCCACAATTAGGGAAAACAACATTGCCCAACCCTACCCTGAACTACACACACACCAGCTAAACTATTTATATACACGGCACCCCATAATTAGAGGCGCTGGATAACATTACAGATGAAGAATCCAGGGTTTGCGTCACCCTCCAACTGACCCAGAATAATAACACAGCTTGAAAACCTGCAGTAAACGGCCACTCCAGCCAGTGATTTCTCAGCAGAAAACACAAGCAGTCCCCTCTGTTGCTGGAGGCAGGCTGCATATCTAATCCACCTGTCCATTTTTCAAGACTAGCTCATGATGTTACTTCCACTTTGTTTACTTAGCCACTTCAACACAACAGTCCCTGACTCAGATGATGAGGAGTTGATAGGTAAACAGAGCAGTCCCATCTGTTGGATTAAAAGCACAATAAATAATTTAGGCCAAACTTGTCTTATATAATAACTCTTTCTCCCCGCCTCGTCCGCATGGTCCTGATGTATGATTGATCATCTCTGGGTTCATTTATCTATCTTCGTGTATTCTGTCAAACGAGTGTAGATAAAATATTTTTACACAAGCATGTTTGTCTGGGGGTATTTTCAAAATACCTCAAATTTAAATTCAGGTCAGTTTTCCAAAGGCCTCTGAGTAACTTTAAAAGAAACCTGTTGCACGCCAGTGCAAATTGGGGTGGCTCCAAAGAAGTCAATGCTGCTCTGCTGATACACAATAGCTAAGGAGTGCTGCCAAGCTTCACACAGCTTGCAAATGCTTGCAAATGCTAAGGCAATATGGACGCTGATCAGCTTTCTAGCCCAATTTTTTGGGCCTCCAAATTTGGGCCAGAAGTCTCTTAAAGGATTAGATTTCTGACACGTCCATTGCTGGCCCAAATGGCTGTGAGAAAAGCCGTTCTCCTGGTATTTCAGCACCTCTGAACCAGGTTCCACCTGAAACCTAGAAGGAAAAGGGCCTCCAAGACCTTCCGACAAGCATTTCAGAACCATAGCAAAGGTCTGAGAGCCAGGTGCCGTGCCTGCGAAGCCAAGGGAAGTTTTAGCATTGGCCTCAATGCTGCCCTAAAAGAGGTGCATGGGTGCACAGTCTCAGGGCCAGATCCTCAACTGATGTAAATCAGTGTAGCTCCACCTACTTCAATGGAACTTGGGGAAATACCCTCGCTATGGATCTGGCCTATTGTTCTATTTCGTTCTGCACTGCATGGCACAGTGTGTAAAAGGGTAGAAGCATCCAGGGTGTTATCCGACTAATTAACATGTTCCCAAAGGAGAAAGACAAAAGAATATGGCTGTGTATTTGCCTCACAAGGAGCAGAGTGATCTGGAGAAATCCACGGCGCTCTCCTGAGGCCGGGATCATGATACGTTTCTCTGCTGAATGGCGGGAAGGATGTTTTCTGGAGTTGGTGTTTGTATTCTCTTCATGAATGCTTTGGAATTCAGTTCGGATGGCCTGTGACACTCAATAAATCGCTGCCGTCCCCCTGCTGTTTGGCTACATTCATTCACGCGGCGTGTCGTTCTTTAATCATCCACTTGTAAAGACACAATGACAGAAAGAAACTGTTCGCACCCTAGGGCCGAGCGCTCGGGAAACACACATGTTCTGAGAAACAAAGGAATCTGCAGAGAGAGGCGTGATCAATGCCCGGCACAAAATCAGGGGAAGGACTGTCTATCAGCCTGAACAAAGCTTCTGAACACGTCTAACCTCGTGGGTGCCAAGAGACGGCTGTTATTCCTTGTGCAGAGTCCAAGGCAGACTGGTGCAATGTCCCAGTGGTGGTAAGAACACCAGGTCTTCCTGATGACAGGTGAATTTATACCCTGGATATGTGGAAGAGCCCTTCCTTGCTCCATTGGCTAAAGTCACATTGTCCAAAGGAGCTTCCTTTCTCCATCAGCTCATTCCAGTTCAGAGTTTCTTGGGAACATTGGGATATACATGAAGCCACCTCCCAAGTGCCTCTTTTCCTTAAATCCTTCCTTAAGGAGATCTCCTCACTGGTTGTTCCACGGCTCCCTCCCACAGCTGGAACTCCCCATGGTTTGGGGCAGTGTGACTGGTGGAGCTGCTCTGTAGCACTTCCTTCAGGGCCATGTGTGGTACTGTAGCCATTTCACTCCCTCCCCGCCCCCGCCACCCCCTTTAGTCTACAAGGTTTGGCCTCCAGCTTGGAGCAGGGCAGTCTGTGCTGTAAGCTTGGTGCCAGTCTCTACACACTCAAGTAACAAAACAGCAAGTCTTAAACGAAGAGAAAAAAAACCCTTCAAATGCAAACACTTTGTTGCAGCACTGAAGGTAAAGCCCTGACCAGGGCCCAAGTTCTGGGTGAGCCCCAAGGAACCATTCCCCTGTCCCAGTCCCACCCAGCTCTTTCTCTGAATAAAAGCAGGCAAGTCTTCTTAACTGGCCTGCTGGTTGATGATTGGTCATTTTTCCTCCTGGTCCTTCTAGGCCTCTGGAGGACTGTCTTGTTTGTCACCTGGTCTGCACAGATTTTCCTCGGACGGGGAGCGTCAGGCCACAGATGCCTCCAGCAGAGGGCAGAGAAAGCCTGATAGACCTCGTCACAGGCAGGCAATGCAGTGCTGAATGAGCAAACCAGACTGGTGAATAAAGTTATACCAATATACTAAACAGCACGGTTGACTTATGTTGATATAGCTGAGTATCATTGGCGCATTCGTTTGATGTACTTGGCCGGTTTCAAAAATCTTTTTTGTTTCCACATGTGTCTTATGCTACATCCGTAAAGTTCCACACATGAGTTGTATACAACAATAATAATGCTAATAATAGACGAATTAAAGACGATCTGGTCTAACTTGTGGAAAGGATTCAAGTTCCCTGGCTCTATTAATTCATCACTTTTCTATGCCCATATGTTGCATACTGTTCAGTTACATTTTGTTCTGCACAGAATATTTATAAACAAGTGGAATGTGTGGTCTGCTCCTGAATGCAGATGCCGCCTTCCACTCCTGGGTGTGCAGTGAAAAGGGTCAGGGACTTCATGCCTGCTGCCTGCCGGCTTGGCATGGCCATTCAAAGGCAGGCTGGAGAGTATGCTGGCAATCATACAGAAGAACAGCAGAAATAAGGGCCACCCGGCCCACCTTCCAGCCTGCCATACAAATGAATTCTTAGGAGTAGAGGCGGTCACCGTACATGGAGAGGTGATTAAAGAAGTAGTTATAGATGATAAGCAAGGCACAGTTCGTGGCTGCCCTGCAGCTGCACAGCTCCCTTGCTTGGGGAAATGCCCCAGGGGCAGAATTCCTTCCCTGCCGGGGGAATTTCAGGGCAAGCCAGCGGTGGATGGGGACCAGATGGGACTGGCAAAACAGTTCGATGCCCTGATTATTCCTTGACTGCTGCAAGCTGCAGGGGACACGGGCACTTTGACGTGAGAGGGCTGTTCTGACCTTATCCAGCAAAAGGCCCCTGTCAGCCCCAGGATTCTGCCCCCTCCCACAATCTCAGTCACCATGCTGGGCTCTGCGCACTGGCTCAGGGATGAATTGTGACCAACGTATCTAAAGGGTTAACTTAACAACTCTCAGGCAAGTTCCTGGCGGAGGCCATGCATTAGGGTTGAGATGAGTGGCTGTATATCGACATTCTGCGCATTCCAAGGCATGGATCGATGTGGCACAGCCAGCCCTTTCATTCTCAATCATGTCACCACTACGAGAAACACTATTATTGTTCCATCAAAAAAATAATACACCAGGAGTTTAAGTGAGGGGGAGCCTTAACGGGGGAGGTTAGGGGAGTACAGTGTCCAGGAAATACCAGCCAGATCCCCTGAGAGTCTGTGATAAACAGCCTTAATTTTCAAAAAAGTGTCCAAATTAGTGTCATCACCACTAGAATGCCCTGATACCCAATAATCCATTTAAATCCATCTCAAAACCACAGCAGAGACCCTTCCATTCAGCTCTCCATGGCTGAATTTTGCATGTGCAGATCGGGAGGCTGTGAAGTTGATACTGAAGATCTGCAGCCTGGTGGTTACCGCATTTCCCAGTTGGCAGGAAACCTGAGAATGCAATCTCTGTTATGCTGGTGCCTTCAAGCTCAGAGTCTGTCTCAATGGAAGGCAGCCAGGCAACCATCTTGCATTCAAAAACTCCCCTCAATCACATGCTACAGGAAGAAGCCATGGAGAAGAGAGCGTTTGGAGGGCACTCACTGGAGAGAGAATGTGGAAGTCACCCAACTTTGGAGAAGAGCCACATCATCACAGGATACATCGGGGGACACATGAGATTGTTTCTTCTGATTGATCCCAAGAGCTTGCAGCAAGGAAACTGGAGGATCAAGCTTATCCGAGGAGGGATTTTGAACACTATGCATGAGGACAGAATTGCAACTTAGGCCTAAGAGAAGGCTCATGGGAGTTCACTATAAAAGCGTGCAAACAAAGGAAATGTCTGGCTCAGGCTTTGCTCTGTATCCATGCATGAGATCAAATCCAAGAAGAGTCATGCCAGTGAAAAAAATTTAGCCATATCTTCCTGATGGCTGTTCCTCATATCTTGATATATTTCTTCTTGTGTTCTCGTTTGTAAACATGTGTGTAGTCATTTCCAGCTGGCGTTCTGGTGCCTGGAGCCAGGCAAGAAGTAGTAATTAAAGGGAAAGGATTTGGATGAAAGAACAGTTGGCCATGTTTTGCACTGGTCTAAGCTCCTAGGGTGAAATTCACTACTGAGCAAAGGAGGCAGCACAAAGCTCATGTACTACTTAAGCCTTTAAAATAGGGTTTAAGTGAGACTTAGGTGGTGTACAGACTTTGTGCTGGCTCTCTGCAAACAAGTGAATTTCACCCGTCACATATATCCAGTTTAATCTGGTTTTTCAAATTTTGAGGCATTAAACAAACAACAAACTTCAAGAACCAGAGCCCCAATAACCAAAACCTCAGAAGGAACTTAAGTGTTGGAATCTATTAACTAGCACAAAGCCTAAGGAAAGACACTAAAGGAAACCTATTCCCCTTCCCTTGGTTTTATCTGGCCAGATCTTTTTGTCTTAGCTCGGTCTGCAACCTTTCTTGGCTTGTCCAGCTAGAATTGAACAGCCCATGGCTTGGCGTGAAGACAGCTAACAAGGTACGTGCACCTGTGCTGAAGCAGTCGCAAGGAATGAAGCAGCCAGCTGTGCTCGTGAGACGGGGGAAGCTGGCAGGCAAACGTATGGCCAACATCTGACGCTGGTAGAGACACAAATACCACAGGGAGGTGGGGAACAGGTTTGGCTATGATGGCGAGCTGGCCCCTATTTGTTTTGTAGCCTTAGCGTGCAATGGATATTCAACTTTGCACTTGAGTGTTTTGTCTGTGGCCCTTTAGACCACCCGGATATTAAGCCTGATTCTAATCCCATTTACACCCCGGGTGTAACTCCATAGCCAGCCATTAAGAATACATACTGAAGCCAGATGCCAACTTTTTTTGCCCAGAGGCAAGTGCTCATATAGAGCACTGCAAAAGCAGACGGCCAGGACCTCTGGGGATGGGTCTTCCCCCTCTCCCCTCCTTCCCAGGTGGAAGTGACTGCACAATATGTCCTTGCAGGGAAGGGGACTCAATCACGCAGCTCTGCTAAGTCAACAGAAGTTGTTCTGCACCAGTGCCCGCTTAAGAAATCAGACCGAATGACCTGCCAGAAAAATGCGTTCAAGATCCTAACGAAGAGACTGAGGGAACGTCTTCTGCTAACCGTTCCTGTCCTCCTGTTGGTATTTGCTAGTCACTGGATAACAGTGCTGGGGGGAACAGAGGCATTAGATATTCTTGCAGCTCTTCCATGTGTATTGTCACTGCCATTCATCTCTCCTTTAGAGTTACAGAACAGACTCAGGGAAAACAGAGCATTAACTAGACTCTTCTCCTTTTGTTTCTTGGCCCATTCCAAGATTTTTTTTTTTTTTGCTCTTTGAGGTTGAAAAGGATCCTTGCCAGGACTTTGACCACAACAACGAGCTACAGGCAGAGCCTGTTGTTAGTGCTGTTTTTATTTTTGGGTGAACTTTTGGCACTCATCGAGTTTGCCCATAATAGCACTCTGCTGAGCCAATGGCCATCTTCCCCAGGAGTGCGGTGCCAATCTACCTCTCTCCTGACCTGGAATGCACTCTGCGCAGCTCCGGAGAGGGTCCTGCACACTAGGCTGCCAATGCACCTCAGGAAAGACACCTAGATGGGGCCCAGCTCTGCCTTCCCCCAACTCTAACGTTTTGTCAGTGAGAAGCAGCTCTCCACGCTGGTTCACCCTCAAGTCTCCACTGAGTGGAGACCGCCATCTGGGCACTGCTGTGTAGGAGTAGGACAGGACTGGACTGGAGGACAGGACTGGACTGGAGACGGGCCAAGAGATTCAGATTGGGCCAAATCTTCATCCAAGCCCAATGTCTGTAGCTTCATATTGGTTCAAAGAGAGACAATCCCCCTGTCCCTCCCTGGCTACCTCCCTGTCCTCAGCCCCTGACTTAACTATGGCTCCCTCTCTCATAGCACAAGTAGCACTCCAGCCCCCTTCTTCCTCGCTAGCGAGGGGATGAGTCAGACCTCCTGTTGGGAAGCTCTCCCTTCGGCGATCCCGGGTGTCCGTAAACACCTAACCCGGTGCTGTAGCTGTCTGCGACCCCCATCCCCATCCCAGAAGTACCCGTGACTTTGTGAAATAGCAGCACACTCAACAATATCGCAGAAGTACACTCAACTAATCTAAAAATATCTCTGTTGTACGGCCATGCCCAGTGCTGGCACTGGGCCAAGTTCTGCTTGCCTCACTCTCACGTGGGCGGCTGAAATTGACGGGGCGCAAGTAAGGTGACGAAGCGGAACCTGCCTGCTTGTCCCTGGTGCCAAACGTGCTTAAGCATGCACAGCCAACGTCTGTCACCCACCCGTGGCTGCAGCGTACTGGGGCTGTAAGTCTTAATTACGGTGCAGGTCATGCAGGCCCTGCTATCGCTCACGTGTCAGGAGACTGGGTTTTTAAGGTTCAGAGCCAAGGGTTCTCTCCCTAATTCTTACTGAATGCATTGTCTGCCTGTTGCAGGGCGGGGTAACCCTAAGGGCCATTGGGCCCAGCATGCCGATCAGCCATGTCCCAGCCGAGACCGCTCAAGTGATTATAAAAGCCAAAAAACGTAGCTCCGTTGAGGGAGGAGAGAGTTTGGCAGGAGGAAAAGCCCTGGGCCCCTGCAGAAGACCATGGGTGAGAGGGAAAGACAAGGCTTATATGTGGAACTTATGTTGAACTATTTTATTGCATTTGAAGAGTAAACTGTGCCCTAAAGGAAGGGTTTGAAAAGACTCCGGGCATGACACTGAGTATTTCCTGGGCTGGTGAGGGAGTCCATCAGCTTTACACCTTTGTCTGCACGTGCAGGCCAACCAAGAGAAACAGGCGGGATTTTAATGCACTGTATTAGGAGATTACTACTTTTCCTCTTCTGCTCCATTCAGGAAAAGTCCCTCTATAAGCCCAACAGTCTAAAATTAAAGTATCGCTTCCGTTCTTCAATGGGAAAAAAAAAAAAAACCAAAAGAAACATTTCCTAATTATATTAATTTTTTCCCTCCTAAAAGCTTTCAGCTTGGAAATGCAGTGATTTATTTACTCCGGCCTATGAAATCAGATTCCTGCCGAGGGACTGTTCCAATTCCAGCCGCTTTAGGCTGACTGCTACAGTAGTTAGGTTCTAGTGACCCCATTTCAGGCCTTCCGCGAAACCAAAGCAAGCAGCAGTACTCCAAATCCTCCACTAGGTGTCAGGCCTAAATTAACTCTACAGACACGGCCGGTTGCATGGTGTATGCAGAAGCAGGAGTTTGTTTCAACACAGCAACTGCACGTGTTACTTCTCTGCCGTTTAATTTCTTCCTACTGGGAGAAAAATAGCATTTACCGGGGGTTGCGTGATTCAGAGGCGAAGAAAACGAAGCAGAAATGAGGAGGAGAACACATTTGCATGGTGGCCGTTTGGGAGCCTCGATTTCAGGAGGCCCTAATCAGAAACCGGGGGCCTGATTTTCAGAGGTGCTGACCACCTGCAGACATCCTGGATCTCAGCTGGCATTGAGGGTGCTCAGCAGTTTCTGAAAATGAGGCTGTAGGTGTCACAAGTTGGACGCCAAAATCCAGGAGCTTTGAAAACGCAAATACAACATATCGGGGGCGGGTAGGGTATTTTGCCCAGCAACGAATTTAAACAAAATAAAATAAAATAATGATAAAGAAAACCACCTAACAATCCCATTGACAGAGAAAGCAGGTCAGTTGCTCGTGCCTGTCAGTAAGGCAAAAGCTCCTCCTAATGGAAAGACACAGTATTGTAGGAGAAGGATCTTCATATTGGAGGTAATTTGAAAGAAAACAAAACCATTATACAAGAAGAAACACACATTCCTGTGGGGCAAGTTATAGGCTACAGAGTGAAATCCACTGAAATCATGGAGCTCCCGTGAGAAAAACACCATCCACTGCAGGAGTGGTGGATATTTTTTGCTCCTAACCAGTGGATTGTTCAATTAAGGCTCCAGGTCTGAACTTAATTTATACTTTTCCTATGCTAGAAGACTTCTGTGTGTTTGAATGAAAGTTTTTCACACCAACAGTCCAGCTCCTGCATCTTCTGAATCCTGCAGTGAAACCTTCATTCTGTATTTATAGCACTGCAAAACTTTCTGAGCCAGCAGACCCTGCCATAATGCAGAAAACACTGCCCGCCATCTAATATCTCAGACAGGCTGCACTTGCCCACTGAAGAACTCTCAGACACATGCCACACTTGCCCTCCGACTATTACTGAGACACAGCGTAATTACCTGTCACGTAGCAATAAAGGATGGAGAGATGTCAAAGAGTTTCTTTACACTAAGCTTTTTTTTTTAAATCTTGAGTTAATTGGTTGCCAAGTAACTTGAGGTCTTTGACACATTTGTAAAGGCTAGAGTGGACACTCCCCGAATGTTTGTTCCAGGTTCATACATCTGTCCTTTACCCCAGGCTGAGTTCTGCTAGGCTTACAACTTCTCCCCATTTTGAGGCAGAAGGGCTAAAGTGCAAGAGGTGGTTGTTTTCCAGCACCACTAAGACCAGTTATGTTTTACACCCCAGGTCACAGTAAAGCTCCACAGTACACAGCAAGAATGAACTGCGGCCACAGCCAAAGGATATAAATCCACTATACTTACTCTCTCGCCGGGGTCACCCAGTGGACCGACAGGCCCAGTAGTTCCCGGAGGTCCTGGAAGACCCTAATATGGAAAAGACAGGACAAAACATTAGGTCATAAAGGAAAATGTGCTGTTATTTGTTTGAGCGTGCATGCACAAAGGAAAGAAACAGAACTGGAACTGCCTGTTTATTTTAGCAGAGTAAAATTGACCGTGAACTGCTCTGATATCCTGGTATGGCCGATGGAAGCCATAGAGCCCAGAGAAGTATTAAAAAAAATTGACTTACAGCTGGGCCTTCGGGACCGGATGGCCCTTCGATGAGCATGCCCTAGAAAACAGTAAGAGAGACTGGTGATTAGCATGGCACATCCCCAACGCAACCTCCGCAATGGAGCTCAAAAGTCAAGCAGTCATGTCTGTTCTTAGCTCATCCAGTCTTTGGCTGCTCACAAGCCCAACAGATGTTTGTGCACCCTGGTGCTGAGCAGCTTCCACATTGCTTCAGCGGAGTCTGCGTCCATTGCCATTGGCACACTACGGCCTGTACACTGAAAAGCAAAATGTCGACCAGTTCAGCCCAGGCTGGGCATGAATAAAAGTCTTGCCCCTAACAATCATCCCAGAATCACACCGGGTGAGAGCGGAATCCTCTCTCATCTTAGTCCAAGGTCAAGCAAATGAAAAGCCTTGCACTGTGTCTGGAATGCCAGAAAACCAAGCTCTGCTGGAGTGAGTTTTGCAGCCGATGCTTAGAATGCTGTCTCTAGTTCTAATCAAATTCTAAGGCATTTCCAGGGGTCTTTACATATCTTTCCCTAGCAGACTTTATGCAGTGATTTACTGAGTGAACCTATGAGATCATTGTGTGGGCACCATGTCAGGGTAATGTTATCTCATTGTTTAAAAAATTAAATATTTTGCTATTCCTTTAAATCATGGGTATGTTGTACTCAGTGGAGTTGGGGGTTTTTTAATGGGGGAAGGGAGACTTCCATCGCTGGGCTGCTGACCAAGTTCAAAGTCATCCAGCAAGGTGTCCATATTCCAAGCAGCCCGTTTCACCTCTTGCCGGCTAATATGTAGCCAGCAGAGTCATTCTCCTACAGGATGAAATCAGCCCATAAAAGTCAGCAAATGTCAAATTGACTCAGTCAGGAGAAGCCTGGGAAGGAGCCAGCCCAGCGATCGAGTTACACCTTCCCCTTGGAGGAGGGTGGTCTCCCCAGGTCAGGGTTGAAGCTAAGGCCAGTTGGTGGAGCAGAGCCGGTGAAAGTGTGGGCTGACGTCACCGCAGCTTCCTATGTCCTCCACAGTGGAAAGGGCTGAGCGGAGTGAATCTGAAGCAGGCAGGGTACATGCAGCAAACAGGGAGTCCTGCCCCAACATCTGCACTTCTTCAGCCCACCCACCCCCAGGAGAGAAAACAGATCACACTATATTGCCAGATACCATGATGGCACCCCCAGTGGGATATGGGCATGTACACTTACCCTCTGCTGCCAAATCCCTTGGCTAGTACAAGGGTTTTTTAATACTACTGATACCCATTGCTAGCTGATTTAAGGGCTGGTTTGTTTGGTTATATGGGGAGCCAATTCTCTGTTGATCTAATAGGGGAAACTCCAGTGAAATCAATGCAGTCATGTGGATTTACATTAGCGGAGAATTTGGTTCATGGACCTTATCCTACAGCAGTTTAACACTGTCTTTCCACTGACTGCAGTAGAGTTACTCCTGATTTACATGAGTGTGAGGAGAGACTCATGAATGGTACTCATTTGTCCTGGGTTAGGACAGTGAGATTTCCCCCCTGGATGGAAGGATAAATGTGGGGGGGTGGGGAATAGCTGAGCTGTATGAAACTGATTAGCACAGCTGCAGAATCTGGAGGACATGTTGCCGCAGGCTTTTCAAGAGATGTGCTCATGTGTTTCATGGCAACGGGTGAGGTGCAGAAAAATAAAACAGAGGTTAAATACTGGGACAAGGCTGGTGACTCTGAGAGCAGCCTGGGCAATGGGATGACCCGCCAAGAGACAGAGGGAGGTGGAAGGAGAAAATAGGCCCAGTACCCAGAATGAGCGAGCAGGGTACAAACCTATCAAGACCATACATTCCTTGCCCACTCTTTCCTGGTGTGCAAGGAGGTGGGAGCTGTTCCTTGCCTCTGATCTGTCCTGGGTGAAGCAATGCAGGTTTGAAACACTTGGCCTCGATGTGACAAGTGGAAGCAAGGGGCTTTGGTGGTGGAATTTGGACTGATGAACGATTTATATGGAAGCAGTACTACTGCTAACAAGGGCTGAATCCAGATGTGCTGGGAGAATAGAGGCCTTAGGAAATCTCTTCCTTTCTGGACACGGAGCAGAGGCCTGAGTACAAGCTCGTTACCTGGAGCTCCGGAGAGACCCTTTGAGTGTGACCTGGCTTCCATTCAGTGCACCTGAGCTTCAAGGGGCCATGGTCCACAGGCTAAAGGGTATATCTGGCTAGCGTGCAGTGATATCACCAACATGATCTAGCTCTGGACACACTCTGTTTTGCCTTAGTTCAGATGAACCCGGGGCAATAAGTGAAGTGAGTAGGAGGAAGATGGAATGTGCCCAGCATACAGGCCCTCACTGAGCCAATCTCTTCACGTTGCTCTAACCAAGGCTCCCCAGTCCTGACCTGAGGAGGGAGAGGAGAGTTCAGTCTTTATGGCCTATGTTGCTATTGGCCGCTCTCTGCTGAGACTGCTGACAAGGGACCAGTTAGGGTGGAAGTTTAAGATTCCCTGCTCTCAGGGAACGATGGGCAGAAAGCGCTGGTTAGTTTTGCAAAGAAGGGAAGGGTGGTTGTAAGTTAAAAATCCAAAAACCTTGCAAAGCGGTGGGCTCATAGGAGCTGCACCCTCCACCCCCCCGGGTCCATTTCATTTGAGAAACTGGACCGATTAAGGCACCACCCATCTGCCTGCGTGGCAGCTCCGGAGACTAGCACCATCCCCAGACCTCCACCTCCGCTCAGTGCTGATAAACTCCCCTCAGCTCCACAGAGAGTCATTGCCCATATAAGGAGCCCCACGACCGTCAAGAGCTGCCGGGTGCCAGATTTATGTGGGAAATACTTGAAACTGTCTCCTCAATGGCTACGGTGCCGAGAGCTCTGCTTCCCACAGCCAATCACCGAGGCAAAGGAGGCCCCTCAGAGAGGACAGGAGAGGAAGGCCTAATTAACCTATTCCTGATACAGACAGCCTGGGCATCCTCCCACATTTATCCGTTTGTTTATGTTGGGCTCTGGCTGTGGGGACATCTGGAAAGTCTCCTCAGTGAGAAATTCCAACAGTTTCCATTATCCGTGCAAGGCGACAAGGCAGGGGGAGCAGGAGACAGGCTGTGTGACAGGAGGGGGCAGGGAGGGACATGCAGGGGAAGAGGAGGGAGCATGGGATGGAATAAAAACTCTGGCTTGTGGAGCGAGAGCCACAGATTTGGGAACCCCATTCTGCTCTGACTGAATTCAGTGCCAAAGCTCCTGTTAGCTTCAGTGGGGGCAGGGTTCTGCCCCATGGCTTGGCTTCATAAGATGGCAAAAGTGCCGTGAGCAAGTTGTTCCTGATTTGTTCTCACCATTTGTATGAAGTCATTCCATGCCTCTGTCTCAACTCCCTCCTCATCTCAAAGGCACCCTTCTTTCCCTGCACCCTTCCATGGCTAGAAGATGAAGGGTCTCGCTAGCAGCTTCCCAATTTTGCATCTGTGCCAACAGCCATCCCTTCTGGGCACTCTCAGAGCAAAGGCATTTGCAATGCCATTCGTAAAGGGACCCAGACACGGGGAGCTCCTCAAGTTAATCTGAAGGGATAAAAATAAAACTATGCTGTTTTTAATTTACTCGCTTCCATCTGAAGAGCCCAAGCATTTTAATATAGGTATTCTAACTTCTGCCTGTTTGATAGACCGGGGGAGGGAAAGGTCAGGTGTTATCCTAAGGGTCAGCATTTACCAACAGTTACCATAATGTGGCACCTTAGGCCTCATTTTCACTAGAAAATTAGGTGGGTTTAACTAAGTTGTTTGGGGTGTGAAAAACTCACACCCTTGGCGTGGCCTTGTTAAACCAACTTAAGTCCCCACGCAGACAGCGGCTAAGAGATGGATACCTATGGAGCCGGGAGAACCCCTCCCGTCGGTGGCGGTAGTGTCTACACTGAAGCACTACCATGGGGCAGCTGTGCTGCTCGTGTTTTAAGTGTAGACATGCCCTATTAGTCACAGTTCAGAGAGGAAGAGAGACTTGCCCAAGGTGACAGAGTGAGTCTCTCTTGTGTTTTGCTTTGCTCCAAAGTTGTACAACAATAAACAACAGAATCCAACAGTCCTGACTCCCAGATCCCTGCTCTCACGCACCTCCTGAAGCTCTTGAGCGTTAATGCTGCCTTTGCCATCACAGAAACTATTAGACTCAAGACTGTGCTATCCTGCTGCCTCCAGCAAGCGTCAGCACCGAGTAAGGATTGAAAGACAGATGGACCGAAAGAAAGGAAGCAAAGTTCAGAGGAATCCTTCCTCCTCCTCCCCCGCACCCCCACAATCCAGCAGCTCCGATCTGAAGAAAGTGCCTTTGCTAAAGATAAAGAGCACAACGAATCTGCATTTCTCTCAGCTAAAGGGGAACCAAAAGAAGAGAGGAAATGCAGCATTTGGTCTTGTTTATTTTCTGGCAATGGCTATATATGCTCCAGTGTTTTGAAACAGCCAAGGCAGCCAAATTCTTTCTGGATGATTACACTTAACTATTTTGTTCGCTCTGTAACATTTCAGATTGGACAGGGCAGCCTGAGTTTAAGCAGGTTCCCCCCTCTCCCCCATATTTTAACGGAGTTTTCCACATGTCAGTTAGACAAACTATCCATTTTGTTCCTTTTGTCCGCAGAATGAAAGCAGGGCCCAGAAAGGAAGGAATTGACTTGGAGGGTCGGGAATGCTTTTTAAAAGCACTGGTTCTGGGTGTCAAACCCTCCCCCCCACCCTCTGGAAAAGGATCACGCAGGAGAGAAACAGAGAAAGGGCAGAAAAAAACAGACTCCAACAGATAGGAAGTGTTGTCCTTTCTTCTGGTACTGGGTTGGCATTCTGCCAATGAAAAATTAGGTTAATTGAATTACTGGTCTGCAATGAGTGTGTGCTTGGACTTTCGGAGACTCAGGAGCAAGATGAATGGGGGTAATTGAAAGGATCCGAATATCTGTGGGTCTCTCCTGGGGGTGCGGAGAGGGATGCAGACATGGAGGCAAGTTGAGATCTTAAAGTGTACTTATGGATGGAAAAGGGGCTATGTAATAATAGTTCCGTTCCCTGTGAACCTTTCAATCAGAGCTCACAACAAGCAGTTGTTCCTCCAGTTAATCCCACCAAGGTAAGACACCCTGTGGGCAGGACAGCTGAATTCCAGTCCATTTCATGTGCCATCAGTTAAATTGTCAGCTAAACTCTGATCACATAGGGACTGGATTTTCAAAAGGCGTTGAGCACAGACATCTCTCCTTAAAGGCAAGTGAAGCTGCAGGTTCTCAGAAGCTCGGAAAACAAGGCCAAGAGACTTTATCAATGGTGATGCTGTAAAAACAGAAAGAACCCTGCTTGATTCTCAGACCCCAGTAGGGTAGCTGGAAAATTCCTTTGACTGATAAAGTGAGTGCAATTGATTTTATAACTGCACTTTAAAATCAAAAAGTGCCTCAGAGCTGGGCCAAAGAAACCCTTGCTCTCAGTGCAGACAAAACAGAGAAGTAGAGAATATAGGATTCTGGTTCCTGAACAATCATACAAGAGCAATTTCAAGGTCCTTACCAACATGGAGGCCTAAAGGAGAGAACGGACATCGAAGGGGGAAAAATCATTCTCAGCTTCCGCAGCTATGTGCTGTGAGAACACTTTCCTTGCCACAGAGGTGTGCTCCTCAGTTGTACAATTAAGGATGGGCTTGAGCTGTAAAGTTCAGACCTGGATCTAAGCTCTCCCAGAACTGCAGGGAGTCAGATGGGAGGGCTGTAATTCAAACCGATGACTAAGTAAAAGCCATTGGAGTCCTAAGACAGGCTCTCGCCATTTGTACAGAACACTGGTAAAAAGAAATTTGGCCAAAGAATTGTTACAAACAAAAATAGCTTTTGGGGGTATGGGAGGGGAGAAAAGGAACAAATGGAAAATGTTAATTTCTTTCCAAATTATCCCTGTTTCTTAAAATAAATGCCCCCCCCAAGCATTTTCAATTTTTATTTTAAAAAATTCAGAAAATTTCTAACAGAATTTTTTTTTCATAAAATGAAAAATTTTCTATTTCTTTTGAAATTATTTCATGGAAAATACTGACCATTTCCCTACGAGCTGCAGCTGGGAGCATGAGAAGTGACTACCAAACATACAGACCTACGACTGCTTTTCAATTTCATAGAGAAGGTGGGGGAGGTAATACCTTTTATTGGACCAAGTTCTGTTGGTGAAAGAGACAAGCTTTCGAGCTACACAGAGCTCTGCTTCAGTATCATACAATTCCATATACACATGCCCACCCTCTGAAGAAGATATCTTTGTAGATGAAGGGCACCCTTACCGGTTCAATTATTGCAGGCTCTCCCTTCTGTCCTTTCTCACCTCGTGGGCCACCAATCTGTAACACACAAGAGAAACACAGGCAATGAGTTAAACAAAGGATATAAACTTGCTGTCTCAATTGGATTCAGACTGGGAACCAGAAACATGATCAAGATGCAGTCAGCAGAGCCCACACCACCCAAGGACTGAACTTGGTGCAGATGGGTGCAGAAGACACATATTAAAAAAGGAGCAAAGACTCATTTTGTTACTATCTAAAGTTCTGTTCCATCTCTCTAGTGCACAGCAATTTCAGAGGTCACGTATTTGTAGGGAATTATTGCTTCCATATGCAGCAGGATAAATTAGGGCGACCTAATTGCTGGCAACTTTTCCATCAAGTTTTGATCTTTATTTAAAATAAAATGCTCTAGTTCAAACAGGAATTATTTGGGGGAAGTTCTATGGCCCGTGTTACGGTGGAGGTCAGATTAGATGATCACAACGGTCCCTTCTGGCCTTGGAATCGACGAGTTTGTCTACACAGAAACATTCAGGAAAATTAATCCAAATTATCTTTTAAAGTGGATTACATTTCTATGTGGACACACTTTTTCAGAATTTAAGTGGCCTTAATTTGATTTTGCTTAATTCATTCTGGAAGTGAATTAAACTAAACAGAAGTAAGGCACTTTAATTCTGAATGACAGCATCCACACAGGGGTTTAATGCAGTTTAATTTATTTAAAATTCATAACTTTAGTTAATTCAGATTAATTTTTCTGAGTGCTCCCATGTAGACAAGAACTAGGAATCTAATGGGCCTTTTCCTTTTATAACTCCTACATATTACCTGGGGGAAGTGAAAGGGATTGAGGAAGTAGGTCAAGGTTTCCTACCCCTCCAAAGGCTAAAAAAATGGGCTAAGAAAGCAGATGGAAAGAAATTCAAAAAGGGTCTGGAGTCAGAAAGTGTTCCATTACCCCTTCATACTCTGTTTCTTGGTTAGCAGGCATTCCTGGCCCAATATCAGGAGAGACAGTTCGGTCATAGTAGGTATCATAGTAATTCCCATCATACTCTTTTATTGTCTCTTCAGTAAAGTCTTTATCTTGGTCGTCTCCCTCTTGACCCGTTTCCACCTCGGCCTGAAAACAAGAACAGCAGCTTGTGTCAGACAAAAGATGCCCCTAACCCAACACATGCTCTAAAAACTAAGGGGAGGAGTCTCGTGTATCTCCCAAATAAAGAGGAGCAGGGGTGAATAAGCTTTACGATAATGGCACAAGTAAATACAAATACAAAGAAATAATAAAAGAATGTTTAGTAAAGTAGCATCTAAAGGCTTCAAGGGACAACCAATGAACTCCTTCAAGGGGACTTGCCAGCAGAATTACAGATATAAAATGCTGCACCCATATGGAACTCAATATGACATGTCCCCCGGATTTCCTATATGCTTCATGAAATGTATTACATGTGTAAAATACCATGTGTGAAAAACCACGCAGAGTATGAGCAATAACACATGACAAAAAGTTCCAGACACTCCACATTAAGAGGCATGAGACGAAGTGCTGAAAGCCCAGGTCATTCCAAACCCCAGATAGCCAAATCTCCAGGTTAACAAGCATACAGAAATTTACATCTGGCCCATAATTAAAATTCATACTGAAACTGAAATTTATCCTGATGAATCCCAGATTTTACAAAGACCCTCCCAAATTTTTTGGAAAATCAAAGTTTCCTTATACAAGGATCTTCCATTTGTTCATTCCCGAACTGTTCTGGGATCCAACCTTACAGTTAGGCTTGTTCCAAAAGCAGAACTTTGAACATTTGCACTTAGGCATCTGAGAGGGTACTATTCATTCATTAGCACACATTTCTCCCTACCCAAATAACACCCTCTTCTGATTCTTAAGAGGAAATGTATGCAAGGGTTCAGCAAAAGAGGACATCTAGGCAAAGCATCAGAATTTCCTTGCTTCTGGCCAAGCCTGTGTGCAACAATGATTTTATAGTCCTGTAATTTCTGTAACCTCCAGGCCAACTGTCCCATGGCACTCTGGAATCTAAAGAGCATTGTAAAGAAGTATGTCTGTTCTGAGCACAGATTTTCTCCCATGCAGGTAATAATTAAAATGGTTGCTCTAATAAATTTGTTAGCCTCTAAGGTGCCACAAGTACTCCTTTTCTTTTTATGGTCCATGGCTTAATTACTTCCAACAGTTCAGAGAGAAGTTACTTCACCACCAGAAAGGAAGAATTTAGAGCTGCTGTAATATGCCACCATCAGTTCCAATCTTTGTTCTTGGGCCAAAACTGCTCATATTCCATAAGCATGAGCATCTGTGTCTAATCTGAAAGGGGTTTTAAACATGGGTAAGCTAACACTGACACAGTGAAGTGCCTTTTTTAACTCTGCAAAGGCCAAGTATTCGCCAATGAAATCACAGTTTAGCTTCCACTCTCGGGTTTTCTTTTCTCACTTAACATATGCACATTCTGCTATGTTGGCAAACCCAGAAATGAAAACAGAGTCCTAGAAAACTCTATATATCTGTGAGCCAGAAGGAATTTAGCCACTTCTGCACCACCTCTTCCTCTCCTTCACCCAGTGGAAATGTCTTTCTCACTGATCAGCTGACCAGGGCATTCTCTTAGCAAGAGTTCACATTTCACTAGATTCAGTTTAACGGTAATTCTTCAGACATTAGAACCTGTTGCTTGCCATAAACACGTAACATCCTGGAAGACCCTCTTGTTTGAAATGTAAAATGCTATAAACTCAAACACTGAAGTCTTCATATTTTTTTCCATTAAAAAAAATCAATTTGCTTGAAAAAGAAGCAATATTTTTTTTGAAATTTTTGACAGAGGAGGGGGTTCAGTGTGAAAAATGAACATTTTGGTGAAATTTTGAGGAAACCCCCCCCTCAAATAATCTGGGTCACAAACTGGCCTGAAAAAAATCCCCCAAAAGTTAGTCAATTTCTTTTGTCACTTTCAAAGAGCCTCATTCAAACCAGATTTTCCACCACTCCCTTTGTTGGAAAATTAGGCAGATACGAATTTGAAACTGTGACACCTGCCTCCGGAGGAGGAGAACAGCTTGCTCCCTGCAGAGCAGTCATCGAAAAAAGCATATTTTTACCTAGTTCCCATCTTTCACAGGCGTATTTCTCCATACTGAATGTTCAGAATTGCTTCACTGGCAGTTATCACACAGTTATTAGCCACAATGAAATCTAAACCCAATGTGAGTTCATTGACTAAATCTGCTTCCAAAAGCTCAGGCTCAGACTCCAAAAGTTTCATTCTTATAAACCCAAGTTACCCAATTTGTGAACTGCTGATAGTTCTCCAATCACAGTTTCCATCGGAGTCCAAATTTATAATACCTATCCCCCAGCATTATTAACAGGCCTGGACTAATGTTCACAGCACACATTTCCTGATCTTATTAAAGGGTTGTGATGGGAATTTAGGAATTGCCACACTGGATTCAGACCAATATCCTGTTTCCAACAGGGGCCAGTACCATCTGCCTCAGGAAAAGAAAATTCCAGTAGGTTGTGGGATTTATTGTCCACTCTCCCCAATTCCCATATTATTTCAACTTTTTACTTCTGTATTCAACAGCTGGCAAACTGCCCTTTTCTGTTGTTGACAGGCCCAATCTAGCCACCACTGGCTGTAAACAAAAACTGTATAGCTACTCCAAGTAACTCCATGGTTTGCTCCTCGGACTGAGTGCCATTCTGTTTCTTGAAGTGGATGAAGAGTGATCACTACATCACGAGTGATGGCAAGGCTGGACTGAATGTCTGACAATTCGTTCACAGGATCAAGGCTTGCAAGAAGTGTCTCCCCTAGCCTTTGTGCTGCTGCTGACATTCTGTGTGTCAAACTGAGCATGATGTGTTTGCAAACCTCTCAACTTGTCTCCAACCTGAATTCCATTTCTCATCACGAAAATTAGACACAGATTTAGGCTTCAAGATTGCAGGGCCCCATTTCCACCTCTCCCATGAGCAGAGCGCTGCTGCATTGCAATGGAAATTCAAATCCTTCAAAGTCCACTGTGGCATGTAGGGCCTATGGCTTCCACCCACTGATTTTAATTTTCAAGTGATCCTCTTGGTCACCAATAAACTGGCCTGTTGCCCATTTATTTGGCATGCCTACCTTGGTCTGAAGATATGCCAGACACATTAACCTACGAAAGTCCTCTACTTGCGCTGATGGATTTTCCTTGTTCTTTCTTCCTTGGCTTTAAACAAACTTGGATCAACTCAGATAGGGAGATAGCCCGAACCTCACATTAAGGGCATTCATCAGGTCAAGATAACTCATTCTCTTTTCTGGGGCTAATTCCAGCTGCATCATTCAGTCTGATTAGTTCAAGCTAGCTGCTAAGCCTGCTGACTCCCTGTTCATTTTGTCAACAATTCATTTGCATCAAGATGTTAAATTGGGAAAAATAAACCTCTCCGGAAGCTGTTTTTTCCCTTCTAACACTGAATGCTTCCATATTATGAGCATAGACTGGCCGCTGTTCCATGTGCCCTGCAGAGCATCCTGGTGTTAGAGCTTAGGCACAAAGTCTTAACGTTTCCTTACCTGAAGCTTGTTTCTTTTCTGATTCCATATCCTAACAACTAAATTGATCTTTGAGCCTCTCATTTCCTCATCCAAAGTCATCTAATCCCATCTCTAGCTTCTCTCCTAGAGAGTTCCAGTTTGGCCAAAGAATTCTGGCCATTTTATATTTCTTGGGAAACCTTCTCATCTATTGTTTGTTCAGGACTGGTGCTCGGTTCTTCAACACATTTTCCCAGGCCATTGTATCTTTTCATACAGCCTCACTCTCCTCCTTCACTGTATTTTTTATTCCCAATTGATTGGATTTGATCTCTGCCTTGAGATTTTCCTTCATCTGTTGCTGGCTCCTCTCCTGTCTTGCTACAGCTGCTTGGATCTCCATTTGGCCAGCTTCCATGACACCTTTTCATTCATTCAAGGAAGAATCTATTCCAAACTTTAATTCTCTTGGCCAGCCTTCGTTGCATCTTTGACACCTTTCGCTGCTTCCCAGAGAGGTGTGTTTTTTTGTCAGTATGACAACTAAATTCTCCCTCTCTATTCAAGAAGCAACCAAAATCTCTGCCAGTTCTCCTGGGAAATATTATCCTACTACTGATATTTGTTGTCAAGGCTTCTGGGCAGAGAAGAAGTCCAGAAGAGGGTTATTTCCTGGTTGGTAGAGAAATTTAGTAGGCACAGACATGACACTTCTAGACTAATTTGACGACAACATCAATAGGGACCCATCTCAACATGAATATTAGATGGTAAGGGCAGGACACATTAAATATGGAATATTCACAGATGCTATCAGGAAACAACCCAAAGAGCTCCAGAAAGCAGCTGTGTTCAAGCTTACAGCCAGCCTTTCTTGGACAAAAGGTGACAGACGGACCCCTCTGAGATAACAGGTGCCACGAAATGAGACAGCACAAAACTGATTGTCTACATTACCTAAATGTCTATCAAGACCTGCCCAGTAACTCAGCTAGTTATTGCTAGAGCAGGTCAGGACAAAAAGGAAACAATTTTGGAAAAAAAAATATAATACTACCCTTTAAAATTTGAAATTTTTAAGATTCAGATATTTCAAACAGTGACACAGCTAGCTGCAGAACGAAGAGGAATTTTTTTTTATTTAATTTCATATTTTTCAAATTTCTACCAGCTTTAGATATTTGCCACTGGGTTGCTCTGCAGCAGGGTTTTGTTGAACTTCTGGGATGAAGGTTTCCCTCCTTATCTCAGTTAATTTATTTTTGGGAATGTAAGAATTTCCCCATACCTGTATATTTAACAGAAACTGGCCAAAAAAATGGTGACAATTTTTCACAAAGAACAAATGGGCTGAAACTGTAGAATTTGCGAGGGGGAGGGGAATAGACCTGCTTGAATATTAACTAACTTGTAGGGAGTGCAGTACATTTCATCCAAAACATAGAGAGAGAGGGTCACCAGAAAATTTAATCACTCCACATCATGTTCACTGTGGAAGCTTGAATCTCACCTGACTATTAGTAGAGCTGTTAGGAAAACGTAATGTTCAAAACCATGAGAAATTTTGACATTTCAAAATGAGCTTCCATTCCAAATGGGAACAAAAATTTGAAATACTGAAAAATTTCTCAGAATTGAACAGGAAATGTGCAAATGAAAAAAATTGACATTTTCTATCAAATCAACAATTTTTTTAAATTTAACTGACAATTCTGACTTGAAACAATTGTTTTGTTTTCAGAGTAGCAGCCGTGTTAGCCTGAATCCACAAAAAGAAAAGGAGGACTTGTGGCACCTTAGAGACTAACATTTATTTGAGCATAAGCTTTCGTGAGCTACAGCTCACTTCATCGGATGTTTTGATTCTCCCGACTGGAAATAAAAACAAAATCGTCAAAACCAACATATTTCTGAACAAAACATCGATTTTGACTAAACCCAGATTTTCTGACAGGAAAACTTTTTTCATGAGAAAAATTTCAACCAGTTCTATGCAGCAGTGCTGTGCTCACACAGGGAAAATGCAGGAGGATTACATTTTTCAGGGAGGCCTTTTTCTCTACAAGTGCCTTGGACACTTCAAGTTTTTCCATAACGACTATCACATTAGATCCTTTGCTGTCAAGATTTAAAAGTAACAAAGAAAAGGACAAATCAAAGACTCCATGGAGGAAATTACATTGGTTGCGGTGGGGGTGATGACTGTGCTGGCGGGAACTTCTGCTTCGACGGCTTCTTCAGTAAGGGTATCCTGAGTGTCTATATCCTCATAGTTGAGGTCCTCGTAAGGGAGAGGAGTGTAGTACTCCTCGTTAATGGTTTCATAATTATATTCGTCCACGATGGGGTCATCCAGCTTCTCATCCTCTTTCGTCTCCTCCACGTTTTCCACCACTGTAGGTGCTTGTGTGGGCAGAGGGGTGAGCTCCTATTGCAAAACACAAACAATGCCCGGTTAGAGAAAGTAGAGGATGTTCTCGCTCTCTTACCAGCTAAGATGTGGGTTTGAAAATTCCTTTCTTGTCTAAAACAGGAAGGCTCCTTAAAACCAAGCAGGCAGCTGATCGATAGCTCAGTGAAAAGCTGTAAGGATTCAGAACTACGCCATCAGCAGTGATTACTAATTTTGGGTGCCTAGTGTGAGACCTATGGGCCTGATTTTCAGGTGTTCGGAGCAACTGATGGCAGTAGAGCCTGGGGGTGCTCAGCAGCTCTGAAAATCCAGCCCGAGTGGGTGCCCCAAAGCCGATGGACACTTCTGAAAATTTAGGCCTTGAGATTCAGGAATTCAAAATGCACAACAGAAAAGGCTCTGAAAGCAAAAGCAACTACCATTGTGGAAGTGATGTAGGGTTCGCCTACACTGTAAGTGAAGGTGTGATTGTGGCATGGGGTGACATTCATTCTAGCTTTAATCCAGCTAGCATGGGTTAAAATACGAGTGTAGATGTGGCATTACAGGCCAGCAATCAGAGTACAAGCCCACCGGGGACCCTGGGTATGTATTCTGCTGAACCCGTGCTGCCATGTCCACACTAGTATTGTTAGCTGTGCTAGCTGGATTAATGCTAGCACGGATATGCCGATCTGTGCTACAATCACACGTTCACTTGCAGCGTAGACACATCCTTAGTGCACAAAGTTAACCTTCCCTGTAGACACATATGCAAGACCTTGCTTCAAGTATATTTTCAGGTGCAGACCATGGCTAATCATGCTCTGATTGCAAGATCACAGCCGCATTCTTCCAGCTCTGCTGGAGAGACAAGGTGTCATAAACCACCAAGCTTGTTACCCATCCTTATTCAGCTCAAAGTACAGGCATCACATTACTTATTATGGAAACCTCACACTGCATGCACAAAGCACAAATGCAGATATATCTACAGTAGTTTCTTCCATTTTAAGTCTCCAGCCTTTCACCCACATGCCATTTATGGGTCTATAAAAATTCAGAATGGCAAGCTTTTAAATAAAGCACAAGATGAAACAAAACAGGAGCTTGCCACCTCCCCCCAGTCACCTACCTCTTTAATTTCAGTCACCGCTCTAGCAGCTTCTTCAGCATCAATAGGCTTGGCAGTGGGTGCTTCTTCCTTTCCTGTGTCATCGGTGTCCTCGTAGTAGGGATATTCATAATAATAGGTGTCACCTTCTCCATCCCCCTCAGTGTACTGCAAAGGAACCACAGCAAGAAACAAGGTGAAGGCAGACAACTCCTTAAGTAAGTTCCTTGCCAGCTATTGCTAGGCCATGTGAATTTTATATTCAAATGTAGAGTGACACTCTTTCCACTGGCATCTGCGACAGTGAAGCACAGGGAAAGCAAACACAAAAGGGTCTTGAATAAAGAAGGCTGAAGTTTGCAGAAATCTGAGATTTGATGAAAGACTGCATCCAAATTTCCACAAAAGAACTGGGGGGAAGGAATGATTTTTAAGCCACTAACATGTTTGTAACAAATTTAGCTTTGCAATTTGACCACATACGAGATGATGGTTTTCTCCCTCTATCCTCACTGGCTGCTTTGCTCCGTCTGCTACCCTATACTCATCTGAATGTAAAACTCACAGCACCTGTCCATATACTGCGGTGGGGACCGCCTCTTAATTCAAGATACCAGAGGTCCTAGCTGACTTCCCGAACCTGTTGCTCCCACACTGGGCCACCAAACCATTGGAGGTGACCTTGACTAATGGTTCTGGACCATTTAACAGACTATAATGACAAAAATGACACGTCAAAAGATGTAAATTCCCTAGAGACGCAGTTGAGAAAGGATCATCGTTTGGATTACTGTGGTCATATTATTGCCTTAGATGTGTACAGCAAAAAACTCCCATGCACCTTAGGAGAAAAGGCTCTAAAGTTTCATTTAAGCTTTGCAACCATTAGTTGAGCATCTTCCAAAAGCAATCCTGATAAAACATAGGTTAACTGAGATGTAGTGGCCTTGATCAGAGTGGTCCTAATAATGTTTTTTGGCCTGACCCCCGCTGTCACTCATAGAAAGTTGCAAAAAATAAAAATTAACAAATGGCGACTCCTGGTTCAGCAGCCTGGCAAAGACAAATACAGCAACCACTCCTGCATGCACTACCCCTTCAGGCGCCATCACTCACAAACGCATGTTGAAAATCAGTCTTGTAAGAGACACTGATGCCTCATGCAAAACTCAGAGCAGGACACCCAGATTCAGTTTGGCTTGCATGTTGCAGAGTATTGAACAACACATTCAGACAAGATAGGCCTGCCAATACAAACAGTGTGAGCAATTGCATGGATTAATGTTATGTCCAAATGGTTATCTAGGTGCATTTGTATGTGCAAATCACCCATTCTGGGCGACGTCCTCATTCTACAGAAGCCAGAGCGTTGCCATTTACTTCAACGGAGTCAGAGTTTCACTTTTCGTTGGCGGATTAGACAAATATTTTGCAAACACTTTTGTACTGCTAAATATTTTTTAAATTTGGGTCATATAGACCTTGGTTCTGGAAGCTAATTAAGCAACTGTCTAATTTTAAGCATGTGAGTCATTCCAATGAAGTCAATGGATCTACTCCTATGCTTGAAGGACTTAAGCGCCTTCCATATTTTCCATATTTCTCTTCCTTCACCCTTTCTTTCTACGGATATTTGCTTTCTACCAGGTTCTTGCTTTTTCAGTGTTCATCAGCTCCTGTGATATTCTGCCTACAGTATGTATACTTGGGGCATAATTTTTGGGTTTTTTTGAGAAATTTGTGACTAAAGAAGAATCATCTCTCATATTCCTGTGGCATATTCTGCCCTGAAAGATGCCAACATGCTTTGCAGATTGCATAAAATCCTTTCAGCCACCACTGAAATACAGCTGCTTCTGAGGAAGAAGTTGGCAGCTGTTTAACTTAATTTAATTTTGGGGGGAATTTAAGGAGGTGGAATGAATTTACCCAAACTGGAATTTGGCCAGTACACCAGAGTTAACACTCATGTTGAAAAGTACATAGGGATTTTCAATAACTCAAAGTAGTCAGAACCTCCTGTTTTGTGTCATGAACTCAGATGGGGGAAAAGCGACTTGAGACAAACGAGCTCTTAAAGAAGCAATGTTTCGGTTCTCATGCCTGTATCTGTATTAATAGAGAGTGAGCAGCCTGTAGGAGAAATGACTTCTAAAATACAACATTTTCAGAGTTTTCCATAAGGCATCAGCTGTTTTTTAAAATGAAATACAAACAAGGTTTTTTGTTACAGTTGGGTGTGACAAATTCTTACACTGTACACTGATTTTATTGGTATTTAAAGGCCATTCATGGACCAGCTATTCTTGTACAAAATTCTACAGAGTAACACGGCCCTTCCAAGACAAGCCCTTTGCAACTAGTTTTGATTGGTGAGCAACTGGGTCCAAAAATAGGTTTATTTCCCTACCATCCCCCCCAGATTTTAACCACAGTGGAGCCTATTTGCTTGTACTTATTTATTGTTTCCACTTCTTTAGAGCACATTAAATATAAAAAAACAAATGAGCCTTTATGTTTCTCTAGACAGAAGTAGGGCACTGAGGGTGATCTAATGTCCAGGGAAGTCAATGGAAAGATTCCTATTGGCTTTAATGTGAGTTGGATCAGACATAGGTATATGACTAAACCAAGGGTTTTGTACATGCATGAGAGCGTGAGTGTGGCTGAAATTTTCAAAAATGATTCTGAGTGCCAAACTTGAGACACCTTCAAAGAGCCTAATTTTCAGAGGGTAGGTGTCAGCAGTATCTGGAAATCAGCCCCTTTAAGATGTCTCAAGACAACCCCCGCCCCCCACCAAAAAAAAAGAACATAAGAGGAATCCATAGTCACTAGTCACTATTGAAAATCTTGGTCTAACCCAGGGGTGGGCAAACAACGGCCCAGGGGCCGCATCCGGCCCTCCAGACATTTTAATCTGGCCCTGGAGCTCCAGCCGGGGAGCGGGGTCAGGGTCTTGCCCCGCTCAGCGCAGCTCCCAGAAGCAGTGGCATGTCCCGCCTCCGGCTCCTACGCATAGGGGCAGCCAAGGGGCTCCACATGTTGCCCCTGTCCCAAGTGCCACCCCCGCAGCTCCCACTGGTCAGGAACCACGGCCAATGGGAGCTGCAGAGGCAGCACCTGCGGACAGGGCAGCGCACAGAGCTGCCTGGCCACGCCTCCACATAGGAGCTGGAGGGGGGACATGCCGCTGCTTCTGGGAGCTGCTTGAAATAAGTGCCGCCTGGAGCTTGCACCCCTAACCCCCTCCTGCACCCCAACCCCTCAGTCCCAGCCCGGAGCACCCTCCTGCACCGCCAAACCCTCATCCCCAGCCCCACCCCAGAGCCTGTATCCCTAGCCAGAGCCCTCACCCCCTCCTGCACCCCTACCCCCAATTTTGTAAGCGTTCATGGCCCGCCATACAATTTCCATACTCAGATGTGGCCCTCAGGCCAAAAAGTTTGCCCACCCCTGGTCTAACCCTTTCTAGTGATTCTCCTAACTAGGCACAGCTGAGTGTTTATCCAAGAACTCATGGGATAATTATAGGTCTGCTTGGAACATTTTGGTCAAAATGAAATTTCAACCAAAAACCAAAAACAAAACTGAGATTTTTTTTTCCCCCACGGATTTTGATCACCCCTAATAGCTGACATTTCAAAAATCAGTTGATCTTATTAAAACTGTTGATCTGAAACATCTGTTGGCATTTAGAAAGTGATATATGTAGATTATTATATTCAGTTGCAATAGTTAGTGAGGGCCCAATTTTCAAACTTGGGCTGCTACACGTAGGGTAACACATTTTGCTTCCTATGGGCACCTGCACACTCAAATGCTCAGGGTTTGTCTACATGGCGATTTAGTGCGCAGTGAGCCAGGGTGTAAATCTACAGCATAAAAGCTTTTAGTGCATGGTAGCATAAGGCGACAAGCTTATGCATTGTAGATTCACACCATGGCTTGCCACGCACTATATCACCGTGTAGACAAGCCCTCGTTTCACACTCTGGGAAAACAAGGAGCAGAAAAATGAAGCGATACACCAAAAGTCACACAGCAAATCAGCAACGAAGCTGGGATTAGAACTCCTGAGTTCTCCTGAGAACTCCTGAGTTACAATTCCTGAGATCTAGCCCTGTACCTGATCCACTAAGCCATGTTGACCATGAGGTTTCAGAGGTTGTTCCAAGCACTCACATGTAGCATTGGGTGCCCAGTCTTGTAAACTGGATTCAAGCTCTTAAAGAAAAAAATTCTCAAGGTTACAAGGCCAAAACGTTGACCTACCTTGGCAGGGTTTCACCTTCCATGCTCCAGGATCCCTTCCACTGTTTTATTAGGCAACAGATTTTTGCAACCACAGGGGGTGGGGAAAGCAATCCAAGACAGGCCAGTGACTTATTGAGAGACTCACAGTAAAACTAAAGGGAAGTTAAATATGAAACAGTGCACACGTGCTATCTCAGTTCATAGCAACAGTGCATCAGCTTATTTACGGCTAGTCTGCTCCCCAATTAATACTATTTATTTCCCTTGCAGTTGTCCCTGGAAACCCTTGCTTGCTTTTCATTATTCTTACATTTCCTGGTTTCCTTATCGTCTTTGATCACGACTGCTTCTGCCCTGACCACTATTGGCTTGTGTTCCTTCTTCCTCTCCTGAACAAACTCCCCCTACAGAGCGTGGTGCATTGGTACCCATCCTGGGTGTCCCTTCTAGGCGGGATACCTCGTGGGAGCATTACGTAGTTACCCCAAAGGTTTCATGCTTGCACAAGTGGAGGTTCTTCCTTTCTACTTACGTATTCATCTTGGTTAGGGTCCTGAGACTGGGGGGTGTCGGGAATGGCTGTGTCGCAGTCAGGGCTGTAATGTTCACAATAATCATAGGCTGCCCTGGGGTCTGCCACGACCAGGAGCTGCTGGATGTCCCCCTGGGGGAATAAAAACAAGAAAGAAGTCCGACATAAGTCAAAGAGTCAGAGTTTAAGACCAGGAGGGGCTATTGGATCAACTAGTCTGACCTCCTGTATAATACAGGCCACCGCCACCACCCGCACAGTAACCCAACAACCGAAATTACACTGACGTATTACAGCCCTCAGGAGGCTAAACAACTGTGTGCCACAGGCAGAGAACAGGAGGGCCCTTGCAGTGGCAGGGAATTACATGAGATATACCCAAATAATCCTAGCAAGTAACCCGCGCCCCATGTGGCAGAGGAAGTCAAAAAACAAAACAGCCAAGCCAATCTGAGCAGGAGGAAAATTCCTTCCCAACCCTGAATAAGGTGACCAGATAGACCCTAAGCACATGAGCAAGGCCCACCAGCCAGGCACCCAAGGAAGAGAATTCCCATCCAGTGCCCCATCTTCAGTCGTGGCCATCTCTGATGCTTCCGAGGAAGGAGACAGAAAACCTCAGAATACACAGAGGGGGGAAAAAATCCCTTCTTGACCCCTACAGGTGACCAGCTGAAGCCCGAAGCATGAGACAACAAAGACACATGTAGTCACAGTACCACAGGCCCAAAGACTGAAGTCTGTACTCAGTCCTTATGCAGACAAAAGACCCAATGATGGACCAAGAAATTAGAGAAGGAAGAGTCCTATTAGGCTACCTAGTCTCCCCCACTCAAGTAAGGTAGGATTGTTCAGAAACTTGGTCTGAGACAGGCCAGCCAGCAAAACCCGTTATCCTTGGGTGCACATCGAATATCTGCTTTAGCCCTTGCTGCTCACAAGGGTGTGAAGTGACTGCGCTTTGCTTGTCATTCCCAGGTGCATTATCACAAGAAGATATTGCATCTAGAGAGAGGTCACCACCTCGGCATCTCCTGGTCAGCCTCATCCCTTTCCCTGCTAGTTTGGTGCTGCTGACAGCCCTTGACAATGACATCCACAAGACAGGTACCATACAGACAAGGGACATGCAAGCTTCCCTGTCAAAGGGCTCCCTGTGCTTTGGATGAGGAGTGTCCTAGGTAAATGACCTCCTTCGCAACCCAGTCTGGATCTAATCATGTCGCTCATCCAGCTGGACTTGTGAGTCATCCAGGGATTTCTAAACAGACTGACATTTATTTCCAGTCTCTTTCTACATTATCACCGCTCCACTAGGAACAGAAACACTGACATCCAAAAAAACTTCACAAGTTAGACATGGCCTGTTTGAAATCAGGCACCTTGCAGGTTTGTTAGGAATCATGCCTGCTTTAAGGACCGTTCAGCCCATAATGAACCAGGCACACAATATCCGTAGCCTAAAAATGAGCTCAAAACATAGGACTGACTTTTATAGAGAACCACCATTTTACTTTGAAACACAGAGCAAGAGTTTAATCAATAGACAGATGCTTTGCTGCTCAGATGATTAGAACTGATTTTTTTAAAATTAGGGAAAGAGGGTTTATTTAATAGCAGAAAACATTGTTAAAGCTACAGAAAAAGAGAGCCTTACCAAAAAAAACCAACCTGGGCGGATGATGTGGTCCTGTAATGGGAACCAGAAACCAGGGATGGAGTCTAGTCAGGATGTCTGAAAACCCCTAGGAAAACTGGAACATGCTTTTAAACACCGAGGGCCAGATCTGCCTTTGTGAATGCAGCCTGAACCCTCTGCATTCACAGGAGCAGCTGTGCCAGAGGAGGAATGCAAACCCGCCGAATGCAAACAAGCACACGCACGCACGCCCTGCAGCCGCCATGGGCTCCTCCAGAAGGACACAGCTTAAATTTCTGGCAGAGTTCCACTGGAGATGAGCCAACAGAGAGCTCTCTGGGAGATATGCTGATTCTGTGCATCTGCTGGCTGGTCAAGCCCCACCCTGCCCTAATTTGACATTGCCCCAAGCAGTTTAAGGCCTTCCAGCAAAGGGGGAACATATCCATTTCCGTGTCACCTCATAGGCATATGCGAGCAGCTCTGAAACACTCACACACGTATTCTCATAACTAGTGCTCGTTTAAATTTTTCATCATTTGTAAGTTTCTTTCTGATCAAATCTTTTCTTTAAAAAAAATGAACATTTTTGTTTATCAACAACATTTCCTGAATTTTCAATGAGATAATACACACACGGTTTTCCAAAGTGAATTTTGTTTTGTTTTTTTCCCCACTCACTCACCCCCATCTTATCCCGCTCCCCCCACTTTCTACTTTGGTGAATAAATGTTTGAAGTGTTCTGTTATTTTGCCAGAATGTTGGGGTTTGTTTTGCCCTCCTTTTTCAGAGGCAAACATTGTTACCAGTTTTCAACCAGCTCTACTCATAACATTACTGTCAGGCAGGGAATATTACCCCCATTTTACTGATGGGGAAATGAGGCACTGAATGAGCAAAGTCGGTTGGCCAAGGTTACACAGGGAATCAGCGGCAGAGCCAAGAACAGAAGCCACATCTCCTGCTTCCCACTCCAGTGCCTTAACCACAAAACCCTCCATCCCTGCCTCCCTTCTCAGTAACACTGGAATCTGGGAAAGCCCCCCCCCAGATGAATCAGGCCCATAAATGACCATTTATTTCTTTTTTATCCTTTTGCACTTCATTCAGCTTGGCTGTTACAACTGGTTCCCATGCACTGCCATAAGGCTTTGGGTTTGGGCTTCTAGCATTGCCCGGGAAAGTTTATATAACTAAATTATTGATTGTTATTAATAGTAAACCAGCAACAAAACCCAGACTTGATGTTCTTCTACAAGAGGCAGGGAAGGAAAGTTGAAAGCTATTCCTTTCTGATAAGCATGGATTTACACCTCAAGGGGGGCTGATAGTTCAAGCCACTTATAGAATACAGGCTAAATTCTCCTTCCCCTAGAGACAGATAACGCAAAGGAGGTAACCTCAGCAGGGTTCGCCAGCTAAGTACAGACCAGTAGGTTAAGCAGAGCAGCGTTTGTTAAGGCTCACTCTGCTTTTAGTCTGAGTGGCATAGGAATGCTGAGCTAAGTATGGAGAGGAACCCTGGCTAATATCCTCAGCTGTTTTTCCACAGCCAAAGGGAGGTTTAAAGTCAGTTCTTTAGTCTGACGAATCAAGGGGATCTGCTGCCAATTTTCCGGTAGATGCATTAATGGGCCAAGGTCAGAAATGAATCTAAGCTGATGTAACTTGCACCTTCTTCGAGTCCCCTCAGCACATAATGCATACCAGATCAGCCTCCTCTGAAGTCAGACTCAGGTTCAGAGTCTAAGGGAATCTCTGAGTCTAGACTGGTGTAATTAACACACTGAAGGGGCCAGAAGGAGGTGTCAGCTTTGCCAACCTAAACTCCTCTAGAATTCACTGTGTCCGTTCCTTTCTAACGTCCTTCTCAAACCCAATCTTCTCTGCCTAACATTCTCACTTTCCCCTTGTTGTTGGTACCAGATCCTGCTCCCAGCTCTGCTGACCTCTCCTCCGTGACCTTATTTTTCGGTCCAATAGCAGTAGTGTTCAACTGTATGAAGCCAGCGGGAAATTCCATGTGATAATATTCTGGGAGGCATCGGAGTGCTGGGACACTAACCAGACTTCAGGTGCACCAAGATGGGCTGAACAGTTTAATTGTGGGGAAGGGGAGAGAGTCCCAAGGTGTTCCTAGGTATCTCATCTTTCTCTCTGCTTTGCAAGTGACAACTGCAAGGCTTTAATGGAGCCCCCCACGTTCACACTCATAAAAGGCAGACAGAACTAAAATCTTGTTAGCAGGAATCCCAGTCAATTGACCTCATCCCTCAGTGCCAAACAATAAAATGGGCTAATTTAGCCTGCAATAAAAACGAAGGAGCTGGGTTTCACAAAAGATGCACACAGCTCAGCTGTTGGGAGCCCTGTTTCTTTGATTTAAGGAGCTGACTTTAACTGGCGCAAGCCGTGCTAGGAAGTTCAGAGGCCCTTTGTGTCCTCTCAAGTGTGATGCCGCTAATAAATACTAGCAGACCAATAGCTGCCTCCCTCACCTTATTGTGGGCTAAGCAGCAAGCCGGCTCTGCTCCCATTCCTCTTGCTGCTCTGAAGAGTCAATTTGTTTGACTGTTACAGTTGCACAGAATATCCAAACCTCTTCTCTTTCCATGTCAGTATCAGCTTTCTTCAACAGGAGCAGTGATAAAGAAGATGCCACAGATTAACTTTGTCTGCCGTAGCCTAAAGCTTTCTACCTCTTTTGCAGGATGTATAACTTACATTTGTGCTGGAATGCTGCTGAAGGGGTAACAATGGGTAAAAAAAAATAAAATAAAAATAAAAAGTGACTTAGGAGCCAAAGTGCTATTTTCAAAAGTGACTTAGGCACATAGCAGTCAAAATCTCCGTGAAAGTCAGTGAGACTTAGGCCCTTCTGGGTTATATTTACAAAAGTATTCAGGCCCCTAAAGACAGAGATAGGTGCTACTGGGATTATCAAAAGCCTCTATGCAGGTTAGACACCTTATTCCCACTGAAAGCCAGGGGTACTTTTGTAAATCCTATAAGGCACCTCCTTGCATCTTTAGGCACCTGAAAACCTTTGAAAATCTGGCCCTAAGTCACAATTAAAGAATAGGTCCGAAATGATTTAGGTGATTTTGAAAGTTGCATCCGAGAGCAGTGACATGTGAAAAGCCCAGTATGATCACTACAGTGACGTAACTGCCAAATATAGCGGTGAAAAGTGCCACCTGGCACCACTGGCATTCTTTATTTCTGCACCAAACAGGGACAGCGTTGGTAGCAGCAGTGCTCAGACCACCCCCTCGACGTCCCGGAAGGAAGGCTAGTTTTAGGGGTATAAAGGTAAATGAGTCTCCAGGGTTCCTTCAGCGTTTGGTCTTTGATGAGATTCCCAACAAGGATGCCAGGTAGTGCCAACTGCAGCTGTGTCTGTTCTGGTGTGGTTTCTTCTTTGCTGCGAAATGGATGGACTCCACCAAACTGACGACCCAACAGCAGTCAGGGTCAAAGACATTCAAAATTTTGCAATTTTGACAAAATTTTGCAATTTAAAGAGGGAAAAAGGGTCAACTTCAAGTCCCATTTCCCAACCAGCTGAAGAACTGGTTGGAAGAAAATCAAAATGTTGACGATATTTTCATAGAAATTTCAAGTTCATCAAAAAAGTAGAACAGAATTTCCATTAAAAAAAGCACTTTGAAAATTATATATATATACATTTAAAAAAAAAAAAAACGTACCCTACCAGAGTCCCACCCCTGCTCCTTGTACTGATGGTCTGACCAATATGGATCTGTTTGACATTTATTGTATAATACCCATGTATGCTTGGGTGACTCATGTATGGATTAGTTCCCATCATGCAGCTCCCAGACAGTGCTGGAAAATGTTAAAACAGCTTTTTTGGATCGTTTTCTGTGCTCATCTTACATGTGTGCCGCAGTGTCACATCACTCCCAATGATATCAACACCCGCACCTTGGTTCAACAAAAACAACTGGAGAGAATAACAGGAGTGACTTCATTTGGCATTGCTGCCCATGTCATAAATACTGCTCTTCTCTGGGACTCTCACTGCAATTTATTAGTAATTAACGGGACTGTTGTTTTAGTGCATTACCACAACAGTTTTAGGGACTCTAAGGTCAATAAAAAAATATTGCCTGAAGTGGTTTTTTAGACTCCCATATTTAAGTTAAGTTTCTCTGAATAACCACAGAGCTAAGAAGCATAATGACTTTTTAAAAAATAATCTGAAAAGGAATTAGAAGGATTTTAGATTTTGTTGGTTTTTTTATTAATTATCATCATTATAGGAAGACATATTAGTTCTATAAATGCAGCCCAAGTCACATGGCTACAGACTGGCAGTGGATCAATGTGTTTCCACGATTAAGTGAATGCTTTGAAAACCCAGCTACTGGAGATTCTCTTTAAACCCTAATCCATGTCTCAAGGATTCTCTGCCAGCCCTCTGATGTTCCACTTGATAAAAACGTGTCATTAGCACAGGCTTATGGATAGAGATTCCCTCTGCCTGGGAAGTAACAGCTGTGATAATTCAAGGGCTGTGAGTGGTTACAAGTGTTACTCCCATCAGAGTTAAATTGACAGCCAACAAGTCAATGGAGAAGGAAACAGGGAGCCAGTTTCTCATCATGATCTCAGTCCAGTCTCCTTTTATCAAGCTGAAATTCTGTGGGAATAAGTTCGATGTCTAAACACCTGATTTGCAGGTGCAGTAAGGTGCCAATCCTCCAGTTCCAGGCCATAAGCAAAACTCTAATTAATGGGATTAGGAAGAAACAATTCCTGTGGGCAGGATATTCCATAACTGCCTTCCTCAGGACTTCTTGCATCTTTCTCCAGATCAGCTGCTACTGGCAATTGTTGGAGGCAGGTAGATGAGCCATTTGCCACTCTGTGGAAATTCCTATGCTGCAATGTCATTTAAATAACCTAAACTGAGCCACAGATCAATGAGAGTACAGAAACGGAAGCCAGTGTATGAAAAATCAGCCTTGAAAACTTGATGAGTCAGAAGCAGCCATGAGTGAACTTCAAAAAGCTCAGAGGTTTGGATAAATAGAACCCAGATGTTTGCATGCTTATCTGAACAAACTGGATGAAACGGCTTTATCTTGAGATCTCGGTTATTCCCCCTTTCCCAGATGGCTGGATGTACCAAAAAAAATGGCCTCCATTCTGGCCTTTTGGCACTAAAATAAAGAATTATTCTCTGCCCCTCTTCTTTTGTAGGAACCATATCAAGGCGTTTCCAATGGGGATGCATGGGCTAGTTTGACTAAAACCACAATAGCATCATATGGAACCTTTCTTTGAAGTCTGTAAATGGTGGGGATAGCTCTATTTTAAACACCTTTCCTTTCTTCCCATTGCCTCTGCAGAGCCGAGCTGCAGCTGGACATAGAAGGGAAAAAAACAGGTGAAACCCAGTCCTCTTTAGATTTCCAACCTATTTTTGTATCCCTATTTTGAACCAACCCTGCCCCGCCCCCATTAGCTTTGACCCTAGCCTTGCCTTACATTAGCACTGTTATGACCTGGTCAAACAAAGACCCCCTTAAAGATAAGTAAACTACACATTCTTTGACTCCCGGGTTCTTTTCTTCATTCCTGTTTTGTAATCCCAGAGAACAGCCCACTGGCCTATGGCAGTGGGATCTATTAATTCCTTGCTCCTTTGGGTTGTGGTTCTTGAGTCTTCAGCAGAGCGGGGAAATCCATCTTTTCCCCTCCCATAGAAGATGGTCCCCCCCAGCTCACAGATTCTTCTCCACCTTGCCAGCTACGAAACCCCAGTTACATCATAAGCAGCCTCCTCTTCCTGCCAAAGTCTCCCCACGCCTGGAGGTGGAGTTGCTCTTATTTTTGTGCAAGGAGGTGTTTGGATTCCTCATGACTCCACCCTCCATACCTATCTGCTTGTCTCACATCACCACTCTCCTCCACCAACCATGCCAGCCTCATCTGCCCATTGGTCAGCGTCTCACACCTATATCTTCATGCTCTCCTCAATGCTGTTCCTTATGCATAAAATGTCCTGCCTCATCCTCCAGGCCTCTACCCTCCCCTCATTCAAATCACTCCTCAAGACCCAACTCTTCTGTGAGGCCTATAAGAAAACAGCCAATTTAGGCCAGTTAAATTGGAGGGGCAGATGACAATACTTAGCACTTGGTCTATTGATAGCTGCTTCTATCAATAGCATTGGAAGGTATCCTCTCCTCCCACCCGTCATGACCCATTTGTCACCCTAGACAGCAAACTCTTCAGGACAGGGTCTGTGTCTTCTTACATGTTTGCGCAATGCCCAGCATGTTAGGGCCTTGATTCCAGTTGGGGCCTCTGTGTGATACTATAACACAAATTATAATCATAATAGCAACAGACTGGTTTATTGGCATCAAAGGACAAGCAACTCTTTTCTGAGAAGAAGAGGCTTGTTCTGTCTCTGGTAATCTCCTCTTAGGAAACCTCTCATCCTGCCAAGAGCCTAATGTGGAACATGGACTCAAGACGAGGGACAGAAGGAAATAATTAGTACAGCAACCATGCAGATTGACATGGGGCTAATTTCATTGAATCATAGAATATCAGGGGTGGAAGGGACCTCAGGAGGTCATCTAGTCCAACCCCCTGCTCAAAGCAGGACCAATCCCCAATTTTTGCCCCAGATCCCTAAATGGCCCCCTCAAGGATTGAACTCACAACCCTGGGTTTAGCAGGCCAATGCTCAAACCACTGAGCTATCCCTCCCTCTTCAAGATAAGCAGAATTTTCTGCAATCTCAACTTTCATAACAACATTTTTGACCGACCCCGTGAATAATGTACAACCAGCAATTGGATCAAGCCAAAGCCCCAGCTCTGGACAGCCTCAGAACTTGAAGGAGCTTGAATCTGAAGTCAGAGTTTAAGGTGAGGGCTTGATTTAAACAGCACAGCAGAGTTCATTCCAAGCACCCCTTTCAAGCACAGTATCCAGAGTATTCATCTGGATTATGGATTATTTATACAATGGTGCTCTCCAGACTATTAAAGGGCCCATCCACCTCTCCAAAAAAGTTTGGATGAAAAATTGGTTGCCTTTCCAAACAGTTGAGTTTGTCAAACCCATTCATCATTCCCAATTTCTTTCCTGAGATCCTAATAAAATCCTAGCCCCACAGAGCCCAAATCCTCCTCTCACCACAGGCAATGCCCCCATCCAAACTTTTCAATCATCCCTCCACTCTGTTTTCCACCACCTAACCATCATCCCATGACAATACTCAGCTCATCTATAGAGCTCAAATCACTTTAGAAAACAAGGGAAGTATCCTCATTTTAGAGAGACCTAGAAAGATGAAATCACTTGATTGAGTTCAAACAGCAAGTCATTGGCAGAGCCAAGAATTAAACAAGTCTCCCAGTTCCCAATCCAGTACCCAATCCACTGGATGACAATGCCACCAAGCTATGCTTTTTCCAAGTTAACTGAGCTCAGCCTCAAAGAGGCTGGCTTGTTACATGCATCTGCTTTTCTTGACAACAAGAAGTCCAATAGCATCCTTGGAAGCAACAAGGTAGAAGGGGTGAGATATGGCACATAACAAAATGCTTTCATTTTCCCAAGTCCTGTCTCAACAGTGAAACATCTTTTCAAATCCTCAGACTATTTAGGGTATTTTAAAAATGATAATTGGTCTCCATCCTCCTTGCTCTGGTTCTGCTTTTGGATCCCAGAAACTTAAGCTTCCTCTGATGCCAAAGCTGATTTATCCCCCAGACACTTTGCCTAATGTGAAACTTTCATCCTTTCAAGAAGAGACGTCTAATCACCAGTTTAAAGACCCTGAAAAGCGCTGGGGTTGTTTTATGTATTGAGGCAATGGTACTTAACCTTGTTTGAC
Source organism: Natator depressus (assembly GCF_965152275.1). Lineage (NCBI taxonomy): Eukaryota > Metazoa > Chordata > Testudines > Cheloniidae > Natator > Natator depressus. The sequence goes on along the minus strand of NC_134249.1, from coordinate 19,138,507 downwards.
CCTGAACTTCACTGGCTGTTGAAGGGATGCAGTGTTTAGATGCAAGGTTATGTGTATTATGTTTAATCAGTGGCTGTCATGATCATACATTAATAAACATTACTTACAGTGGGCAACTTGTCTTTCCAGGTCAACAAGCAGTGTCTAGGGCTGGGAGGACATTTTTTGTTCAGAAATTTACCAAACCAGTGGAAGAACTCAGGTGATGCAGATTAACGACCTATTGCTTGATTAAGATTCAGGAATTTAAAGGGGAGCAGGGTGGAGAAAGAAGTCCTTAAGAAACATGCTGCTTAGAAAACAGGTGGTTCTGGCAGGACTACAAGGGGCATCTGGTTTCTCTGCTGTGCCAGACAGTCTACATTTCTCTCTGGCCTTATCTACGCTAGATCAATTTTCCTATGATTCCCCAGTGGTTCAGCTTCACTGGTGGAAGGGCTGATGCAAAATACTGGCAACCACTGATGTATTAGGTGCTGTGTCTTATAGTTAGGCATGGCAGAATTCCATTTTTTAAAAATAACTGATGGATAATATCAATGTTTATTTTTAAGCATTTTTTATTTGTATTGATTTAAATTTTCACTGTTCTGGGAAAGAATAAGGGGAATCAGACAATTATTTAATGACAGTAGATGTTGAGATTCAAAAAATGAAAGCTTTGTAAACATTAAAACACAAATTGTCAAAATAGACAAAGTTAACGTCCTTAAATCATACTCATAAGTTCCCAAGTAACATTTTTCTTACTTTGCCTATCTGTAAATTTCAGTTCTTATTGATGGAAATAGTTTTTCGTGGGTTTGTGTGTGTTTGGTGAAATCGATGTTTACCAACATTTACCGATGAAAATTTAATCCATCCAAGTCTACTCATAGTCCTGATCTGAACAAGTGAGTGAAAGTGATGTTTAAAATGCTGAATAAAATCTGGAGGCCTGCCTACAGCAGTGACCCCATCACTGCTACTTCTAATGGGGCTGACATGTGGGTAACAACGATGGGAAACGTTTGGCTACAATACAGCTTAGTGTAGATATGATGCCCATCAGCTCAGCCAACACAGCAGATCCCCAGAGTTAAAAGCATAATCTACTAGAGCTTGAGGTAAGGCGCTGCATTTGGTGGCTGGAACAGCTGATATTCTCCATGCATCCAATGAAGTGGGTTCTAGCCCACGAAAGCTTACGCCCAAATAAATTTGTTAGTCTCTAAGGTGCTATAAGGACTCCTCGTTGTTTTTGCTTATATTCTCTGTGGATCATCAGAGAGGGTGACACAAAATACTCTCCAGCAAGTAACACGAACACCTCCAAAAGCAACATGACTGGGAGCACTGACCACGTTAGAGCAGTCATGCTCCTCCCAGCTCCCACAAGCACGGTACTATCATAGAATCATAGACTATCAGGGTTGGAAGGGACCTCAGGAGGTCATCTAGTCCAACCCCCTGCTCAAAGCAGGACCAATCCCCAACTAAATCAGTGTTCTCTATGCATCGATAGAGAACACTGTCTGCTTATCAAATGACCCAGCTTACTAAACTGGGAATTATTTTAACAGCAATGTCGACAGAGTCTAAAAAGGGTAAAAAGACCCCAGTAGGACAGTCTAGGAAAAGCAGTTCCACGCCCTCCATGCAAATGACAAATATAATACTACATGGGATGAATGCGATGCTTTAAATTAACTCCATCAGCGGTTCACATAATGCCCAGTCTGAGGGGCATGTGGTTTATTGATACAAAGAAGGGGAAATGAACATATTTTATATATTTACACACACACACAAAATTACAGCAACAGCTGAAACATTACAATATCACTAGTGTATGCTGTAGCACTTTGGAATAATAGTGCAAATTTTGAAGTTTTTTTTCCATAAGATCCCTTCTATTTCAAGCTCTATGCTCCACTTCTAACCTAGCTTGCATGTAAACCTAAGCCTTCTTAAGTGCAAACACTTTTAATATGGACTTGCCTGCATTCTTGACCTTTTGTGCAAGTATAAACATTATAACCCGCTTGCTGGAATAGGACTTCGTTCCCAGAACACAGCAGCAGCCAAAGTAGAAAGGGCTGCAAAAAGGAAAAGCCAGCCCAACATGAAGATGTAAAGCAATCAAAAATGATTATTAAAATACCCAAAAGAGAGAGAGAGAGAGTGCGCCTTAAATCAACAACCAGCACTGCACAATGTGCTCAGAAACCTCATTCCCATGGCCATTTTTATATATTTATTTTAAACAACCCCTAATCCATTTTCTGGACTTTTATGAAAACAATGGGTTAAGAGGTATGTTTCCATCAACGACTTCAACTCACAGTTCTACAGTGTAAGGTAAGATCATCAGCGGCCAGGACTGCATTACTAAGCTTGACAAAAAGCTGCTTTGTATTCCCTTAGTTCTCCATCACTGGGCCAATGGCTGCGGTAAAACAGGCAAAGAAAAATACAAGTGGTTTCTCTATAGCTATTTCACCTAGAGGAAAAAATTAATGGCTCGTAGCTCTGCTTTAAAAAAAAAAATTTAAGGCTCCACTGCCCTCTGTCCCAGTAAAGGAAGGATTTTACTCTCAAATTTCATTTTTCCTACAGCAAAATCTCTTTACATCTGCAAATTCAGCATTCTGAAAGCATTTGTCAGGAGTTCTGTGTTCTGGGCACATATTTGAAAACCCCCAAGAGATTAGAAACATATGGGAAGAACACAGAATCCAAACCCCAGGTTTTTATTAAGAGGCATGATTTTTAGTTCAAATTTCATCAAATGCAAGTAAATATTTTCTTCTTCAACTGGCAACGTTACTTTATGTTAGCCTCAAGAGACAGTTAAGAGATATTTGTGAGTGTCTGTGTGAGAGAGAGAGAGAGCTGTGAAAGCGTGATATGCAAGTACGCACGAGAAAATTTCTAATGGGATATGGTGAGCCATGTCATAGGTGCAGCAGATAGAACTTATTATTAAGGTTACTCAACAATTCCCATTATAAGGACCTGTTTTCAGTTGCTTATAACTTCATCAAACTTTAACCATTTGGGCTGAAATTTTCCATGCCAAGTGTCTGCCTCAAGTCGTTGTTTTTTTGGAGACTCCACATTGTGACTGAGCGTGCTCCATCCCCTCACAGTTCTTACATGTGGCCAGAATATGGAAAAAATTGTATGTGTTCATGTCATTAAAGACTGCAACATACACACCAGCAGGCTAAATTAGAGTTCCACTGGCAACCTTAATTCTGCCACTTCCTAGCCTTTTAGTGCTTGAATGTGCCACCTTAATGTCCTTTTACCATAAATATTTCACATGCGTGCATAATATACGTAGCTAGAGATACAGAGTTATGCTGATTTTCACCAGCTGAGGATCTGGTACATGAGTCCAGTGAATTCTGAGGATGCTCCGGAGTTTTGCAAGAGCTGTTCTATGCATTGCAGGATTCAGGCCCATAGTTACATACAAAGGTATGTACACAGAATAGTAACATAGAACGGCCAGAGTGGATCAGACCAATGGTCCGTCTTGTACCGTATTCTGCGTGCAACAGACATAAGCCCCAGAATGCTTCAGATGAAGGTGCAAGAAAACCCTCAGTGGCCAGTTCTGTAATTGTGCTCTGCTGCTGACAAGAAAGTCAATCCAAGTCAAGACAGCTAACCAAGGTGCTTGTGCAGAGTAGGAACAGTGCATAAATCTTTCACAGTAGGACCAAGGTCACAAGTGGAAATTAATTATGCAGGCGTTTACTAACATCAGTCGGAGACACCCTTAAGACTGTTGTCAGTTTTGCTGCAGAAAAATCAATACAACTGCCTCAGTACTTAGAGCATTCTCTATACTTCTCTTAGGGCACAACTGTGCCCTGTGTTACACATCCATGCAGTGCCCCCTTATGCTTAGGTTACCCATGTCACGGATCACAGCAGCAAGGCGAGTACAACTTTAGCAGGGCTACTTCTCCCCATGCCCATGCAGCTGGGAAGACAGGGAGAGAGAAGAGCCTTAACTATTCCCATTACAACCTGTGAGCCAGCTGCATTTGGGGCTGGCACAGATTACAGAGCAAGGAGGCAAGCTGGTCCCAGGTCTGCTACATGCTGCCCCTTTCTCAAAAGAGTGGCTAGTCTGTAGGTTCTAACTAGAATTCTGCAAGTCTTGCAGGAATATTGCTTAGTCATCTAAGGCAACTGGCAAGTTTTTAAAGAGTGACTGACTACCTGTGGAATCTTTCTTGATTCTCTTGGAAATGGATCGTTGTGCTCCAGAATCCCAGAAACTCACAAAAAAAAAAAAAAAAAAGAGAAAGTCAAGACCATCTCTGAAGAGCTCACACTTTCATTTTAAGTTATATTTTTAACAAATTATTTGTGAGGTTTTTCTCAAAACCAGTGGTTTTCAGCTTTTTTTATTTTAAGCTCCCCATTAAAAAAGAAAATCAATGTCAGCCAGGAACAACTCTACAGCAAGCAACCAGCGTGCATCAGCCAGCAACCCTACCACAACAAACAAACCCGTGCACAGCAGCCCATCAGACAGGAGAAACTCTACAAAAACAAACTAGCATATGCAACACAGAACCTTTGAGTTCTCAGGACCAAACCTACAACAAGTCCATGTGTGCAGAAGAGAACTGCATAGCACAAACCAATGTGCACACTACAGACAAGACTACAGCAAGAAAGCAGATATCAATTATAACCAGCTGAGAACTTATAGACAGAGGGTGGGAGGGTTGTTTTTGGGTAAAGTACTTTCAGAAACTCCCCTTTAAATGTAGCCATGTGTAAAAACAAAACAATATTGTGAGTTGTGCAGAACTTACTTGACAGCCCAGTGGAAATGGATAGATAATCCTATCACAGAGCACCGAATCTGGTTCAACCTCGGACCTAAGAGGGACTTGAACTTCAAAAGGGAAAATACTGGCAGTGTCACTGCTGTCACAATATGTGACATAGGAGCAACAGCAAAGATTTCCAAAAGATGGTAAGGAAACTCTAGACCAGACTCCCACCAGGACTCTGTGTCATTTGCACGACCACTTTTAAAGAAAGGATTTGACTCCAAACACTCAGGCCCCTTGAAAGCATGATGTGGCTCTACTGATTTCCAAACCTCACCTCCTAGTCAAGGGACCTTCACTGGCTGTCAGGGCAACCTTTTCCTTGAATAGAATTGAAGCTACTCCTGTTATAGACATGGTACCAGGGCAGGGAAACAAAGCTCAGAGGGTTACCATCATTCAGAAAAGCAACCGGATGTGGGGTAGAAATGGGAAGCAAAACACAAACTGGAGAATTTAGAGATTCCTAGTCCCTAATCATTTAGGTTCCTAACCCAGGAAAGCATCCCTATTCAAGAAGGGTGCTTATGGTTCAACACAGGCTTAAATGCTTTCCTGAACCAAGGTCTTAAGCCTTATCTCACGCCTTATCTCTTCCTGTGGAGGCCACCACCTGTCAAACGTAGCTATCTCAGTGTGTTTACAGAGCATTAGCACATTTCCCCTAGAGCAGGGTGCAAGTTTCCCAATGGAATGTCAAGGGTACTTAATGTCCAAGGAGACTGAACCTAATCTCACTTGAGTATAGTTACAGCAAGTGCTTTCACAGGACAGGATGACAGCGCTCCAACCCTGCCCGGATCCTTTGCCTGGAATGCTGGACCCCTCTAACTGTTTCACGTTGGCAAGATGGGCTGCCAGCATCAAGTTCAGTTCCACAGCCTTGGCAGGTTGGATTCCCCACTTCACCAGATCCAGGTCTGAGGTTGCAAATATCCTTTGCCAGACTCTTCCCTAACATGCATTGTGAGTCGCTTGCTGCAGGCACTGTGGTATCTAGGGAACGGATGAAGCACCATCCTGCTGTCTTGCAACTCTCAGGCACAGACGCTCTCTCGTGTGCGTCAGATTGACAGCCCCGAGGATCGGACTCCTCGAGCTAACCACAGGGGAAATATGCACAGCAGACACAACTGGAGAGCATGCTGCCTCACCTCTGATCTGGAGGAAACCCCTGCAAAAGTGAGAGGATAATTCCATTTCCATATTTAAAAATTTTATTAAAGCTAATGTTAAACAAAAATTATGTTAGACATAGCTTGAGAACAGAATGTCTGAACATCTGGGTATAGTGCTTAGATTATCCACAACTACAGAGTTTATTTTTAAAAGTCATATGACACAGAGTACATAATCAGCAATAACCCAAATTTAGGTGAATACATTTAAGAATACAGTTTAGATATTAGCATCCAAGTTTTTGGGTAGAACACTCATGAGAAGCTGTACAGAGATTTGGTTGTGGAAAGCAAAATTTATCAATGAGTGGAGATTGTCCCTCGGTAATTGAGAATGAGGGTAGGTTGTCCATTTAGGAAATACAATCTATCAGGGAAATCTTTCAGTTACTTTCCTTACTGTGCTTCTCATCAGCACTCTAGCTCATCCCTCCTGGTATTGCCAATGATGACGATGATCCAGTGATGTGTTCTATGCAGATGTCCCAAGACCATCTGATGGCGTCCCATTGCATTCACTCCTTGCCCTCTCTGCTAGGATAGCCAGCAATGGTGACATCAGTCAGGGCTGGTTGTGATGGTTTGATGTCCACCTGCCGACTGGGCACTGGACTGATACCACAAAGCCACTTTCACACGGGCTGCCAAACATGCTTCAGTCCATACTGAAACAGGCCAGAGGTAAACCTACCTACAGGAGAAATGCTTACCTGTCCCTTCACCGGTCTCCCAAACGATGTTTTAATTTTCCATGTGAGATTTGTCTCACCCATTGCTGACACAATGCCACACCACAAAATCTGTTTCTGGTATTGCAGCTCCCTCCATCCCCACAATGCATTGAACAAAGTCCGCTTGTATCTTGGTTATAGTGAGAGCCTCTGGTCAAGGGGCAAGGGACAACATCCACCCAATCAAAGGCAATAGCCAAACTCCAGGGAGAATCCATTCCCTTTCCAAGATCCACATAGATCCATTCCCATCTCCTCTGACCAGTTGGGATCCATCCCCAGGTGATGCTCACCTGTTCATAAGGGAGCGTGCAAACCTCCATCCATGATTAACACTTTTCCCGAGAAAAGAAAATGGCTTAGCTGTCTCTCTTCAATGCAGAAATGGCCAGAAAACCTGCCCAGGAGGGAACTGTGCCTCAGCTCATCTCACATGAGTTACCGAAGCCCCATGGGGCTCTGGTGTGGGATGGGAAATCTGATGTAGACTGTCCCAGGACGCAGACCTGGCTGGAAGAACCAGCTCCTTTCCTGGTTGATTTTCAAGAGGCAGGCTTGGAAAAGCTCTTCTTTCTATTTCTGGAGAAAAAAAACCTGGCTGAAGGAAACCCTTCCATAAGTGATTCTGAGTTTTCTCTGGCTGTACCAAACCTCCCACGAACGTGACATAGAACCTGGCTGTTCAGAAGCTTTATTTTCTGTTATGACTGAAAAGCAGGAAGCCTGGTTCTGAAAAGAGCTGGGATGACAGGCGATCAGACCCTGCAGACAGGGCCAGATGGGCAAAACTGCAAGCACATGGGTATGCCTGATGCCAGGTCATCTGGAATATGCAAGATGCAAGAGTCATAAACAGACTAAGTACTTTATAGGCCTGATATTTTTATGTTCTTTGCATCAAATCTTGACTAATTAATTGACCCTTTCATGCCTTGAATCATCCATCTATAATCAATCCTTGACCTTTTGCCAGTATGGGTAGCAGTAACAAAACTGGTATGACACAGCATCTCTTCGCTGTGAGGTGCCCTATCACCACACACACCTTTAGAACAGCTACCCAGTTTTTGCATTGCAAGGAAGTTCAAGGGGAAACGTCACCAAAGAAGCAATCCAGAATCCCAGCCAGATACATATAATATCACACTATCAACACCCAAGTTTTTACACAGTCTGTGCACACCAGAAAAAAACATGAGGGGTTCTTTACTGGAGGTGTTTAACACGGCGACAGAGGAAGAAGCATCCTCTAGTGCAACCCATCAGGACAAAGATACATTTTTAAAAGCATTTTTCATTTCACAAGTGCCTTGGCAGGTTCTCATTCCCACAACAGTCTGAAGCAGAAGAGAGGAAATACCATGAGACGGGTGGTTCTTATGGCAGCTCAGCCTTACCCCTCTGTTCTCTAGAGTTTTCCAGGCCTGAGAGGACTGGATAAACATCCAGACGTCTATGTGCATCATCAACCAAATGCTCAGAGATTTGTCCCTCACAGGTCACACAATCTCATAGGAAACTCGCAGAACACGGCATGACATGTAACCATATCACTAACGTACATGCACTTCTTTGTACAGCCGCACGTAATCTGTCTCTTCTAGCCTGTCAGCATCAGCCACCTTCATGGCCAGCAGCAGCATCCAGGTGACCTCAAACTAGCCTTTGTTTATCAGAGAGAATGAATTACCTAACCCATCACAATAGACACTGCATGCATCCGATGAAGTGGGCTGTAGCTCACGAAAGCTTATGCTCAGATAAATTTGTTAGTCTCCAAGGTGCCACAAGTACTCCTTTTCTTTTCAATAGACTTCTAGTCGTCCTTGGCTTTCCACCCACCATGCTCGGATCAAACCTTTGAAGTCAGTTTTTCTAAAAGACCGCACAGCAGTTTGTAGCACTGTGATTTTTGCCCTCAAGCTTTTCATTTTGTGACTTCAAATCAAAAGGCTTCTATTATGTCATATTCCACTTAGACAAATTACAGCATGTGCCTCTATAAATAGTGGCCTCACAGTCACTATGTTCTGCCGTCGTTGTCTTAAGCTCTGGCCTCGAACTAACCTTTTGACCACCCCACCCCATATATTTCTCTGGACAGGCTGTAAATGTTTATTCTGTAACAGTATAAATCTGGAGCGAACCTTCTAAATGAATCTTTAAAGATGCTTTGAAACTGGATTTTGGAGTTCACAGAAAGCTTAACGAACACAATCCATCTAGGTATTTATAGAACTAGATATGAGTAACAATTTATAACAAATCATTTATTTAAGGAATTCAAGATCCCTCTTGGCAGTTTATGCACCGTTAGGTCACAGTTTTCTTTTTTTAAGTTATTAGCTATTCAGAATGATTTATTTGCAAAATAATCGAGGTGAATAATTATTGTCCAGTAGTAGCTTGCTTGCAAGCAGTTCTTTGTAAATATTTGATATTCTGAGCTGTTTTGATTGGGTACATATTCAAATGGTATGTTCCTGTTCCCTGATTAGATTATCCAATCAGATTACTGTTACAAATACTTGCAAGTAACAAATTTGAATGTTTTCCCCCCAACTATATTCTGCAATATTTGCCAAAAGATCACTGTTTCCACAAACATTCCTGCTTGTTTATGAGAACATTCATAGAAAATGAACACAGGAAGGGCATTAATACTATTACAGGCAGCAAGGGAAAACATTCAAAATCATATTCACAGACGATTTCTTAGGATTTCACAAAGCTCATAAATATGTACTAAACCAGAGTATAAATCTTTGCTTCGTAAGCACAGAACTTCTGCCACATTGAACCAAAGGGAACCTCAGACTGATTTAAGATAGAGAAAAAATGAGCAACAAAAACAACCCAGACATCAGTGCTGCTCCAGCAAAGGCATTGGCAAGCTTCATTGCCCCTCCACGCTCCTCTCTGCCAAGTCTTCCCTGCCAAAGAAGGTGTTTTTTACAGTGACGTGGGTAACGTACATGAATGCATAGTAATATCCCAGTGGATACAAGGCACAGGTAGTTTTCACCACACTGTAACCAAGTGAGGTCTCAACTCCCCCTCACCCTCCTGGATTGATCTCGCATAGCTACTCTGCAGTAAAAATTACACAGCCTGGTCTCCTCGACGATTTTATAGTGAGATCGCTAGATTGAGTCATCTTACTGTAGACACACACCGTTTGGGGGCAGAGAAGGCAATGCCTTCATATCTGAAGAGGAGCGAGTTCTTCTCCAGCCACTGCCACAACCCACACATGTGCTTTTCAGGGTTCACATTTCTAAAAACTCCCCGAGCCTCTTGGGTCTCCGAAGCTGGATAGGAAATCTCACAGCCTAGTTGTCGGATGAGATTTTCTAGTACCCGCTGCTTCTGGTCAAGGTGAAAAATCCCATGAGGAAACTAACCTTTCTGATGGCATCTGGGCGTTTCTGTACCCACTCCCAATGGGAGCTTGAAAATTAATGGGATGTCAGTCCTTGTGAAAAGGAGGCAGTTTTTTTTAAAAATACACCCCATCACCTCTCCTGTGCCTCAGTTTCCAAATCCACAAAAAGGGGATTAATGCATTTTATTCATCTTGCCAAAGTACTCTGGGATTCTTTGACAGAGGATGGACCACTTGACGATTGCCTGGTCTGTTCATTCCCTCTGAAGCATCTGAGAAGACAGGTTACTGGGCTAGACAGACCTTTGGTCTGACCCAGTCTGACCATTCTTATTCTCAAATAAGAAATGGTTACATTAACCACTGGCTAGGCCAGTGATCACTGGTGACTACCGCGACCACTGTGATTACTAAAGTACTATGCAAATGCATTCGTCGCTAGCATTAGCTTCTCCTCCAAACTATTTTTCCCCCTCCCCTCCTCTTTTGTCCGTATATTCACCTGTTGTGTACTGTCCAAATCCTAGACTGTGTGTGCTTTCTGGGGCGACAGTGTCTTTGTGATCGTTGTTTTCACGACCACAATATTATCACAATGAGAAGCAATGTTACTACATAAGGGCAAAGCATTACTTACTGCCGTCAGAAATGAGGGATTTTAATTTTCCTCTCCAGGAGGGGCATGGAAAACAAGAGGGGAGCCTGCCACTCATTAGGAAACAGGCACCCCAAGGCAGCACACACATGAAACAGTGATAAGAGCTCTGTAGCGCAGCAACTCCAGCCCTGACATCCCAGATCAGCTGCTAATTGCTTTGTTCTTGCAATGAGCCCAATCTCCCCCTGGACTAGCTGCAAGTCAGTGTTGTCGGGGCAACGGCTGCATGGGCGGGTTTACCTACAAAAACGTGCATTCATGATGGTTGAAGAGAAGTTAACTGACAGTCTGCACATTGGTGGCAGACGTTTACATAAAAGGAGGAGTCTCCGTTTGACCTTCTGCTGTCCAACTTCTAACTAAGAAAAAAAAAAACAACAGGCCTCTGAGAAATAAATGGCACAAAATGAATGGGCATCATTGTCTGTTATGATCTGTCCGTACTTTAGCTAGCGTTTAACAGAGCCAAGGGGACGAGAGGGAAAGAGGAAAAGATGGAACAATGGACAATGCTAAAATGACATCCCTGTTTCATGTCTAGCACAGATAATATCAATCTACAGCTCACTGATTAAAGGTTTGTATCAGTTGGTTTTCATTCGTGAATGTTTCTTCGGAGGGAGAAGAAGTATCCCTCCACATACACACACACACACACACCTCTTTTCTATGTTAATTTTATCCCACTCTAACGCTGGATTGTCAACATTTACATTATTTCATGTATCCATCTAAAGGCCAGAAGAGATTGGTGGAATCATCTCATCAGACCTGCTGCATAACACAGGCCAGAGGATTCCACCTAGAAACTCCTTCATCCAGACCAACAACATGTGGGTGAATTACAGATACCTTTTAAAAAAAAAAAAACATCTGATCTCCAGGTCAAGACTCTGGGCAACAGGGACTCCACCACATCCTCTGGTAATCTGTTCCAGTAATTAACTTCATTAAGAAATAATTGTCCTTAACTCAGTGCTGGCTTGCATTACTTCATCCCTGACCCTCCCCACTTCCTGGTTCTCTCTGCATAGATCCAACCAGTGCCCTAATGAATGACCATATCTAAAAGGGGAAAAATGCAGCCACAAGGGTCACAATGGGAGCTGCTGGCTGCTAAGCCCTAGTAAGTCTGGTTCCCATCCAGGCACCGAAATAAGGGCCAAACTCTTTTGTAAATCTGGCCCAAATTTTGGGTGCTGAGCCCTTCCAAATCCAGCCCCACATCTTCCCAGATCCATTTACCCATTCCTAATACTAACCTTGCACCTTCCTCGTGCTAATGTCACAATCTATCTGAGAAGAGCCCTTTGCGCTGAAACTTACAGGGAGCTTATGTCACCACAATGCCATCCACCTCTTCAATATTTTGTGATCCACTCAGCTCAGATGCCCAAGGACAACTGGGCTGAGTCAACTCTGAAGTCTTGCAAGTCTGTGGGATTATGCCTCAGACCAAACGTGTCTTTTGAAACACATTAGCAAAAATGCAAGCTACCAACAGATGGAGAACAGCAGCATGTTACCAGCACCTGACCTTTCAAGGTTATATGCTGTTAAAAAGAACCCTTAGGCCTCTCGGGGCTCACTGTTCATAAATGAAGGCTGACCTTATTCCAAGGCTGGCACATGGCTTTCTGGATACATTTTAGGTAGGCAAATTTGATGCCTAGTTTGTGAGAGGGGAGTGTTGCTCTGAACTATAATATTCTCCTCCGCTTTCTGTACGCTCATTGATTGTGCCACAATGCAAGTGGCTATGACCTGGGTTTTATATCCAGTGCTCAGCAGGGTCTCTAAGAGGGTGACTCAGTAGGCTTTTTATTCCCATCAAGAAATACAGGACTATCCACCAGGAAGAGACTGGTCGACTGCAGGAAGCAGAGAGAAAGATATGAATCTAGCTGTCTGGGAATCCCGTTGTGTCAGTTGCTAGAACGTGGAAGTCCTCCCATTACCTCTTTTTTCCTTCCTCCCTTTGAATAGGGGGTGTGGCAGCTGGATGGGGGGAAGAGCGGGGAGGAGGTACAATCAGTCAAATTTATTCCATCAGTCAGAATTCATTCCAGTTCTATTTACACCCCTGGTTAGGCCCCTTTGCACTGCTAGAGCCATGCAACGCAGCATTAGTGTAAACAAGAATCAGGCCTGTATAATGGTACCCTAAATATACCAATGAGGGAAACGGAAAGAGATCTGCAGCTGCCCCGTCATCCAGGGACATTCTTAGCCTTTCAAACCAGAGAATTTGTTTAGAACATAAAAACGGCCATACTGGGTCAGACCAAATGTCCATCAAGCCCAGTATCCTGTCCTCTGACAATGGCCAATGGCAGGTGCCCCAAAGGGAATGCGCAGATAGGTTATCATCAAGTGATCCATGCCCTGTCACCCAATCCCAGCTTCTGGCAAACAGAGGCTAGGGACACCATTCTGCCCATCCTGGCTAATAGCCATTGATGGACCTATCCTCCATGAATCTATGTAGTGTGGAAGCTTGGGCACTGTAATGGAAAAGCTTCACCCCTGACATCTGACCAGCCAGGAGCTAGATTGTGTAATTTATACAAAGCCTTGTGGTGGCAGAGGCAGACCCATGATACCCCTTGGGGAGGAGGACTGCGAAACACAGTTTGTCAGGAAACACAATCTCACACGGGACTGCTTGGTGCATACGGGAGTAGTGGCATCAAGCGCCATCCTTTAGCAAATTACTGCCCACCTCTTCTTGGCCCTATTTCTGCTCATAGGGACTGCTATTGTATTAGGGCTTTGTAGGTGGAGGAATATTCTTGGGTGCTGCACTGTCATCTCCTCATGCCCCACAATCTAGCCCTCAAATGGATTAATATGGGTTAGCATGTAAAGCCAACTCAATCAGTAACCCCTGTGACTGTCAAACCCTTCAATGCATTACTGTTTTGTTTCTCTGAGCCATGGGGCAACAGCCCAGGAGAGCAAGTCACTGCACCAAAGATGAGCTTGAACTTGAACAATAGCTCCAACTTTGGGGAAGTTCAGATCAGGTTCTGAACTTGCTGTTCAGATCCATCTTTATAAAGAGGGTTGTCCACCTGTCTGATCCTGCAGTGATGAGAGCCACTCATGGACCTAAAGAAAGAGAGAATGAAAACTGGAATTCCTGGTCCAAAGCTCCTGGCACTTTCTGAAGACCCAGATCGACATCTGTTTGTTGTGATTCAGGGTCCTGTCCAAACTGGGGAAGTTTGGCCCTTGCTCAGAAACTGAACGTTGTAGCTTGTACCTATGCCAGTTAGTGACAGCTGAACTTCTACAAATTTGCAATTTTGATTCAAACTTTACTTGGATGAGCATCCAAAAGCCTGCGTGATTATTTCATATTATTTGTAGTGTGGTAGCACCCGAGAGCCCTAGTCGTGGACCGGGACCCCCTTGTGCTCAGGGCTGTTCAGACACCAAACAAAGAGCCCCAAAGAGATACCAGATATCAGAACCTTTGAGTCTGAAAGATTTGGCTGAGCATCCCATGCGAACAAACTCTCCAACTTTTTCCTAGCTCCTGCGTCTGACTGGACTGAAAATACTACATAAGTGACTCTTCTCAAGGCACTTCCATTCCTGAATCTGGCCTGAACGGAGCTAGCAAACCCTGAGGAATGTCACTAAGTGAAAAGTAATGAAGCAAAATGGTCCAAAACATTTTCCAACCTCCAAAAATGGATTAGTTTGAACGTGGGGGTTGCCTGGGGCCTGGGAGCACAAGCCCTTGATCAGTCCACCAAAGCCTTACCTAAGGGTTACCTGTAACTCATTGGACTCCACCATCTCTGGTGCTCCCCAGGCATACTACCTCCCTTTCCACTGGTCGGGCTCATGGGAGCAGGAAACAGCTCGCTCTGACTCAACGAGCTGGATGTTGTAGTTGGCACCCTGCTGTCTGCGGTGTTTTGCTGAGGGAATCAGTTCAGTCTTTCTGGATAATGAGATTTTATCCAGGCTACTTTTCTATTATGAACTAAGGAAATTGCAAAGTTTTCATTGGAGAGGAGATGCAACCTTGAGGGAGCAGGCAGCCTCTGAAAACTCCAAATGAGCCCAAATTACAGAGACCACTGCTGCCAAAGGCTGCCCGGCCTTACATTGCTTCTTGTGGCCCTGCAGCGCCTGACCACATACTCAAGTTCTATATTTTCTTTACCATTCCATTAATCACTTTATGTCACTGGTCTACAGCGAGTCTTGGGCTGAATGTTGATTACTCAGTATCCAAGTCAAATAAGCTTCTAGTAACCGATAGATTTTATTTCCCAATTATGGCATGAACATTACATGCATGTAAATTATAAGGGAAGGACAATTTGGGAAGCAAAATTTTTCTTGTTACAAACTACCACACACGTTGTCGCAGGCAATATGGTCAACAACATGTATCCTCTAGCTCCATTCTGACTGCTTGCATTTTCTGGCCTCAGTTTTATACTGATTTATTTTCCTTTAGTTTATGGAAAATAGGAAGAAGATCATATTCTGCTAGCGACACTATCCACACAAAGCTGAATATGGGAGGTCGCTGTAAGTGGGACTCTTACACAGTGGCTAGTATGTAATAAAAAAGAAGATGTTGGGATAAGTTATGGGTTTGAAGATCTGCTGATGCTTTACAGGGGCCAAAGCGGAGGTCATCACTCAGTTTTTACTCAGATCTAGGTAACAGGGTAGCAGTGGTTGCCTGAAATACCCCAACCTGTGAGGAGGTGTTGACCTGCTAGGAAAGGATTAAATGGATTCTGCTGACTCAAGCAGCAGGTCACCACCCCACCTGGATATAAGAGACATTGGGAATAGCTAAGAAGGAGAGAGGAATTAGGGTGTGGGCTGAGCAATCTTGAGAGAAGAACCATAGGAGCAGTCGGTCCTGAAGAGAAGACTAATATATATGTTATCTTATTGTTTTCTTGGTGCACAAAGACCAGTTCCAGGAAAGGAGGGAATTTGGACTTTCTATGGTGTGTGAACTGAATCCGTAGAGCAAGTAAAAGCTGCTCAGAGTCTTTGCATAAGGGCCGAGAAAGGACCGCAGGATATGGCCTAATGCTAGCTAACATATTTGCACGTGTGCTTCACTGTGCAGATGTGAAATCTCAAGGTGAAAGGCTAATGAAGGGGCTAGGGTGAGAGCTCAAAAGGAAAAAATAAGGAAAAGCAAGGATGTTTGGAGAAGGAAAAGAGTCACAGACCCACCATTGCCATAGCTAGTGGAAAGGTGTAATATCCCTGTCACCTCAAAAGCAGACACAAGAGAGGCCAGTGAGAGACCAGAGAAGACTTGAGAGTAGTTGTTCAGCACCAGCTATATGAACCCCAACAATATTGCATAATTCAGCGCTGCATTACTCCAGTTTCACACAGGTATTACTGCCTTGTTACACCACTCCTTACGCCAATGCATGCGGTGTGCTCCGGAAGAATGAACACAAGTTTGGGAGGCAGAAAGTCCCAAGATCTAATCATGGTTCTGCCACACCTGCTGGGGGTAGCATTTAGTCCATTTTAAAAAACTGCGTTCAAGTGACAGGGCTTGATCTGATTGGACTGGTGTAAATCAGGTGTAACCCCACTGAGGCCTGTAGAATCATACAGCTGTAAAACCAGTGTGAGATCAGAATCAGGCCCTAGCTCCCTACCTCCACCTCCCATCATGCTCCCTCTTTATCTGTTCCTTAATAAGGAATCTACCCCTCCACCGGTGTGTCTATACTAAATGGACACTGAAGGGACACTGACTGCTTGAGATGGGTTGTTGTCTCACTTCTTCTGGCAGTGCTGCTCACTGCAATCCTCATTGTTTTTCACAGAACCATTTTGGTGCATTCGCATACAGCTTGCCTTGTAACTACGGGCGGCGCACGGCATCCTGGGATTCCTGGAGCTGTCCCATAACGCATAGTACCAGTGCTGACGCCAAAGACAAAGCACAGCATTGGGGAATGAAGCTAGGAGGACCAGCAACACTGACGCAGATGCTGTCCATACCATAGACGACAGCTCCCGTGACTGTTCAGCTGGACCTGAGCTAAAGACCTCCTCTCAGGTGTTGGAAACAACCACCCCGACCGATGCTTGTCCGGGATGAATGCTGTGACAATGGTTTGTTGCAAAAAAACAAACATTTTCAAACAGAGTGGACAGCGTCTGTCACAAACAGTTTAAAAACATGGATTTCACCTAGTATGTTCTCATCCGCCACAACCAGTTAAGCCACGTTAATTTCGCGGTCAGCTAAGTTTAGTCACCAAAACCCCCAACTAACACTGCTCAATACAAGTCCTCCAGTCCCCGGTCATCCATTTAGCACACAGTTTAAAAAAACCAACCTACCAGGCAACAGGAGAATTTTTCTCCCTAGCACAACAGGTTGTTTCAGGCCTGAGTTTCAACACAAATGCGACTGCTCCATGGCATCTGATTCCCAGTTTCCTAGGTTCCCATTACCCAAACCAAATCAAATTAAAATCCCTCCACTTGTTTGGACATTCTTCTACAATGAGTCACACAGACACTGAGTTGGGTTGTGTATGCGGGGGAAAAAAAACCACCCAAGACTGCCAGAAAACATCTTGGTATGTTTCCCTGGTGCTCGGAGCTCACTTCTTGGGCGATAGAAAATACTTCGTAGCGAATGTGTCAGTAGTGCCCATGCTATAAGCTACGGATGGAGCCAAATGGTTTGATTTTTTTCCAAGACTCTAGAACTTCCCACACAGCAATATTAAAACCCAGCCAATTTCTCAGACAGGTCTGAAGCCAGTGGTTGCTTTTGGAAAGCCTCAGACTCCCCAATGCCTGGGCCTGTAGCCACTTTGCAAATGGTGGATCCATAATGCCGGCAGCATGCTAGACGTTGCTCACTTATTCCTTCCCTCCCACCCCTAAAATCACTATCTGGTGGGTGTTTTGGGGGGGGGGTTGGAGGGGGGAGGAGTGATATTAAGGGCTTGGGTTGTGCAAGTGTTTATGTGGTGCACAGTTGGGAGTGCAAGGGTTTTACACTGCACCACAAGCATCAGCAAAGGCTATGTGTTGATGCATATACACTTAAACACTAGAGCACTGGTCCTTCAACTCCTTGCATGGCACATGGCAGAGAGAACAAGGTCATTGCACCCCAAGTGCAAGCGTGAGCACCAGCTATGCGAGGGGGCAGATATGGTTAAGCACTAGGCAATGTCCTTTGTGTGCCTCTAGCCTGGCCCCTTGCATTCATGAATGCCACGTTATAAAGGGGTAGGCAATGGGCCTCTCTCAGGCGATGTGGGCTTGAGTGAGGTCCTCATCACACTAATGAGGCATTTAGCTATTGGCTCCCCTCTGCAGCCTGAATCCTGCTATGACAGGAGTAATTCGGAAGTTATACAGCAGCACACTCATCCCTGCAGGATGGGTTTCCCCTGAGCTTCCTGGCTTGATCATCACTTGTTACCTTGAGTTTATGCATGCACAGGATCAAGCTTTAAATCTACACAGAGGCTTTTAATCAGTGCTCTGAATTTTCTGCGCCAGGAGAAAAGGACAGAATCCAGTTTCACGGATTAAAGGTGGGGGGTGGGGGGGAGTTGGCTCCCAAAGTTATCTCGGGATATAAAGAGGATTAGATGCTTAGCCATGGGGATCTCTCTCTTCACATGCTCAGAGCTGAATTTATTGCAAAAGTTCTGGTCAGGAAGGAATTTTCTTCTGTAGCATATTGGCAGGGAACCTAGGGGTTTATCACCTAACTACAGAGTGCTCAGCACAGATCATCTGCTATGGCCACCAACAGAGGAGATGCTGCTATGATTTCAACTATTTGGCCAGCGCTTTCCAGCAGACAGAGACAGGAGTGTATATTTACAGCTGAGTTAACACAGGGGAGGGGACAGGGAGATTCCAGAAATATTCATTTGAATTTTTAAATGATTTCCCTTTGGGATGTTCACAAATATTCATTCAATCAAGTTTCAGCAGCATTGATGTCCACTGAGGGAGAAATCCACCCCTGTACAGTGGGCTTGCATCAAGACCCAAACATCCCTTAAGTCCCATTTAAACTTGGCAATGTTCAGCCCTGCACATATCAACAGATATCCCCCTGGCTAAACATCTAATCCTGTTTAGATCCCGAGATACCAGTGAGAACAGGGCTTAAGCAATGCATACACTTTTCTACACATGGTGAATCTCCTCCAAAAAGAGCATTTTTAGTTTGAACGCTTGAAAACTCAAGAAAATTACTTTGGTAAATTTACATCAGAAATCTGGTTATAAAAGTGACATCCAACATAAATACTGCCACGTAACTTACGTGGTGAATCATAGCTAAGCGACACAGCTCCGATCTCAATATACAGAACAACAAGGGGGTAACGAGTCATCAACATTTGCAGAAAAAAATTTGCTCAAATGATGCGTAAACTCCAGGGAAAATATTGCTGTTTGCAGACATTCCACATGGAGAAAAAGGCAAGATTCGGCAAATATATTATTCACCACCAGTTATTCTCTCATCTCTATGTATGTTTCACTGCAGCAGCCATGAACCTCCTCATCCATGACCAATATGTGGCTACGCTTTGAAAACAACAAGCTCAGCTAGAGCCATGTTTTCCATGTTCTTGGAGGTGATTCAGAAAACACATGCACACAACAAAACCCCCAACAAGTTCTTTCCAATATTCTGCACAACTCATTAGGAATATCCCCTTCCAGCTCCCATCCCTGGGGTGGTGTGCTTGTTGCAAACAGATACATTCGATTCTGACTGTCTCCATTAGGAGTAAGTACTACATCTGCTAGCTACGGACGTCTGGAGTGGTCGATGACTTTCCTTTGCGTTTTGGCAAGGAGCCCAGACTGCTTAAAAAAAAGCAACCCACCATGTGAAATGAACATGTGTTTCATCTGTTCATACCAAAATGCATGGGGAGTGGGCAGAACACTGTCAATTAACAGGCTCTTACAAAGCACAGCTTATTTATGTTGGGTCAAATCTTGATGTCTTCACTCAGTCCTTGTTTCAGTGGGAGGTTACTTACTCAGGATCCAGCAAGAAAGGAGACAAGATTTCACTCCATGTGTATTGTTATGATCAAATGTCTTTGATAAGAAACTGCTGGTTAACTTACTGTGTGCACCCTTCCTCATCACATACAGTGAATGCTGTTACTAGGTAATTAATACCTTCAAGAAGCCTTACACTGGAACAAACCAACAGAGCTCAATACATAAGTAGGATTTAAGCCAACAGTAGTCTAAATTCTGAGGTATTGATCCAGGGCCTGATTCTTCCCTGTTATGTCCCTTGGGAATTCACTTACAGCTGTGCAACAAAGGTATGAAATGCTGGCCGATCAGAAGGGGTGCATCTTATACCCACTTTCACTGGTATAAATGAATTCAATGCTGGGGCAAGGCAGGGGAGAATCGGGCCCACAATGCTTACTCAGTCCTTACAAAGGGCAAACTTCTTTTAAAGTCAATGGGAGTTTCTTTGCAGACAAAGTAAGCCATCGTGTACATGGCCATGTAAAAGATACCCCTACCCCCACATGCATGGATGCAAAAGGGCTTCTCCCACAGCAGCAGGCTCTGCACTCTGGGGGGCTGATTCATGCTCCCCACAATCCTCTTTCTACTGTGGAACATGGCAAGGAGGGGTCCCTTCTGCATTAGTCTGGGGCATGGGACAGGTGAACAAGAGACAGTCTAATGGGGCAAACTACACATCCTCTGGGTGCAAGGAGAAGAACTGAGACCAAAAAAACCTCACTACTTCTTCTGGGGCAATGCAGCTCCATGCTGTCCTCTCATCACCACAACCTAGCCCTGAGGGAATACCTCAGGATGTGGCCCAACAATGATAAGTTACCAGCCTGTACTATTCTGGCATCACAATGAGCCTTCCTGATGCTCAGTGCCAGAGCTACTGTTCCATCCACCAGTGCCTGAAATGGGGAGAACACCCAGGGCTCCTTCTGGGAGGCTTTCACTTAAAATCAACAACGGGTTTTGTATGCACAACCACTTCAGGACCAAGCCCTCAGCACAGCACTGCAAAAATCTGAGCCCTGGACTAAAACCCCCATAGAAATATCAGCCTAAGCACTGCTGCATAGCTGGACTGAGCTGTCGTAAATTATCCTTCATTTCCCAACTCTCCGTTTCATCTTTTTTTTTTCCTCCTGCCAAACCCCCGACAATTAGCTCATGGGAGATTGTAGCAGATGCTTAGAGTAGGCACAGCAATGTGAGTACACTAAAGGGGTCCATCCACTTCTTCCAATGTAAGGAAAAAGGGGGCGTATCTCCAATGAACGGGCTTATGCTCCAGAAATTCTATTTAATGCAAATAACAGTAATTTATGAAGACCTCCTGCAGAGCACGAGGTACCCAAATTAGCAAAAATGGGAAACACACACTGACCCTATGGCTAAAGTAATGGTATCTCTGTTGTTACTCTCAATAATAGATTTTAAGTATCACGTTGTGATGCTGCCAATAAGTTTCAGCTGGAAACCTCATTCCAGCAGCGAGAGCTTTTGGCTTTCCCCCCTTGTTTCAACTGAGAAAAGCGACCTCTCCAAAACCCCAAACATGCTTTAACTGCACTCTTCTTCAGTGTTATTTTAATACATCAGATCACTTTGCAGTACCTCTTCCACCCCGGGAGCCCCTTTTGCCTTCTCCTCCTCCTCAGGGACATACAGATCAGAAACTCCACTGTAAACCTTAGCATGATGTCATTGCAAAGGGACAGGTTTCCAACATTACATCATCCCATCTGGGCTGAAGATCAGAATCCTGCATCTCATAATTTCCATGGAACAAACTAAACCCTCTCTCTCTTTCTCATTATTAACAGGACAAAGTGGATTACAAATGAAACCATCGGCTGAAAGAATAACGATTCTACAGCTAATGTTATCCATCAAATATAACGAGCCTGCAGATGTTATCTTTTGCCAACAGCCAGTGTTCAAATGCAGAATTCTGCCAGGCAAATGTCAGGAGTAAACATACAGGATTTTGCTGCCCAAGTCTTAGAATCCCTTTGGTGGTCAGAAGTAGTCTTGAAGGATGAAGTTTAACTTCATGAAACCAGTAAACTTACCGTTTTAGAAAGCTTCACATGGCAGATGATTCTCAGCAGGAGACATCCTGAACCTCAGGAAATTCTGGACAAAGGCCAGCCCAAGTGTGAGCCTCCAGGGACGGTTAACCTACTCTGGATCATATTATCCAGAGGTGGAGAGGCAGTGAAGGTTCTTGCACCCCACCATGGATGGTACTACTGTTTTCCCCATGCTTCCTCCCTGTTAGCAGGCTTCACACATGCCTGTATGGATCTCCTCCAGACTGCATGGAGCTCATTGGTACTGCTCATTGGTTGGGCAACATGGGTTGCTAGTGAAGCAAAATTAGGCTTAAACTTTCTGCTATACCAAGAATGTTCTTGTTTGTTTGTTTTCCAATTAGGCAATTTCCAAATGAAAGTGTGCAGGCAGACTGTTGCCAAATATACCACGTTCCAGAAACCGGGGGGGGGGGGGGGGACGACACAACCCTGAGCTCAACCAACCAAGTTCTGGCTCTTTAATGGGTCTCCTGTGGCTCTCTGCAGCACATATGGAAACACTGTGCGATTTAATTAACAACCAGTCAGGATGCTTTTACTATGTTATTAACTAACTGTAGAACACTTGGTCAGTCATTTTGCTGTGAGAAAATGTTTATATATATCTCTATATAAAATAGTAAATGAAACCATGAATTCACATGACTGTGGCTCTTTTGGGTAATGCTGATTGCTAATTTGGCTCCTGAACCACTGAGCTCCGAGTATCACTGGTTTAGATAATAAATAATAATGCTTTCTATATCACCTAAAGCACTCCAAGAACATTCATGCATTAGGATGACATTTTCAAAGGGCTAAAAGGAGTCAAAAGCATAGGGGAGAGCTTTAAACTCAAATTTTCAGGCAGGTGCTTAACTTCTATAGGCTTTCAATGGGAGTTAAATGCCATTTTGGCCTTTGAAAAGCTCCCCCAAAAGTCTCATTGAAAGCGAGAGGGGCTTCTACTCAGAACTCCCTTAGGTGCGTTTGAAAATGTCAGCCGTTAGACCTCTCCCCCACCGCCTGCCCCCGACCTGGGCAGTAAGCTTTGCTATCTTTAAGGAGGGCATTCTAGAATGAAGATTTCTTAAGTGACTTTCCCAAGGTTCCACAAAAGCCCGAATCCCTCTCGCACTGGCCCAATGTTTTAGAACATTCCAACTTTGACTAAAAAGAATCAATTTTCTACGTTTTTTTTTTTTTTGCGAAAGTGGCAATCCGCTTTTCAGCCAGGTCTAATTTCCTCTCCGCCAGTTCTGCACTCTAACTACTCGACAAGTTTCCCTTCTCTTTCTATGCATCATTATAGTTATGCATAAGTTTATGATCTGAACTGTGGTAGCACACTGAGGCCCTAAATCACAACTGAAGCCTGATTATGCCAGGTGCTGCGCAGACACACATTAAGAAACATCCCCTGCAGAAGAGCCTTACCACCCAAGATACTGGACATTGACCACTATACCCATGCGTATCTTATTGCAGGACTAGGGCTTAGTTTAAGATAACATGCAGCAAGTGAGGGTAGAAAACAATAGAAGAGAAGGGGGAAGGAGGGAAACAACAATACGATCACTTATTTTGCTAGGCTAGGCACACAACTTGGCCATATAAAATGGTAAACTATCCACGACCTAATTATTATACCTTAATAAGAGTGTTTTTATGATCTGCTTGAACAATAAGGCATGTCTCAACTGGCACTATAAGCACACAAAGGCCAAGAGGAATTGAGCCCCAGAGAGCGGCAGTAATTATCCACACCTGCACAACATGGAGTGTTTTATACAGATTATTAAATGGATTTTATAACTCAAAATCAGGAAGTACAAAGAAAAAACCCTATATCTTGACATTCTCTGACCATTACTGACATGCCTATGTCATCACAGACTGCCTCGGTCAATCACAAAGCTTTACTTAAGCCCAGAGTTCAAAACCATTCATCCCCTAGTAAATCAAAACAAAATGGAAAGTTTGAGCAAACATGTGTAGTAAGAGACAATTAATTTAATGTTTCCACCCAAATTAAGACTCTCTCTTCCACAGGTGCCTCATGTCCATAGGCTCATCCAAGTAATATGAAATGGTGTCACGTTAGGTGTTCAAACACAATTAATCTGAAGTCCGTGTTACCAGAAAACAATTGGCAAAAGTCATAATTCTTCTTTAGCACTGTATTCAGCTCTCGCTTTATATATATATATATATATATATATATATATATATATATATATATATATATATATATATATATATATATATACACACACACACACACACTGACAAAAAAAATACACTGTCCCTCTGTAAGGCAATCCTGTATGTAAGACCTCACCAGCTGAGGCCAAATATTACATGTTTTGATTTTGATTGGATTGACAACATTACTTGGATTGTGGCACGAAAACGTCATCTTTAATCGTGAGCCTGTCCAGTGACAGACACTCAGATGGTTGTCGACATTTTCTAGGCAGCACTACGACTCAGAAAGAGCCTAACTTGGTGATTTAATCCATATGCTACAAGCACACCATTGCACCAGAAAGGCTCCCTTAAAATAACAATAGCAGATCAAGTGAAGAGAAATCCAGCTATTAAAATAATGAATTACTAGGAGGTTGGGGAGAGTTATAGACATCTTTAATAAAGAGCCCCAAAAGAGGCTGGCTCAGAATGTTTTATTTTCCGTCATTCCGTGCCATGTTATATACTTGTGGCTTAAAATGTTGACTCCCCTCGCATTCCCTTAAAGGCTTTGCAGCAGAAGAGGTGAAATCAGAGTTGGCAGGACCAATAAAGCAAGTAGCCAGAGCTGTAAATTAGCTTCTTGCAGCAGTCTACTGAAATAGTGAAAAATACACTGGAGTATGTCTCTGCGGTCCATCTTAACAGAGAAATTTAGGTTAGTACATTTTTGATTAAAAAATAAAACCCCTCTACAGAGGCTCACAAAAAGTGAATAAGCAAGAGTTCAACCAACTTTCCTCCACCCCCAGAATTAGCCCCAAATCCTGCAAAAATGTGGGCACATGCTCAGTGTTATGCTTGGGGGGTCCTCTTTGGGTATGTCTAGACTTCAATCAGCAGGTGTAAATTTCCGCTCAAGATGACATACCCACGACTAGCCCTGGCAGAGCTAGCCCACTAAAAATAGAAGTGTGGCTGTAGCCGTGGGAGGAGCTCTCCACCCAAGTGCAGGCCTAGCATCTCGGACGGGATCGGACGCGGGGCAGCTCGCCCTTCCCGACGCCTGTGCTGTCACGGCTGCGCTGCTATTTCTACTGTGCTCGCTTGGTCTCCTTGTGCAGGAATTCACACCTCCAGCGCAAGTGCAAACATACTCTTGGAAATCAACGGGGCCACTCCTGTGTGTAAGGCTTCACAGGATTTGGGCCTTTGTTATTGGACTTTAAAAGAAGGACATTTTCCTACTGTTCTGCCTCTGTAATCACAATTTCTGTTCATATTCATATGACGGATGGTTGCAACGGTAACACAGAAGAGACCCAAACTTTAGGGAAGCTGGGATCCAGATCTGACGAGGACACAAACCCTGTAGCTGGAGCCCCTTTTATAAATCGTATTTCCCTCTGTAAAGTATCCAGAGATTCTCAGGTTACAAATATTAATGATCTAACCATCCCTTCAGCGCTGTGAGGATAGTATTATTATCTTCCATTTGGGAAGACAGCGGCACAGTGAAGTTCCATACTTGCTGAAGAGCCAGTATTAGAACTGGGAATTATACCATGGAGTCCTGAACCTGTCTCATCCTCTAACCTTGTTTCCTATTAGATAGCTTTCACGGCCAGGATTCCTTAGCTCAGTTTGCACTCATTTCTGAAGTATCTCATTGCACTAGCGCCGGAAACAAAACCAAACCGTCACATTAATTTAGTAACCAGCCACCAACCTGGCAGATTGGGGAGCAAAAATAATCCAAGTAAGCGTCTTCAAATATGACACATCTCTCAAGTTTGAAATGCTAAAAATCCAGCATGAGTGAAGGGGCTCTCCAGGAACCATGAATACAGTGAGATTAAAGCAGGGATTATCAACTTCAGCAGTCTTTTTTTTTTTAAGTGTTACCAAAGCACAAGATTAAAGATAAACTGGCATTTCAATGAGATAGCAGCCCAGCACCTGAAAGGCACCAAGGTTTCAGCTAAGAACACTGACGTTTCTATTTTGTTTCGTCTTGCTGCTCCCTGAAACATTGAACACCTTAAAAGCCCATCTGGCATCTTGCCCAGACTTTCTGGCTTAACCTGGCGCAAAAGGCCTTCTCATTATTTCTGATGTCTTGAGATCACTAGTGCTCTTAGAAAAAGTAAGAACAGGAAAAGGAATAAAAAGCACCATCCTTTTAGTATCATCCAAAAAAACAGCAGCACAACACCTCTTGTCTCAGGACAAAGATCTGGTATTAGCTAATGACAAAACATTTCTGCTGGTCCCCACGCATCAGCCATTCACAATTTCCCTGCCTTGGCAGGACAAGGTACGTAGATACACAAAATCATCTGCTTTATTGTGCACCTTGTTTGGCAGACTGAGAAGGGAACGGTTGGTGTGACAGAGCCGACTAGACCAATGAGATACAGTTAAAATATTCAACTGGCCAGAATCAGCTTATTCTGTTTCTGGAGAAGCCAACTGTAAAAGACATTAAGCTTAACAACAACATATACACACGTAGCGCTTTTCTGTGTATTAATGTTACCCACTAACTTCATTTAGCACTAAAGTCTTGAGAACCGAACATTATGATCTACTCTAACAAGACAATGCCAAAACAAGAAATGCATGTCTAGTGGTTATAACACCACCATACTCTTTGTGGAAAAGCCCTACAAAATGTAATAGGTATGACCCCTATAAGATTCTATGGAATAGAACTTCTTTAGTAGGGTCTTACAGAAATTGTTTTACAAGGCTAGATTTTACCACCCGTACTCACAAGAAGTTACTCCTAGCATAGTCACGTCAATCAGTGTAGTTGTATTACTAATCATGCAGTGTGGTTAGAATCTAGCCCACCAAATTGAATAGCAAATGATATACTTCCTGTAGCGATTTTCTTAATAGCACGCTATTGCTGGGATATAATTCTTTATTAAATTCTAAAGACTGGTTCAAAAACACCTAAACAAAGACGATCATTTTCTTTTAAATTTTGTAGGAGTTTTTCATAAGGCACTGCATGCTCATTCTGACTAATCTGATCCACTCCATTGATGGCCATCGTACTTGGCTTCCAGTGCCATCCTGTGGCATGTTTCATTCAGAAAGATCTTGAAGTGTATGGGCTTGGATCACTTCATCCACTTCTGTAATACAGCCACCTCTGGGAAGGAAACCTAGTGCCATAAACCTTACAGAATAATGGGCGATAAACTTTGTTTTCCTCCTAGGGTTTCTTGTTCTCCACAACTAAAAGCGACATGGTCCAACAGGAGCCATCCTAGCTGATTTTCCAAAAAATCATGGTAATTGGCAAGTCCAACAAAAGAATCCCTCTGAGTAACGCCCATCAGGATGATCCTGGAGCATGCAACCCACCGCTCACCTGGGTGAGGTCAGAGCCTTGCCAATCCTTGGCTGGTCAAGTGAGGCAACATTCCAGCCAAATCCCTGCAGCCTCATGGGAAAGGAAGAGCCCAGGAGAGACTGCTGCAGAAGGTGACAATTCCTTGGCAACAGCATACACTTTCTGGGCTACACAAGCAACGGCACTGAGAACTTTGTTGCATAACATTCCAAAAAGTACAATGGTGCACACAGTGCCACAATGGCCAAGTTTTCAAGGCAAAACTCACATTGAAGTCCATGGCGGCCTTGCAGGTGCAAAAAAATTAAAACTGACTGAGGGCTTCTCGCGTCGGCCCGGCATGCACCCAGTTATCCACGATACGTGCACAAATGTAGCATTTGAGAAAGCAGCATCAGCGCCAAACATTGACCATTTGGCCAGACCAGAGTCCTCAAACATCAGGGTTTCTCCTTTTCCCCACAATCTGTGCACATAACAAACAAAGACCAGAGCTGACACGATTCCCTGAAGCCATGGGACTCCCATCATTCATGATGGCGGCTCACCAAGAAGGGAGATCGGGGTGCATCATGGGCAGTGTGGTCTGGCCAGGAAGCCCATTCCATTGACAGGAATCTGAACTACTGTGAGGATGCACAGCAGCATTTCTGAATCAAAATGTTTGGTTTTCAGCCCCCAAAAATTGATTTTTCACAAAAAAAAAGAAGTCAAAAATGTCTATGGGCTGGGGTGAAAGGGTAATTTCCAATAAGCTCTGCTCTTAACCTGTGGCTCATAGAGGGATTTGCATCTAATAAAAAAGGAGCATTGCGTTTCTAACGTACATAAAAAAATTCTCCCGAGCAAACAAAACACCAGGGGAGGTACAGGCAACGTGGCTTCTGTCTTTCAGTATTACTGACTCGATAGGAACATTGGTTACTATAGTCCCGGAGGGAAAATAGAAGCACTTATCTTTCTGCATATGATACTTCTTTTCTCTCTCTCTCATGCAAGGTTCTCTGCTGTCTCGTAACATCGTCCTCTCATTCACAGCCTGAGGCCAGCCGCCACTTTCCAACCCCAGCGTGACAGCCTGTCCTGACATTTCTGAGCATTTGTAAACATCTGTTTTGAACAACATCGCAGCACAAAACTTAACTTGTGTAACCTGGCTGTGGGCTTGGCCCTTTGTCAAGCCTACCCAGCATTCAGAGGGCTTTACAGAGAGATACACACAGCCTCGGAACTAACTGAATTTTAATGAGAGGAAGTCATTTTCCCCCTGGAAGAATGCTGTGCTAGAGAAATATTTTGAAAACTCCCCTAAATCAATTCCTGTGACATAGTATGCGATGGGAAGCCACCCTTTTCATAAGACACCACTCATGCTCCACTTTGCTTGTGACCCCTGTCCACCTCCGAGTTAAGTAATTTCAGCTTCCAAAACAAAAATCTATTCAAGTTTGGTTTGTCCTGATGAAGATTCAGACAAGCACATGATATGAACTCCCTTAACTTTCAGCTCCCACTGAACCATGTTGAAAAAAAGACAGCGTAGGCCCTAAGCCCTCCAAACACTGCCATTCCCAGTTAACTGGGTCATTCTAAGTTCCCAGCACAAACTACAAACTTGTAACAGCCACAAAACTCCACGGCACTAGAAAACACCTAAAACGTACTATTAGTTCCTTGAGGTTTGTAAAACTGTTACCTACAGGAGCTACAGAAGCTTCAGTCTCATTGTAACTGGATGCAGGGCCCAGAAATTAGAAACTTTCTAGAAATATGTGCTTTTTTAATGATTCACGTCTCTTTCCCATTGCCCCAAACCAAGGTTGTCTTCATACATACTTTCTGCTTACAGCTGCAGATTGCGGGGGTGGGAAGGGGAAACTGAAGGAAATTAGGTTACTGAGAAATGAAGGAAATTAGGTTACAGTCTGCTGCCTTCATGAAACCTTTTAATTACATTCAATTTATAGCTATTGGCATCTTGATGTTTTTGTGTGTGCATGTTGAAATATCTTGCTTGCGAGGCAGACAAGGCAAAAAAGGAAAAATAAACTAAAAGCATATTTTGAAGGAGAGGCTTTTGTATTCTGATAAATTGTCCTCTTCTGCTATAATAATTATTCTGGGCTTCTCTGTGTCTGCAATCATCTAGCATATGTATATTGCAATCAGTGCCGGCACCATGGAAACAGCCTCCTTAGCTGTTGGCTAAGAGGAGCACTGGGTCTGTTTGTCCCAAGAATCTGCTCTAATCAAGGCCACTTCATTACAAGTGATGGCACTAATGCCTGACCGCCTGTGAAAGGCTGACAGTGGAATTGGCAAAGCTTTGCCAGCTACAAAAATGAATGCTCTTGTTGTTTAGTAGGGTGGCTGTGAAGTCTTGTTTCCAGCTGACAATTAAAGCCAGCCTGTTTGGAGATATGTCAAGCTTTTGGGACAGTAAAGAAAACCTCAGGACTTCAGTCCTATTCATCTTCTCGTGTGCATAGTTTCATATCAACAGCAGAAAGCCCATAAATTGACTACCATGGAGGATCCCATTACAGTTTAATGAGAAATGCAGAATGCAGAGAAACAGAATATGCAATTCCACCCAGGAGCCCTTTTTACCAGGCTACTTCATAGGTGGGTTTTCTGTTGGTTTGTTAGGAGTGGTTTGGTTTGGTTTTATAACAATGGCGCGGATGTGCCTTTTCAAATGGCTAAAAGAGATCAATAAAAATGCGAGCTTCTTACCGAGCTTGGCTAAGACTCTGATTTCTTTAAGAGGATCTACTATGTGCACAGGGCCAGGTTTCCAGTAAAGTTCTCTGCTTTATATAACAAATCTGCTGAAATGCAGCATTCAGTCTGGTTACTGACCTTCTTTGGAAGCACATCCAACACTTTGGAAAAACAACTTCAGTGCCCATTAGAGCCAGCTTTTACTTTCCTCTTTAATTGTTAATCTTCCCAGCAAATGTCTATTAATTTAATGCAGTTAGAGATACAGTCATAACCCTCTTCTAGCTGAGTTCTGGTGATGTTGGGTCAATGCATTTTTGAACTGTTTACAGCAGACGACCTTCCAAATGGAAGTAACATTAAACAGCCGTAGGACTTTCTTTCCAAGTCACAGATAGCACAGTGTTGACTAGAACTGACTTCACTGAACCATAATTATTCATATTGTTGCAGGAACCTTGCATGCAATGCTCAATTTGCTCCATGAGGTGCACTCAACTCCAGCTCCAGACAAATGCAATAAACTAATGAAGGATGAGCTGCAAAACTTAATGGACCTAATTCTGCATCCACCTACAACAGCTTTGCTCCAATGACTTCAGTAGTGTTACTCTTGATTTATATTTATATTTTATATATTTAGTTTCTTGTGCAAATGAGAATCCAATGTTCCTGGACACATACAGGCAAAAGAGTAGACAGGATCTCTGAAACGGCAGCTTGACTGAGGTTTATTGTGACGTTCACATCTCAATCCAGCTGCTGAACTATAGAAAGAATCACAGATCTCCATCTCCCCCATATCTGACTAAACTCCTGTACCTGGCTGTCTCTGTCACAACCCGGAATAGCAAATGCTCAGAGGTATATTCCACAGACAAAGAACTATTTACAGAAACTACTGGGCCAATCGTTTCAAACTTCTAATAGTACTAAGAGAAAGCCGCTCTCTGCTTGTGGACAATTTGTGACTGGAAAAAGAGGTTACACTTTGTTGAAATTCTTCATGAATTATTCACCCAGCTTTACTTAGCTTTTTCCTATGCAACAGCTGTGGGTGGGAAGGGAGGTACCCATTCAGTATGACGATGAGACAGCTTTGTTGCATCTTAGGGCACCAGATCAGGGATCAATGCCATGCACATGGAAGAGGTAGCACCTCTCCCTAGACAGGCCTTATAGCCTTAAGAGGATTCTGATTTTAAGAGAAGCCACTCGATCAACTGGCCCAGACAGCCAGTTTATAGGCTTTACATTACTGAACTCTGCTTAAATATTGCATTCAGCCTAGCTGCTGAGTTTCAAATGCATGCAATGCTTGAGAAAGATCCCCCAGTGCCAGTTAAATCCCGATTTTACCTTCCACAGGATCATATGAATGTGAAAGCCAGATTCAGAGGCAGCTTAATTTAAAAAAAAAAAAAAAAACACCCCTCTAAGGGCCAGATTTATCAGTGTCACTCTGTTGGAATCAGCTAATTTACTCAGCTGAGGATCTGGCCCACAATTCTGATCACTCTTAAAATAGACATTACATCCAATAAGTCGAGAGTAGGACATTATTTAACAATAAGGCTTCCAAAAAAAAACAAAAACCATCCAACAATCCCCATGATTAGTCCCAGCAATGAGCTTTATAAACCATTCATCAACCAGAACAGCAGCTCAAAGGCTTTGTACAGCATCTTCCTCAAACCCCTAGGCCACTGCTTATATCCGTGTCTTACCTCAAAGACTTCCTCATCCAGTATCCTGGTTCCAAACACAATGATGCCGTTGACGTCAATGATGGGGTGGTCGCTTCGGTCCAAGAACTTAGTTACCTTCTTTTTACAGTCCAGAATCAAAGTGACGTTTTTCTTCTGTACACTGATGGCTATTCTGTGCCACCTGTGAAATAACACAGCCCGCGACCTAGTTAAACAGAGCCTTCTGCTTTCATTAAATGAGCCAACAGTTTATAACAACTAGTTTGATCATGAAAGGATGTTGATATAAAACTACGGGCCAATCATTGTCCCCAATCAGGGTGAAATTCACTGATGGGCAGAGGGCCAGTAAAAGGCCCATGCATCACTTAAATCCCCAAAAGACAGGAATTCACACGGCTGGGGCAACAGGTAGGACCACTTGGCTCCTAATCCATCAGAGTGGGAATCTCCCTTGCACAGTTGTGGAGCGCATTGGGGGGAGAAGTGGCCCTGGTGGAGCCCCAATTTTCCCCTCGTCCCCCTCTTCTATCCTCCTTAAGCCCAACACTGGGTGATTTACATGGACCTTAAGTGTCACACAGGTTTGTTTAAGCCCTTTGCACAGGGGGAATGTCATCCCTGTAGCCACAAGTCCCCACTGACTTGAAGTGCCTAATATTTCACTAATGTTCAAGGGTTTTTTGCATACCTGTTATTTATATGGCAGAATGGAAGAGCTCAGTTAGCAGAGACAGAGCACTGGTAAAATATATATATATATTATATATATATATATATATATTTATAGCACACACATCTTATACACACTTAGGTGTTCATATAGGTACTCATATAGACTGATGATTGCTTTTATCGTGCACCCCACATTCTCAATACACGACGCTGCACTTACTTGCCATCTGAGAGGTTAATGCCTCGAAAGAGAGGATAGTCTTCTGGGCCTGGCTTCCCGGTATGGTCTTCGTACAGGAATACAGGAGATCTACCCATCTCCATGCCGATCTGCTGGATCCCTTGCTCATTGTAAATGGAGATCAAGAAGGACTGACCTCCTTTCTTGGCTTTTACAGTGGACAGAATGGAGAAGTCCTCTGGAAAGGCCGAAGCTGAAGGGGAAAGGCAAAGGGGTTAGCTGTTCTTTTGGATGTGATGGTGTGCCCACAATCCATACACCCTGCAACCTGGTGAACAGAGGAGAAACCAGCGATTGCTCCTCCTTCCAGATTTGTCCATAGTAGCAACCCCCAGACTGCTGCCCATGGCAGAGAGGTATGTCAGTGCTACCTGTGGATGAGGACAACGCATCCTACAGGAATGTGACCTGCAGCCTCCATTACCACTAATAAGACACTTAAATAAATGGCAAAGTGTTGTGTACGGATACCACCAGGATTCTAACTCGATAATGAAGGAGGACAATGGCTTCAGACAGCATGGAGCTTCAAAGATTCTTGCAGGGGGGGCCCGCTCTGAAGGCTCAACTGCTCCACCCAGTCACACAGCTCATTGTGATTAGGAGCCCTTATGTGATTAAGCTAGGGTGACCAGACAGCAAATGTGAAAAATCTGGACGGGAGTAATAGGCGCCTATATAAGACAAAGCCCCAAATACCAGGACTGTCCCTATAAAATCGGGACATCTGGTCCCCTTAGATTAAGCCCAGGGAGAAGACAGCAGAAAATTTGGTGAAAAGCAGCTCCCATGGAAAAGAAAAAAGAAAAGGAGTACTTGTGGCACCTTAGAGACTAACCAGTTTATTTGAGCATGAGCTTTCGTGAGCTACAGCTCACTTCATCGGATGCATAGCCGATGAAGTGAGCTGTAGCTCACGAAAGCTCATGCTCAAATAAACTGGTTAGTCTCTAAGGTGCCACAAGTCCTCCTTTTCTTTTTCTTTTTACGAATACAGACTAACACGGCTGTTACTCTGAAACCATGGAAAAGAGTTATCTATTCTAAGGGCTCAGTCAGTCTTCCAGTTCAGCAGTCAACCTTACTAGGGATCATTCATTAACGATCAATGAGCCCTTTTTGGCCTCTACCGTTCAAACTACAGCCACACCACATTCAAACTCCCACGCTAAGCAGAGGAGGGCCTCGATGTTGTTGGATGGGAGACCTCCAGTGGGAGACTAAGGTGTTGCTGCTGCGAGTGATGGGTGTAAATCTTTAGCTTTTATGCCACTTAGTTCCATGGTAGGCCCTGGAACTTCTTGGGAGACAAGATATGCTGTGCCATAGGATCCAGAGGTTGTCTAGAGACGCTCGAAACTCAGGGATTATTTTTATAAAATGTCCCCTGTTAAGTAGACACATGCAACGTATTAGGTGCTTTGTTGTTTTGCTGGGGCTTTTTAAATCAGTTTTTGTCTATTTAGGCAAGAACAGAGCATTCTGTGGCTTTGGCTCACCATGTTAGCATGGGCAGCAAAAATTTAAAAGCAAAAATAAATCCAACAATAAAATGGAGACTTTGGTTTGACTGAGCTTTGAAAAGCGAGTGGCAAAGACGGCTTCTCATGCCAATTGTCCACAGGGATACCGTGGCCCATGTCCTCCTGCACATGGGGATTAAAGTGTGATTACAGGCAGGAAAGTGAGCACAATGATATTGTGGGATCCCATCTTTATTCTTGCAAAGCCCATGTTGTAATTAAGCCCTGGAAACAGGGCTTCAGTGGGACTGGAGTAGTACATAGACTTGATCCAGTCATTTGGACAGGGGTGTGTTCCATCCTCAGAGACTGCAGATCAATTTAACCCAAGGCTGCAAGGCAGCACATGGGAGTTTTCTAACTGCCAGAGATGCATACGCCTTATGGCATCTGAAATCTCGGTTGGTTTGGTTTCCTGCCTCTCCCTCCATCAGCAGCACTGCAGATTCTAGAGATGAATCCAAATTGCAAAACCCACGTCCACCTCCGAAAATTAATTCCTCCAATATGTAGGGGGCGTTGCTAACTGAAGGAGGGGTTGGGTCACTTTTTCCGATTATTATCGAGATAGGGACTGCTGAAATGTGTGTACTTTTGTCATCTTAACATGTTGTATTCTAACAATATAACAACACTTGCAAGGGTATCTGTCCCTCGGGCTAAAGCCTTCAAAGAAGGACATAATTGTCCTCTTGCTCCTACCACTGAGGAAATCTTAAGTGAAGGAGTGCCAGAATGGAACAGGGTGTTGCTGTGATGTGTCGTGTGTGCGATGTGAACATCTCTGTGTGGTGCCTGGCAGTGCCTGAGGAAGTAATAGCCCTGTGGCTAATTTTTTAAGCTGTAAATTCACAGCCATCTAAACCACAAAAAATGTTAACCCAAGTGTCCAGCAGCTTCACACAAGTTTCCTTCCCCACTGTATGCTTTTCTTAAAGGAAGCCCCAGGGCTGAATGAGGGATTTGACCTAGTTAGGCTACAGTGGGCCTTATTCAAAGTGTGGGGAGTGTATCAGACCACAGCAGGGCTTGTTGAACACAGAGGCAAGGAAGTCATAAGAGAAAAGAACGAGGAGTACTTGTGGCACCTTGGAGACTAACAAATTTATTTGAGCATAAATGTGTTAGTCTCTAAGGTGCCACAAGTACTCCTCATTCTTTTTGCTGATACAGACTAACACGGCTGTTACTCTGAAACCTGTCATAAGAGAAAGAGACACTCAGATAATTTTCTCCATGTCCTGGGGAATTTGCATCTGCCAGTTCCTTTGCATCAAACTCCTTTCATTCATTCATTTTCATTTCCTTTAGCACCTAACCCCCACTCTAGGTGCTCAGCCATAATCAGAGTACAAAAGAGAAAGTAGAAAGCCACCAAATCCACAAAGAACAGCCTGTAACAAAGGAAAACAATTACTGTCCTGCAAGGTGTGAAATGAAATTCAGCCCCCAGGCAGAGGTCTGCCCCCTGCACTTAAATGGTCCTGTTCAGCACAGGAGTGTCACCAAGTCCACCCAGCTGGTGTCTTCACTGGAACAAGGGCAGTTTATTCCAGCTGAGGATCTGGCTCAGCTTAGGAACATCAATCCTTTTGGTAATACCGCTGCAAGTGGATACCACTGATCAGAATCTTGAAAAGTAACTCAACAAAGATTATGGGGCGAGATCCTCACCTGATGTAAAGGGGTGCAGCGGCATTGAAATCAAGGGTGTTGCACCAAAATTACACCAGCTGTGGATATGGACCAGGAGATAGTTTTCCCTAAAAGTACCTAGATGTAGTTAGGAAGTTGTTTCCCTGCACTGTTACGCTGGTTTTATGCCAGCCTAACCCCACTGTTACAGAGTGGAGAACCAAGCCCAGTGCTTGATCCCAGTTCCCACACTTACGTTAGCTAAGACATGGTCCCAAAAATGAAGGTATGTGATAACTGTCCCTTCCCTAGGATGACTTATGCTGTCCCTTTCCTTCCGCCTGTATACTCCTATCACTGCTGTTTCAAATCAAATGCAGACATGTTCCTGCTTACAATTATGGAGAACAATTTGGGGTCTTTTATGTAAAATATGTCACATCCAAAATGATCCATAAAAATGGAGAATTTCATTATGAACCCTCCGTACAGAACTTTTCAACCTCAATGACTTGCCAACTCATTAAAAAGCTGCTTTTAATTTACTTTGTATTATTATGATTATTATTAAAATGTCTCCATGGCAATGTGGGTTTCTCAGCTCAAATAACCATCACTGATAAATTATGGTTGACATGAATCCGTTATTGCTCTGTTACCCTGGCAAAGTAACAATGCATTTACTGTCTTGGTTAGAAATGATCCAGGCTACCCAATGATATGTGGAGGGGGTTACATTCAGAATGCAATAAAACTAATAACAAAATAACGCGTAGAACGTGATCCAAATTCTATTGCAATAAATGGAAAGACACGCCTTGACTTTAATAGGCTCTGGGACAGGCCTTTATACATCATTCTACATTTTCAGCAATGCTCATGCTGAAAGGTGTTGAGCACCCATCTCTCCAATAAAGGGAATTACACCAGTAATGAATTTTGCCCATTGTATCAATATCCCCTCAAGGCTGAGTGCCACTCTAGCTCAGACCATTATAAATTGCTTTTGGCAGCATGCCAAAACTAAGTATTAATGTCCCCATTTTACAGATTTCAGACCACCCAAGGCAAACAAAGGTAACCGTTTTCTAAGTAAACAGGTCCCACTCTCTCAAAGTATTGTCCAACCGTCCTTAGGTGATACGGTCACCTGATCCAACTGTCCACCAACTGCCCTGTGAGAATCATTGACCCAATGAAAGCAGAATGGAAAAATGAACGTCCCTCAGCCCCAAAAGACCTAAAACCCAATGGCTGGACAGCATCAGCAGACACCTATCCCTCATAGGCACCTTCCCTCATAACGTGCCGGATTTGGCACAGGACAGAACATGATGGGGATGCACACAGCATGTGGTAGCCTCTGTGCTGTCCAAGCAACAGCATGAGAATGAACCGTTGTACAGATGGGGCAATGTCCATTGAAATATCCCTGATCTTCAACAGCTCTTTTCAAAGGCCATTGAAGCGGGAAGGAGCGGGGGATGGGCACAAGTGAGTCACAGATTATTCCTCTGCACTCAGCCATCTCCGGGCTGGAACAATTAGCTGCCAGCAAGTAGTTTGGCGACAGCCTCTTCGGCATGCTCTGGCATTTCACTTTCCGGGACCAGAACAGATTCACATTCCACCACGGCAGGCTGGCGTTTGGAACAAGGCATAATAGGTCTGTGAATGCCTGTTAGGGTACTTTGCCTCCACCTA
The DNA here is from genome assembly GCF_965152275.1 of Natator depressus. NCBI lineage: Eukaryota > Metazoa > Chordata > Testudines > Cheloniidae > Natator > Natator depressus. The sequence continues at coordinate 19,100,811 of NC_134249.1, read as the reverse complement.
ACATCCATGTCCCCTGATCCCATATGGCTGTCCCTTAACACTGGTGCATGAGCACTGAAAAGAAACAGAGTGGCTCTAAACACTAAACACTGGAGATTCCTTCCTTTCTTCCCCTCCGTCTCCCTCATGATATCTGTGTCAAATGCAGTCCGATAACGAAGAAAAATATCTTTTTACAACCACCAGACTCGAGCCTGTGGAGTTGGACTGGGTTCTTTCCTTCTCAGAAGTCATGGTCAGTAATTAAGGCCAAAGTAGACCTTTAAGTGACAACTGTTCAATCTCATAGTCTTCTAAATATAGCCTCGGTGATACCTGGGAAGTTCCCCAAGGAGTTTGCAGAGGTGTAACTAACTGGAGCCTAGTAAAGAACTCTGCTGATTAACCTGGAATCATAGAATACCAGGATTGGAAGGGACCTCAGGAGGTCATCTAGTCCAAACCCCTGCTCAAAATAGGACCAATCCCCAATTTTCTGCCCCAGATCCCTAACTGGCCCCCTCAAGGATTGAACTCAGAACCTTGGGTTTAGCAGGCCAATGCTCAAACCACTGAGCTATTCCCCCCCCCCCCACTGAGCTATCCCTCCCCCCACTTGCTCATTTTCTCTTAGCCATGCTGGCTTTGTGTGGCTTAACAGATTAAAAAGCAGGCCCAACTTATTCTGTGTCACCAAAATCAGCAGATCCAACTCTGGATACCCCCAAGTACCTGCTGCATCAGAAGATACCATTTCTCTCATCACCTTTCAGAGCAGAATGGTTCTTTAAAGGCCCAATTTAATCCTTTGCTATTAGTGCGTCTGAGGGGACCCGGATTTTTCTGGTGTGATTCATTTTCCTCCTAGAGGAAATGTCCTGGCTATCATCTAGGGTGTTTCACCCTTAAATATACGTGCACAAATAATGCAGAGAATGTTAAGTTTGCAACAGGAATGCAAATTACTGCATTTTTGTTGCTGCTGTTGAAAGACTATGTCTCCCTCTGTCTTTCTTGCACTCGCATGAGGTTGGAAGAAAAATGGTTTTGCAAAGGAAGTTGAAGAATTTATTTAGGGAGCTGGGGAAAGATCACCTCAGCAGATCTCCTCGCTCTCGTGGGTTTAAAAGCACAAATGCACTTTAAAAAATAAATCTGCTTTGTTGGCTGTAACTACAGACGCAGAATGGAAAGCCCATAAAATTACCGGCTTAAAAAAACACAAACTTCTAATTAGCACAAAATATTATCTGTTTGCCTAGAGCCCTTTATAGCGGAAGGGGAAAGCTATGTTTTAAAGGTTTTTACCCACACCCACCCATTTAGTAACATGAAATCACAAAAACCTCATTTCCCATGGTAAATTGCTCTACAATTACTTCATTATCTTTATATTTCCTCTCACTCATTTGCTGGGGGCACCTAAAGTCATAGCTAGTTATGGGGCTGTATTGAGACAACACCTAGATCAGAGGGAAGATGCTGGCATGGAGTCATGGTGCTCTGGAACAGTATCCAGGAGACCCAGTTCTTAAACTCTCTTTCCCAGCCACAGACAAAAGGAAGCCTTTGGAGAGAGAGATGGGGACGTTAGTATGTCCTTGAGTGGGAGCCAGCCCTTCAAGTGACTGAAGAGCTGCATTGGTGGATGCCAAGGAAATACCCTCCAGGTCTTATCAGCTAAGAAGGATGGTGGATGAAAAACAAGAATGAGAGGAGGGTAGGTGAAAAGAATTATACTGTGGTGGGGAAATATAAAGGACTCCACCAGGATATCAAAATCTCTCCTTAGGACAAGAGAAAATTGTATTAACAGGCCAGAAACTGCATTATTCAATCCCTTTGCTGCATTGGCCATGTGCATTCACTGCCCAGAAGATCCCGTCCACCTGCTTAAGCCCAGAGTCTCTGAAAGTGCCACTTGAATTGCATAGCATGGAAACCTATGAAAGCCAAAACCCACTGTGCAGGGGTTAGAGCAGGCTATTATGCACACTAGAAAAGTGTCCTTTGAATGTGGCTCTTGTATACAATGTCCACAGCTAGGGTAAAAATTTTACATTATTCCAGACTGGCGATGACATTGCATTTCTTGGCTTGAAAATATTTAGGCTTGGAAGAATTAGATTTTATCAGTAAATGTCGATAAACATCCATTCCACCATACACACGCAAACCGATGAAAAAGTATTTCCATCAATAATCGAAATTTACAGACAGGCAAAGTAACAAAAATACTGCTTGAGAACTTATGAGGGTTTGTTTTAAGGATATTAACTTTGTATATTTTGACATTGTGTTTTAATGGTTATACAGCTTTAACTTTTTTAATTTCAATGTCTACTCTCATTAAATAATTTATGGTCTGACCTCCCCGCCCCCTGTCCACATTGGCCCTACAACTCTGAAAATTTAAATCAACACAAATTGGAAAAAATGCTTTAAAATAAACATCCACCAAAATTATTTTTAAAAAAATCAAATTCTGATAAGCCCCAAAATATCCATAGAGCCCTTCTTTAGCTTTTACTCATTCCTTATTCAGGAAAACATTCCACTGACTTCAGTGGCACTTTTCATGAGTAACAGCTAAGTAGCAATTGAGTGAAGGACTTCTGGATATGTTCCACAGCAATTAAAGAGGGCAAGGCCAATATCCCCACATTCAGCCACTCACCACAATATTGTTATGAAGACTGGAGTACAGAGGCATGAGCGGATGGAATGATTACAGTGAGGTTCGAAGGGGAATAACTCAGATGCAGGCAGCAAGGTCTTTTCCTCAATGGATAGCGTTTCTCTTTTAACAAGAGCTTAATAGAAGCAATAAGGATCTGATCCACTGAGTACAATGGGCTTTGGATCAGACCTTAGGTAAACAGAACAGCTCCCCATTGCTGACCCTGGGTGTAGACTCCAACCCCTAAAAGGCATCCTCTGCCCTCTTTCCGGTACCCAGCCACTCTTTGCTCCCCAGTTCTTGTGCAAGACAAGGTGGAAGTTAAACTCCAGTTAATCCCTTATTCACCAGTGAGCCCTGCATTCTGTCATATGAGAATAATAACAGAACTCCCAATATCATTTTAGAGTTTGCTATCAAGCAAATCCAGCTCTACAGGACATGAGTGACGGTCACACCAATAGGACTGGCTTGCATTTAGACCAGTGAAATATTGGGTGTGATAGAAATAGCATCTTCATTTAAAAGGACTGGTAGTGGCATCCCATGTTGCCATTGATTTAGCTAGTGGATTTTGTATCAAATCTTTTACAAACTTTTTGAAGGATGTATGTATCGGTCTCCTTGGATTAAGGATTCCACTGCATATGTGCATGCTCCCACACAGACACACTTTCCCTCCTACTCGTTGTTAGGCCTTATGCAAGGAAGATGTATTTCTCAGTGGATGATTGTGTTAATGTTCATGCTGCTATTTATCCCATCTGCTGCTGAAATCCACATGACACCCTTTATACAAGCCAAGATAAACACAGCGGGCTAAACTGATCCCTGGCAATTCCAGATTCAACCTCTGACATGAATGAGAATTTGGTCGGAGTAAGGACTCAGTAAAACCAGAGAAAAGGCTTCACTATACAGAAGATGACTGATCCAGCAGTTAAGCTGCTAGCCTAGGGCTCAGGATGTCAGGAATCAGGACCTGCAGCAGAGCCAGTCTCTGGGCAACCTGAGGAGCACAGCTGGCCTGCAGTAGGCTGCCCGATTGGCTACCCCACCTGACTTGTTGGAGGAGGCAGCAGACCAACTCTCAAGCCCAGCACCAGTTCAGCAGATGCTCAAAGCATCTGCCCATGGCTGTGATAACTCCTGTGCCTGCTTGTTCCCAGCTTTGTTCCAGTCCTGCTCCTGCCTTGTCACTCCACGTAACCCAGTTCTGACCCTGAGCTCCAATTCCTGACCACTGACTTTGGCACTCACCCTTGGTTCCGCCAACTGGCCTGTGACTCCACTTCTGACCCTGGGCTCCAACTCCTGGCTACCAGCTCTTGCTCAGACCATCAGGCATGACTCCTGCTCCAACCACTGTGCGTACCATGCACGTCCCGGACACAGGAGACATGAGTTCAATTCCCTGATTCATCACAGACTTCCTATATGAACTTAAGAAGTTGTAGGCACTTGCTCTCTCTGTGCCTCCATTTCCCATGTGTAGAATGTGGATACTAGCACTTCCCTCACTCGTGTGGGTGTTGTGGGGATAAATACACTCACGGCTGTGAGGCACTCAGATACTACAGGAAATTGGGCCATATAAGTACTTTAGCTAGACAGTTTCGGTCCTAATTCATTAGCCCATTTTTCTTTAAAGCAAAGACCACATGCTCTCAGATTACAGAAATTTTTGTTTTTGAAATGTAATGAATGCTTCATCACCTAATGCAAAATTTAAAATGTGTCAGAAGTGTAGCTGGTTTTTAATAAGCACCCTGCTACTCACTGGATTTATGGGGGGTAATGCTGTTTTCTTTCTATAAGAAGATTCTGATTAAAATTTAAACATTTCTTCCAACAAGAACTGGGACTCACGGGGGGGGGGTGTTCTGATTTAATGTTTGCACCTTCCAAGTCTCTATTCACAACTGGATACCACCCTGAGATAATGAGAAACACCAGCTTGTTAACGGAGATGGGAACAGATGTAATTAGCCCATGTTTGCATGTTCGCTGGATAATGTACCACCCCGTTCAGATGAAGTGAGGAAAAAATGAGTGTAGTTATTTTAACATTATTAGATGATTAGACAGTCTGTATCTCCCCAAAATAGTAGACTATTTCCCTTCCAAACACACACAAAATGAAAAAAACATGCAGTGTTTCAAGTGCAATTCCAGAACGTGGGGGAAAAGATCAGATAGTTTCGTAGGCAGTCCCAAATCAAAAGGTTACACTTACCAGGATATAACTGCTTTGTTGGTGCACTGAGCTGAGCATCTTTTGTTACTCGAAAAGCAACATCTGCACCTTTTGAAGATCTTCTGCTTGTGCAAAAACCTGTTGTTTTAGTGATACCATCAGGTAAATTATGAAAATCTAATACCTTCAAGAGATCTGCAGGTTCAGCTGCAAGAAAAGAGGAGAAACCAGAATTAGCAGGCAAAAATATCCGTGTTTGCAAAGATCCATTATAATAATACTAATCATCAATAATCGTTTTAAACCACAACAGATTTTTTTCTAATAATTGTATAGCAAATGCATTGCTAATGCTATCTGCAAAATTAGAACAACAAGCTGCTGGTCTGAGATGCTAATTCACTGCAGAGAGGAATAGTTTAGGCACTTATACATGTATAACAATAGCATCTACATTCACACTAGTTAGGATAATGGGCTTATCAATAATCAGGCTTCAGTGTATTAACTGGTCGTGCTAGAAAAGAGTTCCGGTCAGGTACTATAGAACCTAAAGAGCTGTCTGCACTGTACGTCTGTGGTATCACTCGGATGCATATTCTGTGCATCTTCAAATCTGGAGACAGACCGCTCCCAATGTCAGCTTGAAGCTGGACGCCAAATGGCTGGAGTGGTCTCCACAGCCTTGGTCCAACTCAGTGACTCATCCCTCTAGGGCTAACTCCTCTCTGGTTCATCTCTCTCCTTGCCAAAACCTCCGCCCTCCCTTCCAGTGATAGAGCACAGGGACCCCCAGAGATTCCAGCCATCACTCTCTCTCCTAGAATGATGTATTTGTCTTCCCACTGTTATGACTTAGCACCCAACAAAACCAGCATAAGAATGGCCACACTAGGTCCACCTAGCCAGTATCATGTCTTCCAGTGGTAGCAGCCAATGCCAGGTGCCCCAGAAGGAATGAACAGAACAGGTCATCATCAAGTGATCCTTTCCCGGTCGCTCATTCCCAGCTTCTGGCAAACAGAGGCCAGGGACACCATCCCTGCCCATCCTGGCTAATAGCCATTGATTGGCCTATCCTCCATGAAGTTATCTAGTTATTTTTGAACCCTGCTATAGTCTTGCAAATGTAGCCTGAAAAACGTCTACAGGTGCTACTGTACTGAGCACAATCACGGTCATTTAGCGAGAACTGTGACACTGGAGCTGTGCACATTTCTGTAACAATTTAAACCGGGCAACACTCATGGAGTTTTAGATTAGGTTAAGAAATCTGAAACTCAAGCCAGGTTTGTCCAGACCTGCAAAGCTTTTGGTTTCGAGTTAGTCAGGTCAGGCAAAACTTGGTTTCAGATGAAGTTTTTGGTTAACTTTTGTAAAACTGAAATATGTGTACACAGTGTTTTGACAACCTTCTAGTGGTCTTTTTAAGTATAGTACAAGAAACGCTTGTTGGACTACATACCCAGAATCCTTACCCAGGAGTTGGGTGTGTCTAGATTTTATAGGGTGAAAAAGACATGCTGTATCGTCAGCAGCAAATCTCAGGTTCTTGATCCTTTGTTATAAGCTAATAAAAATCCTCTATGTGTACAAGTGTACTGCAAGCTTTGGTTCAAAGAAACTCAGGGGTGAAAACCTCGCCAAGTAAAAAAGGCTTGCAGAAAGCAATGCAAACTGAAAGCACGATGGGTGGAAATTTCAAATGTGCACAACACCAGCCTACTTCCACGCCAGCTGAAGTCAATGGCATGACTCTCATTGCTTTCAATGAGAGCAGTTAGGCGAATGCTGCGTGCTCTTGAAAATCCTGTCCCATGCTTTGTACAGCTCCAAAGGAAACTCCAGACAGTGGGTTTTGAGTAGTAGTAGCAATAGTGAACATTTTCAATGTCCGAAGGCAATGGAATTTCAGCCTTGTGTCTGACCATACACTTAAGTCAAGACCACCATAAAATTCGCTCTCTTAATCAGGTCTCACCACAGGCCCTACAGTAACGACATGCCCTGACCTCCGCACATCAATCCCCTCTGGCTACTATTATACAATTATTGTAATTAATAGAAAGGACCTGAGCATTACAAGACAAGAAATGTCCAATTACTGTCTATGCTGGAAAAGCTCATTTCTTGCTTTTCTCCCCCAGCATGGAGCCTGCCACTTCAATTGTGAATTCAGAGAAAACTATGCAGTTCAGGTACCTGTGTTGGCAGGGAAGGCAGACTGCAGCAGGTGTGCATACCGCACAAAAAGCATAAACGACAGTGGGATAAAGGCTTTCTCATTTCCAGATAAAACAGTCTGGAGCACGATCTTCAGTGGAATTCACTGCCTATAGTCTTGTGTGCAATGATGCATCAGAATAAGCAATGGAATCATTCCTGCTAACAACATGACGCAAAAGGTGTAATGCCCCAGAGGGCCTTTTTACCATATCTCATTAGGATCACATCCTTCTTAGCATTTGCTTTAGCTAAAAATCTTGAAAAAAATCGCTAATGGAAGGGTTCTATATTACACTCAGAGCTATCAGTCCTCGCTAATTGGGGGTTAGTTTGCATCCAGATGTTAAATCTCGAAAACACCAGTGACATAGCATGCCTGGCGCATACCATTAACTGGCTAATCCGGCATTTTTCCCATCAGCAGCAGAGATGGCATTTCCAAAGCAAATTGGATTCACCAAAAACAGACCATAAACATTTACAATAAATTGTCGTGAATTTTGACCCAATACTCTGAGCCAAGAGCTGTCAAAAAGATGAACCACCTAACTCAGCAAAGATTTGGCAATACCCAGAGCAATCTCTGCTTGACAGCCTTATTTAGCCTTGCCAAGACAGTATATTTCAATTTTATTCTCATAGCAAATTATTTTCCCAGAGGAAATATTTTATTCAACCCTCAAGGACGCAACCAAATATCAGCTAGCTTGCTTGATATTGACATCCTAAGCAATGACCTCTAGCAAACTGGCATCCAGCATCCACAGACATTTTGAAACAGTGTTGCAGTGTGATATATGTGGCTAAGAGTGCCAATTTGTTATTAGCTCAGGGAAGGATCCAATGATAAATACAATTACTACCAGCAGCCTGATATGCGATAGCTCCTTCTCTGGAAGAAGACAGATCTCCCAACATTAGAGACATGGAGAAATAAAGTATGGGAAATCCTTTCAAAGGGGGGGAAAGGGAGAGAGAAAGAGAGAAAAAACACACCTTATATCAAGATCAAGCCTATTTTATAATCTGTGGTTACCACTTTGAGAATCTGAACAAAATAAATACACAGATAAATGATAAGAGATTGACAAATAAGTCTTTTAAATGGAACATATACCAGTTATGAATGAATAAGATAAGCTAATACTTACAGACTACATAAATTGTTAAATGATTTTTTCATTCCCAGACAGAAATTAGACCCCCATGTTTCTGGTATCAGAGGTTATACATATAAATTATGTCCATGCTTCAGAGCAGTACACAAGATGAAAATGACAAATAAATAGAAAACCCCCACACCCTCTTCCTCCTTTCAGAAATAAATAAATTACAGGGGGTTGGGTGGAAATCACATATTATTTGAAGCTTACATTTATAAGTCATTTATAAAGGGTTAATTCATGATTACATTTTCAAAAATCATTTTATCAACTGTTATAGATTTATAGAGTCCAACCAGTTGCTTATAACATACAGGTAGCCTATAACACCAACTTTATCTACCAGTCTATAACACCTTCTCTACTGATGTGCTCATACCCATCTGTATAACACACCCCACTCCTGCCTGTGGTATGTTAATATCTAGTAATCATTTATTAATTCTGTATAAAACTATTGACAAATAGACCCTTAATGTACAGTACACTAGAAAAAAAAAACCCTTTTCAGGGTTTTCACCACCTGAAAATATTATTCCACCAGTTTCTGCTGTATCCAAGCCTGGAATGCCATGAAAGCATCTAGATAAAACTCTGAGGAGTACTCAACAAAATGCCTAAATTAGACCGAGGGATGAGCAATGGTGGGAGGTACCTTACACTGTTTCAGAATACAGACATTTACCATTAGGGGACCATCTTCATTAAGCCCAGAAATATTCTGAACCATCCATGAGTTCCTGGTATTTCTGAGGATGTAAAAGAGAAGAGCCTAAAAAAAAAAAAAAACCACCAAAGAAAAGCACATCTATGCTGTGTAATGTTCCTTGCAGTAGAGAAGACGTAGCACTTGGCTGTAATGAATACAAAGTGGATTCTTTTTTGAGGCTGCTGGACACCCAGACATACCCTGTGGCTCTTTCTGCTTCTTCACTAACTTCCCAGACTGACTAGGGAAAACAATTTGTGTGCTGCGCTGCCCAGGAAAGACAGCAGCAGAGGGGCTGATATATCATCCGCAACAGATATGAAATGGCTGCAAAATAATGGATACTCTAAAAGGCCATCTGGAGCAAGTGTAAATATCTTTAAAAGGTGCCATTACCTCCAATGAGAACAAGTCATCTCCAGGAGCCGAATTGGAGACAGGAGGTTTCCACTGTGATTTCTTAATTAATCCACTGGCCTAAATTGATTGGTTTCCTGCTAGGAACAATTCCGTCTGCAGTCATTTCTTAATCAAACAGCAGCCAACGTTTCAAGTAACACTGATTTCTGTGATATATCAGCCAGTTTGGTGACTTGAATATTACGGCAAATGGAAAGTGCAAACTGACAATTAACACCTTTTCCCCGCTGTGTACATTTTCAAAGGGACTCATATGTGGCAATCCCAGGGTTTGAATATAGCATATCACATTCTCCAGTGTGCACAAAAAGGTGATTGGCTCAGATCAATATCTACTTTTCTATCCTCATCTGTAAAATGGAGATGCTAAAACTGACCTGCCTCAAAAGGCTGTTGTGAGGCTCAAATCTTTTATGTTCGCAAGGCCCTAAGTGCCAATCATTATTCATATAAATTGTGAAGGAGACTTGCTGTGCCAGAGAACATCGCACCAATCATTCTTGCTAATGCTATGGGTTGTTAAAGGAGCTTCCAGTGGCTGCAATGCTCCAGGCATGGTACAGACCCATAGGGAGAAGCAGACCCTCCTCAAAAAGATTCCAGTCGAAGTAGACAAGACAGACCAAGGGTGAGAAAAAGGCAGGATTAAGCCCACTTCACAGTTGGGGGACGGACATGGAAGATGAAGTGACTAGCCAAGGTTGTACAAGGAGTCTTTAGCACTCAGATCTCCCAGTCCAGAACTTTAACCATAAGACCATCCTTCCTTTCAAATGCCTTTAAAAATGACTACCAACGAGAAGCAGTGTTTGGAGTAAACGAAAGGTTCTATAACCAGCCATCATGATTGCTTTCATCAAAAGTTCATGCTTGCAGCCTATTTGCTAGGAGTGCACGCACCGACATGATTTTTCATCAGCTGGAAGGCATTCAAGGATATCTGGACCATTACTAGATAAAATTAAATATAACAAGAAAGCAAGGCAATGGGCACCGTCCGAAGTTAAACATGACATGTGCCTTTAACATGCTGATCAAAAATGGATTTCCTTTGAAACAGGGACCATGAAAATTCCCTTTGACTGATTGTTGAATACCACCATTCTGGGATGAATTAACTATGCACAGACATCTGTTCATCATTCGATGAGAACGTCAAAGTCCCCCAATAGTTAATGAGCTCTACATTATTGTGTTATTATGTGTGTTACAGAAGTAAGACTCCAACCAAGATGAAGACCTCCATTGTGCTAGGTGCTGTATATAAATTGAGCGACAGAGAGTACCTGCACCAACACCAAAGGTAAAATCAAGCCCATGATCTTTTAGTAGGGCATATTTCCTATATAGGATGAAGACTCTTGCAAGAATTACTGTATGGTTTAAACCTGCCTCTCCTTGCACCCATAAAGCCTACAGTACCATCTTACATCCTAGGCAGCTTCCTAAGGATGTCACTGTACACTATCTTTGTTCCCTAGGTAACTATGTAAGAGAGGCAGCAGAACCCATAATGGACACCTATGATCTTCTATTTCTGGTGAAACCTTATTAGTTTGGGGGGTCTGAGTTACTATGTGGAATTGCTGGCCATAGGGGAGAGGTGGATCCTTCACAATTCATGTGGGCACCAGGGGAAATCATTTTGGTGCCAGGTCTGGGATCCCTGCTGATGGGCCAGAGATCTATGATCTTATGATCTTCCTGTAATGAAGATACTGTCTCTCCATAGGAGTTAAAAAAATATTAAAGGGGCAAGACTGAGCAATATTAAATATGAAAGGTCAGAACTATTCCTAGGATAGCACTTCTCCGCTCTTAGAAACAAACTGATTTATTTTATTTTTTAATATCTTGTCTTTTTATTACAAACAATAGCGTTAGGGTGTTTTGCACCATGCAGAAGGAGTCAGTGAAAAGAGAAAAAAAGTTACCCATTGTATTTTCAGGTTCAAAGTACATGGTGTGACTAAAAATAATGGAACAAAATCACCTTTGGTGTAATTCCACTGACTCCAATAGTTACACCAGGGTCCAGAGATGTAGGGTGACTGGAACCATATCACTCAATGCAATTCTGTTGCAGTTCACTCTGTTCTTGGTTCTAATATCTGAAAGCAGCACACGGAGGACGAAATTCATGCCATGTTGAGGGGCAGCACAAGGGCCTATGGACCACTTGCATGTCACTCAATCCTTTGAAATAAGGCTTAAGCGGTATATAAGCCTAATGCTACCTCTCTGCACAGGGGTGATTTTCACCCAGACACAGCGTCCCTCAACATCAGTGAACCAATAATTTTATTTCACTGGGCTTTTGGGGCCCACTGTAAACAAAACTGAGAAACCCAGAAGCATGGCAAAATCTGCAATGGAACCAGAGGCAGAAGGATGGTGACTGGACTGAATCAAAACTGACTTGATAGTGTATTTCTTATGTTTGTGGCACTGAGATTGGCCTTGATTTTCGAAGTGAATTAGCTACTGTCTTCTAAATGGTCTCTTTTTTTTTTTTTTGCTTGCTTCTTCATGAATAACATTACTATGCAACATTAAACACAAGATCATCCTTTCCATCAAGATGCAGCAAGACTGGCCAACAAAACTGACAACCGAGCTTTGGTCCTAAAATCTACCCGTTTTCACAAGTACTTTAAAAGGGCGATAAACATACCCAGATCAGGCAAGAGGATGCAAAGAGCAGAAATATATCCGGCTTCTTTGCGCTCTTAAATCAGTGTAAATCAGGAGTAACTCTACTGAATGCTGAGGGAGTTACACTGGCTTTGGTTTAAAAACAGGCGTGAATGAGAGAAGAATCATTGTTATGATTATTACTTTGTATTATGGTAGCGTCTTTCAGGGTCCAGCTGAGATCAGGGCCCCATTGTACAAGATGCTGTAGAGACAGTCCTGCACCAAAGAGCTTCTAGAGGGGGCAGACAAAGGACGAATTATTTCCCTTTTTTACCTGTGGGGAAATCAGGCAAAGAGAGACTGCGTGACTTGCCCAAGTTCACACTGTGACAGAGGTAGGAATAAAACAACTTTCCCAGGTCCCAGGCCAGGGCCTTAACCACAAGGCCAACCTTCCTGAGTTAATTACCTGCTAAACCTGGGGTTAGAAGGAGCTACTATTAAATTAGTTAACTCCACTCTTCGGGCTGCAGACACACAAATGCACACAATGCCCTTTTTAACAAGATTATTTAAGAAAATCAAGCAGTGTTGATGCCAAACATTATTGGAGCGGAGTCCTTTGACTTCTGGGCTGGTGGTCGGAACACAGACTCCAGCCAAAATGCAAGCGGTTTGCATTACCTGCCCCACCCCTGGTGGACAGTAATCCCCTGTAATACTGCAAAACCACCAGATGCGACTTGGTAGCGGTGCTTCAAGGCTGATCACAAAAGAGCCTATAATGAACTATAAAGGAAACCAAAGTATCATTAGAAGTCTGAAGGTGAAAATTGGAACATTATGAATTCACACGACTGGAATGTAAACACCATACCCAACACATTTGAGTTGTTAATACCAACCTTTCCCCCTCCTTGACTGTACTGTAAATATAATTTTAGGCAGGGAAAATGTAATTCTGATCCTTCTGGACATATGCAATAACAAGGGATTTTTTCATTGGCATTACACATTGGAAGTCAAGGAGCAAAATATAGACTAAAACTCTAACAGAACCCTGGTTTAGCTATGACAGTGAATGCCATTCAGTTAGCTGCACACACCTAGCTGAGCTCAGATAAATGCAGGCCTGTGCATGTAACAAGGGGACAAGGAGTAAGATATTAACAATAAATTAAATGCTGATGATTCTACTCTGAGCCTGAACCTAGGAAATTATTATTATTTATTTCTATTGCAGTAGCACTTAGGAGCCCCAGTCACTGACTTCTTTGTGCCAGGCGCTGTACATACACAGAACAAAAAGACAGTTCTTGCCCCAGGCAGCTTACAATCTAAAAATCAGTACATTTAGATTTGAAGTCAGTGGGAGCTTTGCTGAAGTAAGAACTGAGGAAAAGCTGTGTTAGGACTTCAAGATTTGATCCAATGGCTTTCATCGCTGCTCATTTATCGCGAGAGACATAGACGCTAGTGATCTGCAGTCTAAGTTTGGCTAATGACCACACAGTCTGGATGCTGATCCAATCTATCCAGCTCTCTTGGGTCCCTGCAAATCTGTGCTGGAAATCTTGAGAGAAAAGACCTTCCTAATCCTATGACACCTTTACAGTTTCCCCTCTTCCACCAAACTTTTTGGGCCCAGACACAGCCTAGAAGCACAATGGCCGTTTGTGTACATGAAAAATAATAGGAGTAAATAGTCATTGACATGCATGTTGGTTCTCCAAACAGGTTCAATTCAAGTTCGGGGGGAAGCCTGAATGAGCCTACAGATTCTAATTTAATCCACCCATCTCAGCTAGACACAGCTCTCTCTAGGCATGGTCCTGATCTCCCATACATCAGTGAAACTGCATTGACTTCAGTGGAGCCACTCCTGATTTATGTTAGTGTAACTGAGATCAGAACTGGACTGTCCGATTTATGTCTTTATTTGTGGAAGCATCTTATCTTATGCCCCATTTCACTTGTAATAATCCCTCTTCTCACTGCATTTGAGGAAACTGTGTGGCATTTTTTGGTATTTGTATGCTCTCTAAAACTGGTGTTTCCACTAAGAAATGTCATCCCATCAAGCCCAAATTTGCATGGACATTTCCCAGTTCTTTTTGTGTCTCTGACCATCAACACTGCAGTGCCTGTGGCCAATAGCTGGAGGAAGTGAGATTATGCAAATCAGAATCAGTTTGGAAACAGAGGTAAGTGTAATTTTCACAGGACACTAAGAGAGTTAAACTCTATTGAAATTCAGTGGGAGATGGGCCCTAGAGCCCTTTGAAACTCCCAGCAAACAATATTTTTACCTGTAATATTTGTTATTACTTAAAGCTATGAACTTTGACGGGCCTTTTTACCAAGGGCTAGAACACATAAATCACTTATAAACTACTTGTAGGGAGCTGAGTCCACTGTCTGAAAAATGACAAATCTACCAGTAACAAACCACTATACAATTCTCTCTCCCTTTATTTTTCTAGGCATTGAATTCAGATACATAATGCCCCCAGATGCCTATCCCCCAAGGAAAGCAATTATATCTGAGACTCGTGACTGAATTTAACACTAAATTATTGTCGCTCTGAGATGCTACTGATTGACGTAATTTCCAGTTGCTTTTTCGTTGCTTTACATGGTGCCATTTACTGGCACTGGCTTTTTCCTTTTCCTTGTTTTCCACTCAAACCCTACATGTAGTCACCCCTATGAATCAGTTTTCATGTATAAACTGCACTGCAGCAGCATACAATACCAGTAAGGCCAACCCCAGGTGCTCAAAAATCATGAATCCCCCAAACAATCCTGAGATTATTTTTAAATCCCAGGATTTTTAAGCCCATAGTAATGCATTCTGGGGGTTTTATTTGCCTTCTTGAACCTTTAGGGGTCACATTTTCAAACTTTTCTCCATCCACGAGGGCTAGAAAGTTACTTTTTCTTTTTTAATGAAAGCTGAGATGAGCACATGACTCCAGGAGCAGGGGCTTTAAGAAAAAACACCAAATGTCATGAGACTCGGGATACAATCACAAGAGCTGGCAATACCACAATGATGACCTGCATCTAAACAGTCTCAGTTCTATAAGGAATTCTTAAAATAATTTCAGGCTAGTTTAATTTCTGAAATAAAACAGTGCCCATTTAGCAACAGAGAAGAGCTGAGACTCTCACTGGGATTCCCTGAGTACTCACAGCTACTAGGAATTTACCCACGCTGAGACACTAGCTGCTTACAAACAGGGCACACAGGGTGTGTTTAGTAAAAGACAAACTATATTTCTGTTTAAAAAAAAAAAAGGGACACATCTGGAAAACCTATCCCAGTGTGCACTTATAAACTGTCGAGTTCATTTCATTGATTGTGAAAGGTGCTGGCTTGACATTCTGGGAGATCAAAGCCATCTGTTGAAAAACATTTGCAGTAATGAAAGCAACAGGACAAGCTTGCAGTGCCCTGCTGCCTACCTTCAGGGCTGGCCTGGAAGGACTATCTGTCTGGTTCATGGGACAGTTCAGTCTTCCTGTCCCAGTCTTTCAGCTGAGTTTGCCAGCCACATTGCCAATTAATGCCAACTATACTTTGTTGTTGGGTTTTGGTTGGGGTTTTTTTTGGAAGAGAGGGGGAGTCCATTGGGAACACCCATGAAATCTTGGCCTTCCTAAAATTCTCATCTCTGGTTTAATACCATTCTGATTCTAATGTATGCAGATCGCTCGTTCTGCACTGTTTGATGGCGTGGGTTATTTCCAGGACTAACCTGTGCATTTTAAATGCATGCCAACCAAAGAATGAAACAGAGCTTTGTTTTTCCAAACAGTTAAAAAGAAACCCACAGAGGCATGAGAGGGTGGAGTTCTGGTCTGTTCCAACCTGAATCCTTGCCTGAAAGTTCCAGACAAGTGTTTCTCAGCCAGTGGGTTATGATCCCGGGGGTGGGGGGGGGGGGTCATTAAAGGCAATCGGAGAGACGCCGGAGTCATGGGGCATTGAAAATTTTATTACAACCTAAAGAAGATCATATCACCCCCCCATCACTCCCCGCACATCTTTACCTTTCAAGGTCAAGTATGCTGTCAGCCCCTCAAAAAACACACCCAAATCAATTATATAGGCTTAGCATCGAGACATTTTTCACTCTTTCTTTTTACAGTAAATATCAAGGGGTCGTGAAAAATGTTGTTTTCAAATAACGGGTCACCAAACTGTAGAGATTGAGAAACAATGCTCAGCCTAGACCAAGGCGTCCTTTACTTTCCAACAGCTGCAGGATATCCAAAAAAGTGTCTCTGGGACTGACTTTATCATCGTAAATAATAATAATAAATGATAGCAAAGAAGAAGAAAGAAGAATTACTTTGAACTTATATAGCTCCTTCCATCCAAGTGTCTCAAGCTTTAGAAAGGTGGCTATTACTCCCATTTTACAGATAGGGAGAACAAGTACAGAGAGGTTAGGTGACTTGCCCAAGGTTACTTAGTGAGTCAGTGGCAGACTAAGGAAAATAATCTAGGTCTCCCAGCCCACTGTTCCAACAGTTTGCTAAGTGTGATGTTGCTATGCTTGGAAGCATATACTCATATTTGTATCATCTGGAACAGCTTTCCTCTGTCTCTCTGCCTCAGCAGCTCTCCATCTCATTTCAGATCTTATTTGGAGACACATCTTTTCTCCTTTGCAGATGCCTCCTAAATCATAACAAATAGCTGTGGGACAGAGAAATTAACGTTTTGCATGTGTCATTTAAAGCAGGGACTTGGGGGGAAACAGGAAATGAAGGGCCAGATTATGATTCCAGTTACACCAGTATAAATTCAAAGTCCTTTGATTTCAATGATGTTGCTCCAGATTTTCATCAGAACTGAGTTCAGAATTCAGCCATAAGAGATATGGCTCCGAGACATGGCTTTGCTACTGATTCACTATGTGACTTTATACAAGTCACTTAGAGCCAGGTATTCAGCTAATATACACGGATGCAGCTCCTCTTACTTCAGTGGAGCTGTACCTGTTTAAGAGCCACATCCTCAGCAGCTATAACGTGTCTGTTTCTCAGTTCATTCATCTTTAAAAATAAAGGATACCGCCCCCTCCCCCCAGGAGTGTTGTGACGGCTACTTTATTAGTATTTGTGAGGCCCTTTGAGGTCCTCCGATGACAGGTGCAAAGTATTATTATTCACTTTTATTCCTCAAAGTTTTTATTCTGCATGAAAGACATTATGCACTGTATGGTTTCAGAGTAACAGCCGTGTTAGTCTGTATTCGCAAAAAGAAAAGGAGGACTTGTGGCACCTTAGAGACTAAGGTTCAGTTTTGCTTTCGTGTCTCTTCAAGGAGACGGGAAGGGGGCCACAGTTCAGTCTGAACACAGAGGGAGAATTTCTTCACGTGGACAGATGAAAGAGGTGTTTTTATTTATTTTAAAAGGAAAAAGTGCTTAAAAATTGTCCAGACAAGACTACTTGTAGCGACATCTCAGCGGGTCAAGATACAGGACCAGCCAGCTGGCACTCAGCATTCTCCTCCAAATCTGGTACACATCAGCAGGGGCATGTGCCCTCAGAAAGGGACTCCAGAGTGGGAATCTCCCACACCCACAGCCCAATGGGCTGTCAGTCACAAGGGAGGGGGAAAGAGTTGGAATCTCCCCCATAATGGAACTCTCTTTGAAGTACTGGCCTGATCAGATGAGGTCAATCCACCAGGTGGTTGTTTTTTTTAAGAAAGGGAGAGAACTGGATGCCTGTTCCCCTGCAGGGGAAGATTCAAGCTAAAATTCCTGTTCACTGACAAAGCTACTGTCAGGGCAACATGCTGAATGCCTTACAGCTCTGCGCGGAAACTGGCTAAAGAAATCAAACAGCCAGAGCAACGTCAAAGGAATGGACTCCCTTTCCCCTCTCCCTTTCTTTCTTTTTCCCTTTTTTTTTTTAAGGGGGGATTACTTTTAAAAGCTTGTCTGTTTAGCACTGAGTTAATAAACACCAAATTCTTTCCTCACATTCGCAGATGTAGTTCACTGCCTCCATTATTACCATGATTCAAAGGGACAGGACCAAATCCAGACCTGGAGTAAGCAGGAGCGTTTGAATTCAATACTCTTCTACACCAGGCTTGGATTTGGCACTCTCTAGCTAAATGCTTATGTGTTTAAACAGATGCCTTAGATTGGAGGGGAAATGACTTAAATCCCATGATCATTAGCCAGATATCACAGTTCTGAGATCCACATAAGTACCTAAGCAGACAGAGAGGACAAATGCAACCCTGGTGTTTTTGGATACAACTCCCATTGAATGTAAATGCTTCTCCTTGCACCAAGGTTGAATTTGGCTCTCTAGTTAAGGACTTATCTGGAGCCTGTAGGCTCACTCATACCCATGGGATTGCAATATTCACTCGCTCTCAAGCAACAACCCAGCACCCCAGCCCGATTCTGAACCACGTTTCTTCAATAATTCCAATTTCAAGGTCAACCAAATGAGGTGACAGAAGCTGCTAAATCACAATAGAGAAAATAAATAAGCAAGCTCCTCAACAGACTGCAACTGTTCCCTTATCTTTGTAAGACAGTAAGACTGCCCTCGGGTGGACCATGTTATGAGTTATTGCAGGGGCCATTTGGAATTACTCAGCATTCCACCAGCTGGATGAACTCAGTGATCCATTTAGCCAACGAAAAAGGGGACTCAGTAAAGCTGGGGAGTTTTGCACCCTGTTATCAAGGCACTTAAATACTCTCCCCTCCTGGGAAGCCATATAACAACCCCAAGCTCTGAAGGGCCAGATCCTCAGCTGGTGCAAATCAGCTCAGCTCCATTGGCTTCAACAGTGCTATGCTGATTTATGTCAGCTGGACCGAATGTTTCTCCACTGAGTCATATCATCCCTTGTGGGATTTTTAAAAATCCCAAATATTCCCCCTGTGAACAAAGCAATTCATTATACGACAAGTCAAGCTTGAAGGATCGCCTGCATCATCCCAAAGGTGCTTCCTGTCCCTGCTCTCACAGGCCCAATCCCATGGGAAGAGGCAAATGACACGCAAGCAGAGCGTCTGAGCCCTGAGCAAGGGCTGGAGCACATTCCACATTGAGGCACCTCCCTCAGGGGCCATGCACAGCCCTTCCCAGGAACATTGCAGAGACAGAGAATCACACAAGTGAGCATCATCGAAGATACGAGGTCACAATAATCACACAACCAGCATCCTTCCCCTATTGCTTATTACCTACCCGATCCTGCTCCCACTGCAATCAACTAGACTTTTGCCACTGACTTCCCTGGGTGCTCAGAGGATGGGGCCCTAACATGGCTTTTTGCTTTCAGCCAGGCTCCTGACAAAACCACATCCGTTTGGCGAAGGCACAGGGAAACACAAGCCCTTTTAAGGCAGGACTGTAGCAAGCTTTCCCAGCTGTACATACCCCCGCCCTGCCTCAGGCTGAGTGTCTCCCAGAACGTTCCCTAGGGACACTGGTCAGTGGTAAGGGATTCCATCTGGGGCCATGTTCTGTCAGCAAGGTCAAAAGAACAAGGTGAATCAACAGCTTTGCAATCCCCGTCTTTGCCTCTGCTGATCGTCTCCACAGCACCAGAGGAGACGCTTCGCATACCATTCTGCCCACGGCCTGGCCTAGCTCCGCTTTGAATGGAAAGCCAACCTGTCTAAAATTACTGCCTGGTGTACTATTCAACAAGCCAAGATTGGGGGCCCAATTTGTTTTTCTTTCCCCATTGGTGTCTTTTTTTATTTCCCAGCCATTTGGATCATGCACGCCTGGATCAGCATGACATTTATGGCTCTAGCTGGCTTCCAACACTGGCACGTCCCAATGCAGTTTAGAGTTGCTGGGACAATGCTGCTTCCCCGTACAGCTAGCTCAGGTATTTAGGTGGAGTGGATCGCTCTCCGGCTTACTCTACACTGGACCTCTAAAACTTGGCTTAAATACAATTTGACCAAGCAGTATGTAACCAGCCATGCTATGGTATGCTGTAGGCCAGGACATGGGGCCAGATTCTCGACTGGTGTAAATTAGCATCTCTCCTTTGACTTCAAAGGACTTAGGGGGATTTCAGCCAGCTGAGACTCTGGCATTCAGTTTCTGAACTCTTTTTAAACACCATTCAAGCTGGCTGAATGGTGTTTAAAATGAATTGGGGGAGAGGGGGAGAAACATGTTTAAACCAACTTTTAAAACGGTTCAGTTCACTTGGTTAAAGGCCCAGTTTAGACGGAGCTGGGGATCTCATCTCAGATGGCTCCTGAGCCCATTTAGGATTTCAAAAAAATTTTGTGGGAGTACCGGTGTTTGGAGGTAGATTTGGGTGCGATTTGTGGATTTGTAGATACAAAGGGAAATTTAAAATGACAGTCACCTCCTTGCCTTAAAGGGAGACGGTGAGGATAAAATTCAAGTATTTTAAATATGGTTGTTTTTCCTTAACTGTTACTCATAGAACCTGAGATTATTAAAACTGAAAGGATGTTAAAATCTGTTTAACACCATACCCCTAGGTAGGTCATCCTCAACCATAGGTATTGGACCAACTTCTGTTGGTGAAAGAATCAAGATTTCAAGCTACACTGCGTAGCTCAAAAGCTTGTCTCTCACACCAACAGAAGTTGGTCCAATAACAGATATTACCTCACCCATCTTGTCAGCCAAGAATATAGCAAGCTCAATAAACTATCTGTGGCCCTGCCACCACTAGAGGGGGACAGAGCACCATACCGAACGAGATGCATCTGATTTGCTTTTCACCATTTATGGTGTTTGTTTACTTTGTTTTTGTGACCCTGAAACTAGACTTGACTGTTTTCTGGTTGGTTTGATTTTCTAGTTCTCAGGGACCGCTTGTATTTGGGTTTAAAACACTACAGGATTTCAGTGTTCCCCCAAGACAATAGGTTATAAATGCAATTGCTTTTAAAACATTTCAGGAAACATTCCAGGGAACATTTGATATGTAAAGTGAATTTTTTAGAAACAAAGTAAAACCTACATTGGGAGGCTTTAACACCCTTCTTTATTAAGCTCTGCAAACTGACTTATCAGCCAAGATTTTCAACAATGACTAGTCATTTGGGGTGCCTCCATTTTTGGGTGCCCAAGTGAGAAGCCTTAAAGGGGGGTTGATTTTCTGAAATACAGGCCCCGTTAAAGGGATCCCAAGTTGTGCACACACAAAAAACACTTTCAAAATGGCTAGTCACTTTTGAAAAACCTTGGCCCTCATTTCTGTGCCTTCCAGGCTTTGGGCTGTATTCTTCCCTCGGGAGGTACATGCAAATGATATCAGGAGTTACACATGTATGTAAACCTATATTATTCAATCTGAGCAAAGCCTTTTCCATTTTTCCATTCCCTTTTGAACAGCAGAAACCCACCATGTAAGTTACTAGGCGTTTTTCAGCTTCCAGAATGAAAACCAGATGACATGACAGCGACTTACAGTCAGAAAGAGAACCCAGGAGTCCTGACTCTCAGTCCCCTGTTCTAAATAGCTAGCTCACACTGCCTGGACCACCGCTACCGCCCTCCGGCTTTGATAACTGCTCCGTCTATGCTTTGGAGAGTAACCCCCAGGACCACAAGGCATATCACATGCACTCCAATTGGTATTCAAAACGCTCGGCACCAAATCAAATGAGGAGGACAGAAATAATGGAAGCACCACACAAAAGCGAGCAGTACCTACAGACGAGTGAGGGGAAGGAGCTTTTTCAGGTCATCAGGGCGATGTCCACTCTCCATGACCTCATCCCATCAGCACTCCTCAAAATCTTACCCAAAACGGGGTGGGGGGAGGGTGGAAGTTTGTCTCCTTACTACGGTTTAATTTTTTTCCTGCAGCAATGAAATTTTGCACACATGGGTCCCTATTTAGCAAAGTACTGACACACGTGCGAAACTTTTGGCATGGTCCCATTGAAATCAGTAGAACTCGCACGCTTTAAGACCTTGCTGAATGGTGATTGTTTGCATTGGTGGCAGGAGGAGCGCGTTGTACATGGGCATTTCTAGATGCAGATACACATACATTCATGTCCTTCCACAGCACCTTCCATCTAAGGATCGGCAAGCGTAATTACTTCAGGCTCACAACGGCTCTCTGAGATACATAAGCGACTTGCCCAAAGTCACACAGAAAGTCAGGGATAGAGCTGGAAACGAAAGCAAGGACAGACTCGCAGTTCTGAGCCATAACTACATCATGTCCTCCATGCATAAAGGACATATGGAAACAATCAGCTAATCCACATGTGTTTAAAAGCTGTGATTTCTGAGAATCTGTCATTGTGCTACGGAATAAAATAAGCAATTTTCTGGGGGTCTTTTTCCCCCTCCTGCTTTTGACTGGCAGAGGAGTTAGCAGAGCAGGAATGTATACAACTGGCCCACATCTGTGCAATATTTGGCCACAGCCATGTCCTTCCTCGAGTCTTCGAGGTTAGAAAAACAGATGGAGAAAGGCTTAATGGGGTGAGTCAATCAGGCCCCTGAATCCTTTGTACACAGAACATTCTGTGCTGAGTGAAATGAGACCACCATCACTCCAGTTCTTAACATGAGATTTTGCGCTGTGAAGTTCATATCGCTAGAGAGACAATAAGCTGCTCCCTCTCATCACCTCCCGGGGGGGAAAAGGAGCTGCATATCACCTGTCCATAAACATTCAGTGCTTCACAAGGCTCTGTGCTGAGAACACGAAGAGACACTGAAGGGGTGAGCACGTTATTGAGTTAAGAGTTTGTCGCACCATCGCCACCACCAAACCGCACGCTTTCCCCACCGCAATTTGAAAATCAACCCGGGTTCTGGGAAGCCTTCGCCTAACCCCACCCCCGTTACTTCCGTTGTGCAGCTGCCAGTTAAATTGTGCATCTATCAGGGTAATTCAGTGCATTAATGCCAGTGCCCACGTGATTATGATGATTTCCACCAGAGTTAGCATTGCACTGAAGTTCATTTGTCAGCTAAAAAGACATCATTGGAACCTAACATTTTAGTAGGCGCTTAAAAATTGGAATAAAAAGAATCCCTGGAGAATAAACTGTCGATCAGTGGTTCTCAAAGCCGGTCTGCTGCTTGTTCAGGGAAAGCCCCTGGCGGGCCAGGCCAGTTTGTTTACCTGCCGTGTCCGCAGGTTCGGCCAATTGCGGCTCCCACTGGCCTTGGTTCGCCGCTCCAGGCCAAAGGGGGCTGCGGGAAGCGGCGCGGGCCAAGGGACGTGCTGGCCGCCCTTCCCGCAGCCCCCATTCGCCTGGAGCGGCGAACCAAGGCCAGTGGGAGCCGCAGTTGGCCAAACCTGCGGACACGGCAGGTAAACAAACCGTTCTGGCCCGCCAGGGGCTTTCCCTGAACCAGCGGCGGACCGGCTTTGAGAACCACTGCTGTACAGAACTATCCTACACCGGATTAGAGACAGATTAGAGGTAGAAAGCACTTAAGTTACTTGGGAGTCTAAGTGCCATTTTCAAAAGTGGGCCCAGCTCCACAAAGGTGTTAAAGGCCTAACCCCCATGGGAAGTTAGGCCCCTTACTAGATTTGAAGATCTGGTCCTTACGGCATATAGTCGCTTTTGAACATTTTACCTTAGATCTGCCAGGCAATCTTTCTTTGCATCTCTAGCATTGCCAAGTATCTGCATATGTTGGAACTGGGGTGAATTACAGACTAAACATTTCCAGTCACGTGTGTAAATGAATGAGCTTCCACACGACTTTCACATTCACTTTACGCCTACATCTGAGCGACTGTGTTTTACTGCCACAAAGGTTGGAAGAAAGCAGATTTCAAAACCCTGCGTGCTAGAACTCCCAGAAAACAAGCTCTAAAAGGTAGGACTTTTCAAAACTGCCCAAGTGACTCAGGAACAATCACAACAAACACATTGCAGTGAAGCTACTGGTCACATAAATGGGAGTGGAATAAGTTAGAGGGAACTGGGATGCGCTGATGGGCAGCCCACAAGCAGAAAGAGAGGAAAAGTTCCGTGAATCAATTATTATTCGTAAATTATTTTCTTGGCTCTGGTATTTATTTAGCAGATCTCATCCCTCACAAAGGGTTTAAATGGACTCCATTGTTACAAGCAGTAAGGTAAGAACATTATTTTATTTCAGGCCATTTCACAGTTTTTCCTGGACCAGCTGCAATAATATATAATCTGCCGACGTCCAAACATTCACAAAAAGGCACACTCATCCAAATACAACACTCCATCCTCTGTTCCTTTCCAATTTCAAATCTCCCTGTAAACAAACCAGGAATACATAGCGTATTGCCCTGCTACCCAAATGACTAAGTGACACACGGCAAGGTTTTGCAGAAAGGGGCTTTCATGTTAACAATACCTTCTCTCTTTCTTCCAGTCACCAATCTGGACCTGTAACATTCCTCCTTCCATTGCCATCAGTGGGCTTTGGATCAGGCCCACAGCCCTGAGCAGACACTGCCAATACCAATGAATTGTGTGACGGGTTTTTAATTATCCAAGCAAATGTCGGCTAGGGATTAGGGCAATACCAAGACACTCTTGTTTGACTGCGAGTGACCTCTGTGATCTCTGACCCTTGGGCTCCAGAGGAGAAAAGCTAGCTTATTAACCCACTCCTCCCCTTACAGTGCTAAGGCTGATGTCCCTATTAACCACGCGAACCGTGAACTGAAAACAAGATCATCAATATATAACAATTAATGCACATCATGCCACTGACCCCATCACACTACCAGCCACGAACGATCGTGTACTCTTTAGCGTCCTTGAAATGAAGATCTGTACTACTGGCCCCCCTCTCTAGGTAAGCACTTCTGTGGCTCCCCATCACTGGGAGTTTCAAAGCACTTCCCATTTACTTATGGACTTATTCTCACAATACCCATGATTACCATTATCCCTATGTTATAAATAGGGAAGAACCACGGCACAGAGATTGAGTGACTTGCCCATGGCCACACAGGGAGTCTGGCAGAGCCAGGAACGGAGCCCAAATCTCTGTTCAGTGCCTTAACCACAAGACCATTGTTTTCCATCCTAAAGTTTCCATTAATTGGTTGTAATGTAATTCTTACCCAGGCTCCTCTTGCCAATGCTCTAGCTGCAGCGATTAATCCGTGAAATGCCACTGCCTGCCTTGTGTTATGGCAGAAGTAGAGAAATTCAGCCCTATGACAGCTTCATTCCCCACGTCGAATTCTGCTTCTAAAACAGCTAATAAGCAGACGCCCATCCAAAAGCCAAAATACCCATTCCCAGGGACTGAACTAAGGCTGGCCCAGCCAAATCTTTGTGTGATTACTCACACAGATCTGTTTTAAATAAAGATCCTTTTATTGTTATAATTTTGGCATCAACCACCTCAAAGGGGCCAATGGCAGCTTTTTAAATTTTGCTACAAATCCTCCAGACACATTTACAGGGAAAAACTGAGGACTTCATTACTCATCAGCAGCAATGGAGCTGTCAGCATCCTCTAAATGACTGGCTACAAGCCAGCTCCTGGAATACTGGAGATGTGTCCAGTCAGGTATCGGTAGATAGTGTTCGCTAGAACTGCTCTTCCCAGTAAAAAACAAACAAACAAAAGTCAATGTGTCCATGCCTGCTATAAGGCCCAGAAGCTCTGCTAAGTCAGTGCCCTAACTTAGCACTCGTGGCTACTGATTGGCTATGCTCCCTGGCATTACACTTGCCAAGGAGACTGGGACATCACTGATGGGCGGTGGACAGCCCTTATTACCAGTCCCTCGAGAGACGGAGAGAGAGAGAGATTAACCAAGGGAGGCGTCAGGATGGAATGGCAGAGTGGTGTCTTTCACAACCTGCAGCACGTAACAACTGCTTTGCAATCCTCTGTTCTCATCAGAGAGAGAAGGAGCTGGAGAGGCCAGGTTGTCTAGTGGATGGAGCGTGAGCATGGCGTTCAGGAGACCAGGTTCTAGTCCAGGCTCTGACACTGACCTGTTAGGTGACGTTGGGCAAGCCATCTCACCTCTCTGTTCCCCTGCCCACCCTGGTCTGTCTTATCTATTAACTCTCTGGGGCCCTGTCTGTCTCCTTCTATGATTCTGCGCTGTACCCAGCCCCGACTGAGATCTCCAAGCGTTAGTGTGATAGCACCGTGAATAAGGATGGTTCGAAGTCACCCCCTTAGCACGGGAAGTGGAGGAAAGAAGTGTGCGCTGATGTAGTGACAGCTCTTTTTAATGGGAACAACGTGCCCCACCCAAGTGTAGGGCAAGGTTTCGAGTATAAATGACGACGTGCAAGACAAGAACGATCCCTGGTTGGCACAGGGGTAGGAAACAACTGAAAAGTCAACTCTGAGCCACTTCGGTCTCTGCTTTCCAGACGAAGATAACATATCGGGGCCTCGCCGCCAAGGTTAGCAGCATCAGAGCTTTCTCAGTACTCGAAGGGTGTAAACCCTGCCCCCTTTTCTACCATTTCCCTGATGGAAAAGGAATGATGATGAACTGGAACCAGGCAGAAACCCCCACCCACCTGCAAACTCATCGCATACCCCGATGGACCCCCTTGGAATTAAAAAAAAAAGTTACTTGAGCCAGAGGAGTAAGAGTATGTCTACACTGCATTGTAAACGCAGCTCTATGGGACCCAGGCTTGCGGACTCAGTGTTGCCAGCCCATGCTTCAGCATCCACACCGCGCTGTAAACCGAGGCTTACAATTGCTGGACCCAGGTCTCAGAGCCGTGCTAACACAACCACACTGGGACCTCCTCACTCGGGTCTCCCGTTTGAGCAGCATCCACGCTGCAAAATGACAGGACTTGGACCCGCGTCGCAGCAGGCGTTGGGCTCTGATCCACATGCCTAGCCAGGTCCTAGGAACCAGGCCTGAGTCAGACTGATGTGTGTGTAGGCGAAAGGGGGTCTTGGGCTCAAAGCTGCTCAGAGCCTGGGCTCAGGGCACGTCTATACTGAGAGAAAAAAAAAAAGCCCCCGGCGGGTCACCCCAGAGCCCAGGTCTAGAGACTCGGGCTCCTGGTGTGGTGCTAAAAATAGCAGTGCAGACGTTCACACTCAGGCTGGATCTCGTGCTCTGAGACCCACCCCCACCCCCATCAGGTTCCAGAGCCCGAGCTCCAGCTCAAGTGGGAACATCTACACTGCTATTTTTAGCACTGTAGCAGGAGCTCTGCAAGCAGATCGGGCTCCAAGACTCACTGCTGCGGGAGGGGTTTTTTGCAGTGTAGACGTACCCTTCCTGTGCAGTGTAGACATACCCTGAGCATCCGCAGAGCCCGAGCAGCCTAAAATGGAAGGAATCTGTCAGGTGATCCAGTCTATTCCCCGGCTGGTGCAAAGCTGTTTCCAACAGTTTAGTCTTTTGTATTTTTGTCCACTAGTTTTAAATGTCTCAAATGGCAGGTCTTCCACCACTTCTCTACAAATCCCCGTGACAACACGTCTTTTCTCCACAGCTCTCAGTTCCCTCTCTCACCACCCAAAGGTCCACGGGCCCCTTAGCGACAGCATTCTATCCTGCTGCATCACGCTAAACACTTCCGCCAGATCCACAAAGGCATTTAAGTGTCTAAGGCCATGTCGACTTATGTCGGCAAAACGCAGTCACTCAGGGGTGTGAAAAAACACACCCCTGAGCAACACAAGGTACGCCAGCATAAGTGGCAGTGTGCACAGAGCTTCTCCCACCAACAGCCGCTCGTTGGGGGCAGTTTAATTACGTTGATGGGAGAGCTCTCTCCCGTCATCATAGAGCAGCTACACAAGACATCTTACAGCAGCACAGCTGCATTGGTATAACTGTGCTGTTGTGAACTCTCCAGTGTAGACATAAACTGACTCCCATTGATCTCGATAGTTGTTAGGAGCCTAAATACCTTTGAGGATCTGGGCTTTCCTCTGTCCCGTGTTCACACCCTTCAGGCACTTGTTGACCTTTTTTTCAGCCCCTCCTTTACTCACATTATACTAAGCTAGACATACTGAGTTGTTTGAATCAATCCTCGCAGATCCAGCCTCCCAGCCCTTTGGACGGCTCCTTCCAACTTGATCTTTCAAGCAATATCAGGGTGGTGAGAACAAAACACAATATCCTAGTTAAGGTCCCACCGCAGCTGCATAGGGAGGGGACAATGAACAATCTGCCTCTTGACATGCTATCACAGTATACATGCAGCACAAATGAATATTTTATTTCCCCCACACACACACCACACACTGCCACATCAGACGGCTAGCTGATATCTGGCAATGGATGTCTCAGAACCTAATCATTTCTTGGCTATCTTTTGCCCTCTCTTTTCTCATAGCTTCTAGAGCTGGGATTCAGATGACTGCAAGTGAGGTAGTGCAAAAGAGCTGTCTGGAGGAAGAACAGAAATGACGTTATCTCTGGCCATAAAGCTAAGTTGGAGATATAATAAGGGAACTCTGTCCCCACCCCTATTGATCTTTCTGCCTCTGTATCAGAGGTTAAGACAGAAAAGCCCTTGGATTTGCTAGCCAGGAACTGTTTTATTTGGAAAATATTTACCTTGATTGATAAGAAGACACTAGAAGAACCCTCTGTCTTCTTATTTTTGAGTTTGTAGAGTGACACTCTCTCTGCACTGGGCACTTCTTGAATGAGTGGTGGAAAAGGGTCCCTCTCTGTGTCCACATACACACGGGGAAATAGACTTATTGAGAGCTCATTCAACTCAAGCAAAAAGGCATTCAATGATCCTTCCTGGTAAAGTGAAGGATGATAAACATTGTGTAACCTACCCATGAACCAGTCCCAAGGCACCAACAAAGCCTTTTGACTCAGCCACTTTTGCATGTATTACACTATATTTGAAACTCCACACCTGATCCTTCAGTGATGTCCTCAAAAAAATAACAGCCTTTGCTTATCACTGAAAATAAATATAAATATATACATGAAGCTTCTTTGGATAACTCCCATCTAAACTGCTGATCACTGCCTGTTAACAAAGTCAGATACTGCAGCTACAGCAAATCAGCTTTCACATCCCACCACAGGGCTGGAATAGTCCGTTCTATGGTTAGAACAGGGAGCAGCGTATTGAAACTCCTGAGTTCTGTTCACATCGCAAGGTGTCTGAATTAAAATTCACTTTGCATCTGAATATTCCCAGAACTATTTTTTCCCTTCAGCCGGGAAGCCGGGCCGGGCCAGGCCGCCATACCCGACCGGACCAGCTTACTTTCGCCTCTGGCGACAAGGACCCAATCTCAGACAATTAAACAAACGTCTATCTAAACAGCTACAATGAGAGCCAACTAAGTCGGGCGGAGCAGAGGCCTCAGCAGGCTAACCGCTGAAGATTAGTTTTTGTCAGTGCTGCAGAACAACATTGCCTCAAATTAGGACTGAAGTCCTCACAGGGACGGGACGGTCAATTCCAGCGTTACAAGGCCGGATTTAACAGAGCTAGCCTGTTCCATTAGGAATCCTAACATACATGCCGACACCATTCTGTCAGCCCTTACTCACGCTGATTAACTGAGTAGCACCTTGCTTTGCAAGTCGTCCTATTTATTTCTGGGGGGCAACTTGCTTCGTAAGATACTACTCATAGGGGTCAGAGTGGCAGAAGCAGGCCCGAAATGATTACGTCAACCAAAATGCAATTTGTGTAATTCTTCATGTCAGATTGATGCAAGGGGTGCTGGTGCTTGGCACGGCACAGAGGGCAAGAGGGAAGAGAGGACACAATGAGTATGTCTGCACTGCAAACAGCGCATCAGATGTCGGCGTGCACAAGCTCGCCTTGATTCAGTAACAGCAGCACGGGTGGTGGGATTGTACTCTGGCAACTATCACGTGCCACCGCCCACGCTAGGCTGCCGGTTTTAGGGAGCTAAATCAATCAAAGCTAGCTCAGGTGTGCCTGCATGTGCTGTAATCACACCTTCAGATTCCGGCGCAGACATACCCAATAAGCCTCTTCCCCTTCGCCCCCATCGTGGGGACTGGAGCAAGTCTGTAGGTGAACATTTTAACCTTTCCACTTCCCTTGTCCTACAAGAATTGCTTCACAAAGAGGAAATCCAAAGCACCAAATGTTGCTTGTGCAAAAAGCGTTGTTTCGAACACACTCTAAGATGAACAGAAATATTTTCCTGTTTTAAAAAACATTATATCAATTTTATAAAAATAAATAAATATTCCCCACCACCGACTAACCAAAATACTGCAGCTTTGTGCTATAGCTTGAGAATGGGAAAGTGTAAAGAAACTGACTAGAAACAACAACAAACGAACCTGACTAGGATATGTTCCTTCTGCAACAAGAGAGAAATGCAGAAAGTAAAGGCAGCATAAATAGTGGAGAGTAATTCAAGTACTAATACCACAGTAGATTATTAAAAACATGTGTAGGCATGTTCACACAGTATATTACATTTAGCTTGACACTGTCGCTTGCAGTATTTCTGGGGAGCAACTTGCTTAGTAAGATACCACTCATATAGTATGAGTGAGGCAGATACGGATGCTTAGCCCCATTTTAAAGATAGGTACACTGACATGAAAAGAAAGTGACTTGTCCAAGGTCACAGGAGCAGTCAGTGGCAGAGTTAGGCACAGAACCAAGTAATGTGACTTCCAGTCCCCTGCCTTGCCATTGCTTTAAAATAAAAATGACTTTCTCCCCATTAATCAGTTACATTGATAGCAATTAGACCCTAATTAAGCATTCACATTGTAAGCTACTTCTGAACAGTCCCAAATCTATCCTAAAAAATTAGGAATTTAACCTGGCTCAACTCACCAGTCATTCAGCAAACAACTCACCGAGGTACTGATGTGTCAGTCATCTATTGATCAGGAGTATGACTAACACACTGTATTGCTCTTTTAACGGTTTTTAACAAGATCCCTGGTTGCTTCAAACACACCAGGTCATCGAGCAGGA
Source organism: Natator depressus (assembly GCF_965152275.1). NCBI lineage: Eukaryota > Metazoa > Chordata > Testudines > Cheloniidae > Natator > Natator depressus. Next base: position 19,069,874 of record NC_134249.1, on the reverse strand, counting down.
ATCTGCTGGCATGCATTGTCTATAAAGAGCAGCTCTTAGATACCAAGGCAATGCATGCGGCCCAACCACCCCAGCTGTGCAGCACTGTACAGCCAAGATTAATTCCCATATGCATGCAGACCTGGATGTGCGTGTTTTGTTTGTTTCCAGTCTCTACAGCCACAGTATCTCAGGAGATCCACACTCCCTTTTCACAGGGATGTGCCATGGGACTGGTTTTGACTGTTGCAATTTTTAACCCATCTTCTGCATCCTGCTGCTATTGCTATCACTTCACCTGACTTAGGAGGAGCGTCCTCTCAGCAGGAAAATTGCTACCCCAGTGAGATGGGACACGTTAGGGCCCTACATAGCCCATGAACTTTGTAGCTACCCCTGACCTAATGGGTTCACAACACAGGGGAGCCTGCCACTGGCAGAATCTCCTTTCTTCTGGCACTTACTTATCCTGTAGAGATTGCAGTTCACTTTACATCAGGAAGGAGATTGTTATGTAATTTACCCAAAGGGCTTGGGGAGAACACAATAAAGAGCTTTCTTTCCCCCACCCTCATACACAGAAAGTAACAAGCAAAAGGACAGCTAGCCAGATGCAAAGAAGAGCTGATCACAGCTATCCAGAGGAGAATGAGACAGAAAACAGTGCTGTATACAAATCAAATCAAGAGAACAGTAAGGAAGAGCTAATTCTCCTTGCAGGATAACTTCAGTGCGATTATTAGAATAACTGATCCCGACATATCACGGCTGTAACCATGAACATAGCTATGAATTTAAAACAGCAGCCCTGAGTCTACAAAGAAGTTAAAGTAAGCAGCAAGGAGGAGGAGAGGGCAATGTTGGCAAGGGATGACAATGAAATGAAAGATATGATAGAAATATTTTGGCTGACAGGGCAAGAGACGGTATGAATAGGAGCTAAGGACAATAAAGGCAGTCGGGTGATTTGGGGATGCTGCGGCACTCTAGACATCTACAGTAGGTGGTATAACCAGATCCAGAAATGTTTTCACAAATAAGACTGTTTTTGTAAGAAGGCCAGATCTTTGATCATTAGGAGGAGGGAGATTTTGACTAATGAGATATTGACTAGATGGGAAGCAGCTTGGCTGATAGAAGACCACCATGGGCCAGATGCTCAGCTCGTGTCAATCAGTATAGCTCAACTAAAATCAACTAAACTACTGCAAATGACTCCAGGTGGGCATCTATCTCCATATTCCTGGGGAGAAAACAGGACTGTTTTCTTCCAAAGTTCACAACCTCAGGTCTGGACACGATCTTTATCTATCTTATTTGGCTACTTTTCAAAGATACAGTTGAATGGGAGTTTTTAGGATCCAAAGATGACAGTGCCAAGAGAATAAAAACACTCATGAGGGCAAGAATTAGAGGGAGCTGGACTTCAGAAAAGCAGACTTTGACTCCCTCGGGGAACTGATGAGCAGGATCACCTGGGAGGCTAATATGAGGGGGAAAGGAGTCCAGGAGAGCTGGCTGTATTTTAAAGAAGCCTTATTGAGCGTGCAGGAACAAACCATCCTGATGAGAAGAAAGAATAGCACATATGGCAGGTGACCAGCATGGCTTAATACAGAAATCTTCAGTGAGCTTAAACACAAAAAGGAAGCTTACAAGAAGTGGAAACTTGAACAGATGACTAGGGAGGAATATAAAGATATTGCTCGAGCATGCAGGGGTGTAATCAGAAAGGCCAAGGCACAACTGGAGTTGCAGCTAGCAAGCGACATGAAGGCTAAGAAGAAGGGTTTCTACAGGTATATTAGCAACAAGAAGGTGGTCAGAGAAAGGGTAGGACCCTTACTGAATGGGGGAGGCAACCTACTGACAGATGATGTGGAAAAAGCTGAAGTACTCAATGCTTTTTTTGCCTCGGTATTCACAGACAAGGTCAGCTCCCAGACTGGTGCACTGGGCAGCACAGTATGGGGAGGAGGTGAGCAGCCCTCGGTGATAAAAGAACAGGTTAAAGACTATTTAGAAAAGCTGGACATGCACAAGCCCATGGGACCAGATGCAATGCATCCGAGGGTGCTGAGGGAGTTGGCTGATGTTCTCTGAAAACTTGTGGCGATCGGGGGAGATCCCGGACAATTGGAAGAACGCAAATATAGTGCCCATCTTTAAAAAAGGCAAGAAGGAGAATCCGGGGAACTACAGACCTTGTCAGCCTCACTGCAGTCCCTGGAAAAACCATGGAGCAGGTCCTCAAGGAATCCATTTTGAAGCACTTGGAGGAGAGGAAGGTGATCAGGAACAGTCAACATGGATTCACCAAGGGCAAGTCATGCCTGACCAACCCGATTGCCTTCTATGATGAGATAACTGGCTCTGTCGATATGGGGAAAGCAGTGGATGTCATATACCTTGACTTTAGCAAAGCTTTTGATATGGTCTATACAATATTCTTGCCAGAAGTTAATGAAGTATGGATTGGATGAATGGACTATAAAGTGGATAGAAAGCTGGCTAGATCATCGGGCTCAACGGGTAGTGATCAACAGCTTGATGTCTAATTGGCAGCCAGTATCAAGTGGAGTGCCCCAGGGGTCAGTCCTGGGGCCGGTTTTGTTCAGCATCTTCATTAATGATCTGGATGATGGGATGGATTGCACTCTCAGCAAGTTCGCGGATGACACTAAGCTGGGGGAAAAGGTAGATATGCTGGAGGGTAGGGATAGGGTCCAGAGTGACCTAAACAAACTGGAGGATTGGGCTAAAAGAAATCTGATGCAGTTTAACAAGGACAAGTGCAGAGTTCTGCACTTAGGGTGGAAGAATTCCATTTACTTCTACAGGCTGGGAACCAACTGGCTAAGCGACAGTTCTGCAGAAAAGGACCTGGGGGTTACAGTGGACGAGAAGCTGGATATGAGTCAACAGTGTGCCCTTGTTCCCAAGAAGGCTAACGGCATACTGGGCTGCATTAGTAGGAGCATTGCCAGCAGATTGAGGGAAGTAATTATTCCCCTCTATTCGGCACTGGTGAGGCTACACCTGGAGTATTGTGTCCAGTTTTGGGCCCCCCACTACAGAAGGGATGTGGACAAATTGGAGAGAGTCCAGCGGAGGCAATGGAAATTATTAGGGGACTGGGGCACATGACTTATGAGGAGAGGCTGAGGGAACTGGGATTATTTAGTCTGCAGAAGAGAAGGGTGCAGGGGAATTTTATAGCAGCCTTCAATTACCTGAAGGGGGGTTCCAAAGAGGATGGAGCTCAGCTGTTCTCAGTGGTGGCAGATGACAGAACAAGGAGCAATGGTCTCAAGTTGCAGTGGGGGAGGTCTAGGTTGGATATTAGGAAAAACTATTTCACTAGGAGGGTGGTGAAGCACTGGAATGGGTTACCTAGGGACGTGGTGGAATCTCCGTCCGTAGAGGTTTTTTAGGCCTGGCTTGACAAAGCCCTGGCTAGGATCATTTATCTGGTGTTGGTCCTGCTTTGAGCAAGGGGTTGGACTAGATGACCTCCTGAGGTCTCTTCCAACCCTCATCTTCCATGATTCTGTGAGCCACACAAATAGCAACCGGCTTTAGGAAAGCAGACTGCATGGTGATATGAAGTGCCCAGTGTGTGATCCCACCACAACAGAAGAATCTTACTGTAGCAAAGTGGGAAATATTTGAGAACAGTTGGGCTCTTGCCATTAAAAATCCTCCTGACTCAATCCAAAGAGAGAAAAGGGTAGCATGGGCCAACTTGGTTGAAGACAGACCAACAGAAAAAGTCACATAACGAAGGAGCAGCAGGGCTTTTCAAAATATACCCAGTGGGGTAAAGAGAAGGATCAGGAGAGCTAACAAAAATAAGCAGGAGCGAATCCAATTAAAGGAGCAAAAATAAACAACTATAGAATTGGAGAGGATATCTGCATGAAGAACGAAGGGAACCTGGGACGTATTCACGGAATCCCAGCAATCAGAAAGTAAGAGAGAAAATGTAAAAGGAGAATGGGAAAAGGAATGGGCAGATTAACTCAGCAGCTCTTGTGCCTTTAGCGAGGAAGGGAGGGAGGGAATGGGGAGCCAGGGGAGAGGGGTTATTTATTTTTCCTGCTGAGGTAGGCTAGGGAGTCAATGTGTATATAGCACTGAGAGTGCTTGTGGAAAAACTGAACACTGTTAAGAGAGACTGAGTATCAGGCCCAGATAACACAGCCCCAAGATGCTTTAAAAGACGTGGGGTTAGAAATGAGTGAATCCTGCATGGCCATTATGGGAAAATCTCCGATAACAGAGTCCATTTCCCAAAAGTGGGTGGCAAAAACCTAGTGGTTTAGGTGTCTAAGCATCTGAAGGGTGTCCACTAACAGGAGGGATGAAGTTTCTCAGGATGGCATAGGGATTGTTGGGAGGGAGGTAAGAAAGGGAACTCAATTTGAATATCAGGCCCAGCTTCCTCAGCGTGGGATGTCTTTCCATGTGAATCATACCCCCAAAGAAGTGTTGGAAGCCCCCATGTCTCCTGCAGCAACCAGACTGGACTCAGCAATAGTGTATGTACGATCAGGACTCAAGTTACACGGCCTGGGGGAGGATGAACTCGTGCCCAGGCATTCAACTGTGCTGCAGCACTTCCAGCCTGCCAGCAGCTCCTGTTGTAGCTTTTGCGGAGTGTTGGTTTCTTCCATTTAATTTCCCCTACATTTTCAATCCTTGCTTACAAAACAGGGGGCAGTAGGAGCACTGAATGTTAATGCACTACGCAGAGTAGGGGAACTCAGAGGGTAACCTTGTCCCCTTCTCCTACCGTTTAGCTGGAATATGTTCCCTGCCCAACTTAACTTTCTTTTTGCTTCCCCCGCCTTTCAACGGATCACTTTAGTTCTGAAGCAGTACAGTAGCTGACTTGAGCTTGTAGGGATTCCACCATCCAGGATACCAAAAAGACTACAGGAGAACACAGGGCTACGGCTAAGCCTGGTGCCTGGAGAGCTTTCACAGACCTGAATGCTTTTCATAAGGTTAGTTGGGATGGTCTAATGAATGCCTGTTGGTGACCAGGCCGTCGAGCACCGTCGAGTTTATTTGCTTTTTTATCCCCTCACCCCTTGCTCATTTTTAATATCAGTGTACATAATGCAACTTTAGTAGAAAATCCTGTTTATAGTTTCCTCCTAAGTGTTACAGTGCGGGAAAGAGGTGGGGTTTGCCCAGCCATGGCACAGACACAAAGTTTTATTCTCCAAATCTATGACATGCCAAGATCTTCTTGACCACGACAAAGCCAAGATCCAGACATTTACATGTATACTAAGCTCCCAAGTTGCTCTGTTAGAGCTTTCTCTCCTAGAGTACCTCGACTGAAATCAACAAGACGACCTCGACTGAAATCAACCAGACATTTGGGTGTGTCCAGTCGTAACTGCCTGCTGCTGACCATGCAGCTCCTTAAGTGATTGAGTTAAGTATCTGAGCGAGACCATTTGCCACATTCCAGCAGGAGTCGAATGAAACGACCACCATCCCCTCTCCAGCCAAAACATAACAGGTAAAATCCTGGCCTCCTGAAGCCAATGGCCAAGCTCCTATTGACTTCAATGGGTCAGGATTTCACCTGGAAGGTCTGAGTATCACTGCTGCTTAATAATGGGCAGCATTTCTCTTTAGTGTAGATTGTGTTGAGTTCCCTCAACAAACATAGCCCTTGTTTGCTCATGCTCTCAGAGCCGATACCCCCCTGCCTCACACCACTGAGTGGAATTTCCATGTACTCAAGCAGAGCTACTCCAGTTCTAGACTAGTGTAACTCAGAGAAGAATCACTCAACTAATTCCATGAAAATCCAACAGCAGTTAATTTCACTGAGTTTCCCTTTTAAGACGTGGAGGCAGAAACACAATTGTGTAAACTTGAGAAATATACACCAACATTTCACACCATTCATGTGTGTATGCATGGGGTGTGTGGGGGGGGTGTTGCTTTTGCCTGGCTCAGTCTATTCGAATAATTACGATACTCCAGATACCACTCCATCATGTAAGTGAGAGAAGTAGAGTTGAGCAGTGGAGTTGGGGAAAAGCCATATGAGGTCAGACAAGCATTGGGAAACTGGAGACAAGAGAAAGTGAGAGGAGTTTTCAGCATGTTTTAGGGAGATCGATTTATATACAAAGTTCACTCATGTCTGCCGGTTTAACTGTCCCTTAAATCAGCTATCTGTGGATTACCCTACACTGGAGTATATACAGTAGCTTACGGGTGCTAGGTATATGTTGAATCCAGTGTCATTTAATCCACCAGATGGAGAGCAGCTTGTCACAGCTGCAAGAAAATGCATTTTATTACTACAAACGTGTAAAGGGGTCATTTACAGTATGTGCCCTCTTCCCTTTAACAGACCTCTTTTTAAAAGCAGCTGCTGAGATCTCCTTTCTTTTAAGAAGGAGACATTCATTTTCATTTAAGAAAGACAAATTCTGAGCAAGAAAACTGTCCACAACGGCAGCATTATAGGAATCACAATCTGCCCAAGATTGGCAGATTCCCTTCCTTCTCCAAAACACAAACATTCGCGTCTCATCTCTTGCTGTCCATGTCAGTCCAAACCAGTCATGATAAACATGTAGCCGCTCCGTGGATTCTTCTAAGTCTCTACCCAGATGACAGTGCAAATAAAATAACTCTATTACAAAACAGAGTACATGGGCCAATTTTGTGACTCTGCAAAATGCAATGTGGCCCTGAACCAAGCGTAAGAGTTAACTCAATGCTGTGGCTGCTTTGCATTGCTGGAATGGTGCAAAACATCAAGAGCATAATTTATACATAGATATTACCATTGATTAAACTTATACAAGACGACCATCTGCTGCTCCTTCAAGCCTTTGCGTACACGTAACATGTCGTTTCAATTACATCTCTCCTTTCCTCTCGGGTTTTTTATTTTGTTTTAAAAATACTATTCCATTGCTTTTTCAACCAACATACAAAAAACAAATCAAAACATTCAGCAGAAGGGAAAACATTCCTGGGACATTAACTCGTCAGGCATAGCAGCCCCAAAACATTTTGCATTAGGCCTTCTATTGGCAAAAACCTCCTTCCCCCTATGTTCCAGGGGGCGTGGCTCCATGAGCCCATATGTTGGCTAACAGCAGTGTATCCATTCCAGTCACCGTACCTCACCCACACGGGAGCTGCAGCTCACGAAAGCTTATGCTCAAATAAATTTGTTAATCTCTAAGGTGCCACAAGTCCTCCTTTTCTTTATACGCTATAAGTCGGTTTTGAGAGCAACAATGCCGGGCTGCTATCTTAAAGATGCAAGATGTCTTCAAACCAGTAAACCGCATTCTTTTGGCACCAAGGATGATTGTGGTTTGCCTGGAAGGGGTTCTTTTACCTCCTGAGTTCCAGGCCTCTTCTTCCTTATTATGTTTTGCTTCATAGCAGAATGTTCCACGTGCCTTATATAATCATGTGTCAACTGACACGAACCAGACATGTGTTACCTGGCTGCATTAATCCCTGTGCTATCACTGGCTGCTCACTAAAATGGAAAGAATGACTCAGACCAGATCTGTCGCCCTAACAAAAATGGGATGTTTGTGCCTAACCCTGAGAACCCATCCCCCCAGCCTTGAAAGATGGGATTCTCCAGCAAGCCTGACGGAGTCAGGCACTCAAATCCCATGGAAAGTCAATAGGAGTGAGGCATCTCCACTCCTCTGCTGGACATCTGAGCCTAAATCTATGTCCTGTACAAAGGAAAGGTTTCCAAGTGTGGTACACGGAATCCTTTCCCACAAACAGTGGGGATGGGTGGTGGGCTTTCAGTAGAACCAGCACAAGAAACAGAACATGCTCCTCCTCCTCAGTACACACATCCCATTACCACCCACCACTCAGCCATGACTAAGAGCGATCCACGCAGCCACTGGGATGCAGAAGTCGATCAGCACCAGCCCATGCCTAACAATAGATGAACTGGATGCCGTATCATTCAGCGCTTCATGTCCTAACCTGTTACACTTTGCACAGTTAAACCACTGCCATGTTCCGCACAGAGGTGGCTGCAGCGATTCCTGTTCAGAGCCAGAAGAATATGAAAGTGAAATCTTTTAGGACGTGAAGGCCCCTCTAGGATGGGATGAGGGGCGGATATATATTGCGAGACAGACCCAGAACTTTGTGGTGCTGGCATCGGATTTATTTTTTTAGGGCAATGACATCAACAGTTCTGCACCTTTATAAAACCCCATCTTGGAGATCCTTCCCTGGAGTAACACAGACGTTCCATGACTGTACATTTATTGAATATTAGAAAAATTACTAATCCAGTTTCCTCGGCTGCAGTGAAAAGGGCAGGCAAATCAGGCCAAAATCCTACCCATTCTCTGTAGCTAGTCTGCAAGAAGAGGACCCGGGTGGGTCAGATTTCAGCCTCAGTGAAATCTGAGGTTGATTTGCCTTCAACTCCATAAAACGTACCACCCCAGTAAACAGCCCTGCTCAGGCAGCCCGCTCAAAGCTATTTCTGGGATCTCGTGAATCGTGTTCATTTTAGCACAGCAGCTGTTCTGAATTTGGAATGATTGCCCCCAAGGTAGGGAGGGACTTGGCTGGGGTGGGCAAGGCAGAGGATACAAGGATCAAAGCTGCAAGAATGCCTTGGCCAGTGGGCAGGGCTGTGTCAGAGCTGAGAGAACATGGAGATCTAGTCCTTTGTTTACAGTGAGTAGGATCTCACTGTCTTTGCAACAGGTTAGCCGACAATTCCAGCCACTTCTACTTACAGCGGGGTGACATTTTTCAGATGAATCCTTTTTTTCCAGTTAAAAAAAAAAAAAAAAAGCACAGATTCAGGGCAACCAAAATGTTTTGCGAATTCGTGAATTGGCCAAATTGTTTAAGTTGCGGGGGGGAGAGGGGGGAAAATCAAAAATTGTAGTTAGCCATTTTCAATATGAAACATTTTGATTTTTCATTTCTCTTTTTTGCTTGATTTCTATTTAAAAGAGTTTTAAAAACTGAAAACCAAAACCAAATGTTTCATTCGAACCAAATCACACACACCCCCTTTCCCCCGCCCCAGCCAACGAACCAAAAATCAGCTCTGTGCACAGCTCTACTGCTGCTATGCGGTACGGTCCCTCCCAGCCTGTGCAGATGCCTTTAGAACGGTCCCGGCTCCTGAGTGATGCTTATTATTGGAGCAGGTCAGAAAACGAGGTTATTTTCTCCATGGAAAATTTTGACTTTTGATTTAAAAAAAACATTGAGTGAAAACAAAATGATTTTCAGTTGTTCAGTTTTCCAATAGAAAAAAAAATCTGAAATTTTCAAGGGAAGACAACATTTCCTGCAGAACATTTTTGTGTATTTAAAGCAGCTCTTTTCTGTTGGGGACAAAAAGTGTTGATGGAAAATTTCCAACCCTATCTGTTGGACCCTATCTGTTCCAACCCGTCCAGGGACAGATCCTGCTAGGTGCTGGGGCTCTCGACTCTCATTGCGGCAAGTCGGAGTTGAGCACCTCAGAGGATCAGGCCCTAATTGTGGGAAATGGCCATGGTTGAAAGAAACTAAAAATCTGGTGTCTTGGGTCTCAAGCAGAATAAAATTTATCTCTAGTCCGATCTCCACCGTTTAACATTCTGGACGGTTATCAGATCTCTCCCAAGGGGACCGAGCTGGTATTTGGTTAGGAGTTTGTTTTATGAGCTCTCTTTCCCCAACTAAGTACAGTCAACAGCCCATGAAATGTATTACAACTGTCCCCCTCCTAACCCCCTCTGACCATGACATGCACCATGACTAGGCTGTGAATGGTCTTGAGTGAGCCTGTGTTGCCAACTTTCGTCTGGGCGAGGGCAGCACTGGCTTGTGAGTGCTGTCTCTAGCCGGTACATCGATTGGGCTCTAGGAAAAGCAGCTGAGAGTGAGAAACAAGCTTCTGAAGACAAGCGGGCCATTGCAATCTCTCTCTAAAGACAGGTTTCAGAGTAACAGCCGTGTTAGTTTGTATTCGCAAAAAGAAAAGGAGGACTTGTGGCACTAGTTAGAGACTAACCAATTTATTTGAGCATAAGCTTTCGTGAGCTACAGCATCCGATGAAGTGAGCTGTAGCTCACGAAAGCTCATGCTCAAATAAATTGGTTAGTCTCTAAGGTGCCACAAGTCCTCCTTTTCTCTCTAAAGAAAGATCTAAAAAGCAAGACTCAGATAATGGAGTCCCATCAGCCACATCATGCTATGGCAAGCACTGTGCTATTAAGACTGCACATAAAGTGGAAGAACTGTCCTGTGGACCAAAAGGCTGCAGTTCCATCTCCTGCCACTAACTACCTGCAGCCAGACAGCTTTGTGCTGCAGTATCGTCAGACCTTGTCCACTAAGCATGAATTGGCTAGGTTGGTACTCAGGTGAGAGCCTCTCCAGCTAACACTTGAGTGACTGCAGCACACAAGGATGCTGGAGATTCACCAACTGGAATTCTCCCCTTTCAATCAGGGTTTAAAACAGTGACCCCACATCTCTCCAGGCATATGCTGGTGCCTTTCCCTTTCCAGGCCCCATGATGATGAAAATGTATGTTCTTCTGCTATGGCAGTTTAGTGAACCCATTTGGATAAAATAAGAACTGACCCAAACTTCCACCTAAACCTAGCCGCATGTATATTTGGAAATGTGAAAACATGGGAAATTCTTGATTCAAAACCATCCTAAGTCAGGGAAGTGAAAGAGGGTCTCAGATTTTCCCAGTGAAGAAGTGTCCACAAGGCAAAATTCATTATTATAACCAGCATTGCTTGACAACTTTGGTACCTTCTGCTCAGACTGTCCAGGATGGAGTGGTCTCTCTTTTCCACCATACAGGAGACCCCTCCAAGCCAAGGTTGAGGCACATGGGCAAAACTGTGTTCAAAAGCTTCCAATACGGTGACCCATGTCACCCCTGTTCTGTGCAGAAACAGACAATAGAGGACTTCGCTCTCTAGTAAATAATAAAAATGATCTTTATACCGATGGATAACTTTCATTTTCTGTTTTTCATTTTCACCCAGCACAGCATTTTCCGAGGCTGGTAGGGATTGGGCAAAGGTTTATTGAAATACTCCAAGAAAGGTTATTCTCTTAATATTTCCACCCCATCTTTAATCTGTTAGTATCACAGAATCATAGCATACCAGGGTTGGAAGAGACCTCAGGAGGTCATCTAGTCCAACCCACTGCTCAAAGCAGGACCAATCCCCAACTAAATCATCCCAGCCAGGGCTTTGTCAAGCCTGACCTTAAAAACCTCTAAGGAAGAAGATTCCACCACCTCCCTAGGTAACCCATTCCAGTGCTTCACCACCCTCCTAGTGAAAAAGTTTTTCCTAATATCCAACCTAAACCTCCCCCACTGCAACTTTGAGACCATTACTCCTCGTTCTGTCATCTGCTTCCACTGAGACGAGCCTAGATCTATCTTCTTTGGAAACCCCTTTCAGGTAGTTGAAAGCAGCTATCAAATCCCCCCTCATTCTTCTCTTCTGCAGACTAAATAAGCCCAGTTCCCTCAGCCTCTCCTCCTAAGTCATGTGCTCCAGCCCCCTAACCATTTCTGTTGCCCTCATCTGGACTCTCTCCAATTTGTCCACAACCTTTCTGTAGTGGGGGGCCCAAAACTGGACACAGTACTCCAGATGAGGCCTCACCAATGCCGAATAGAGGGGAATGATCACGTCCCTCGATCTGCTAGCAATGCTCCTCCTTATACAGCCCAAAATGTTGTTAGCCTTCTTGGCAACAAGGGCACATTGTTGACTCATATCCATCTTCTCATCCACTGTAACTCCTTTTCTGCAGAACTGCAGAAATCTCACGAGAAGGCTTGTTCCACCCCAATTTTGGAGACTGAAGTGGTTTGGTTAGGTTTGATGTGCAGAGTTTCAGAGGACTCATGGATCGTCTGAGTTTCGTTATGTGTGCCCACTGAGCTGTTTTTATACATATCCCTTGTGGGACAATAGCCACCAGAGTGCAGAATGGAAATCTTTGCCTTGGAAGACCACCCTTTTTCCTGACAGCCTTTTTTTTTTTTATTATGCAGCACTGGGATCATTGATATTGTCAAATATGACTCTTATTGTCTTTTGTTTTGCATCCTGCTGAGAATCAGGACTGGAATTCAAAAAAACAGAGCCAGATTTAAGCACCAGGGGCTGTTTGCTCCTCCTTCCAATCTCAGCTCTTGAGGTCAAGAGGGAAGGGTTCCAACTGTTGCAAGAAGACAGATTATTTTCATTTAAAGTCTTGAGAGAGAGAGACAGAAAAACAAAGGACATGATAATATGCTTCTCCTGCTGCCTACGAACCCTTGGGAGGGAACATTTCAAGGAGTTTTCTGATATGAAATTGACCAGATTGCTATCATTTTGGCACACAAGAAGAAATGCCATTTCTGCCCACCGCCATGTCATTTCCGACTGAGAGCGACAGAGATCCTAAGTGACCTGACTGCCCTTTACAAAAACAAACAAAAACCTTTAGGAAGATAACATGGGCATCCTTAAGAACAGCATCTGTGGTTCCACTTCCATAGGATATGGGTATAATGGGTATTGTTCCTTATGCTCCAGGCAACAAGCTGATCAACAAAAGCAGACACTGCGCTGACCACAGTCATAGAATGGGTGTCACATGAGGTGGACCAGTGGTCTAATCCTACATGGCAACTGCTGTGATGTTTCTGTTCCAGCTAGGTTCTCTTATGCTGAACTCCACGCGGCAGCATCCCAGTACCCTTCCTCCACATGTGCCATCCCACTGTATAGTACAGTATGGGGCAGGCTCTGTGCAATTCCTCCTCAACTTCATTGCTGATGCGCTTCTCTTTCCACCAACAGAAAGCAGTAGGGAGGGGAATGCCCTTGTTGCTAAGCACATCTTGAAGGATGTGTGTCTGAAACCCCATACATCCCATGAGCTGTGGTGAAAGCCACAATAGAGCTCACAATACAGTGTAAGGAGCGTATCTGCAAAATGGGCCCTGTTCCTTCTAACTTGTGAGCCAAATCCATCTTATATCCTTAGGACTTGGTTCACCGCTGTATTACAGGAGATCAGGCTAGGTAGCTGGTGGTCCCTTCTGGCCTTCAACTCTGTGACTCTACTCCACTCGTGGCTGGTAACTTCATTGTCTTCACTGAAGACGGAGGCCAGGTTCAGAGTCTTCTGGAGTCGGATGGATCTGGTGTTCCAATTTAGGACCACCTCTGATCAAAACTGTGCTGGACATGAAATGGGCTATTGGGAACAATCCAGCACTAGACAGACAAGACAGATGGGTCTTTTTGAGAACTAGTTGCAAATTTTCCATCAAAACTCTTTTTCGATGGGGGAAAAGATAAATCAGGTTTTTAATTCAATGACATTTATATCAAAGGTGTCTGCTTTCCATGGGAAAATTTGGATTTTTGTTGTTGAAAAAATGAAATATTTCTGGTTTTGGCTACAACTGTTCAGTATTCAGATCTCCACCAAGAACAATAAATCAAAATCTTCCATGGAAAAACTGAGATGATTTTTTTTCTCCCTGCAGAAAACATTGACAAACATGAAAAAAAAAAAATTTCCTGACCACCTCTAGCCTTTCTCCTTTCCTGCTCCTATGATTTTATGGGATTCTCCTTTTCAGAGTCCATCACTAATGGATCTGAACATGTGGACGTGACGTAAGTTAGATAAGCCAGTGGTCCTGAGTCTCTCCTCCACATTGCCCTGCTGGATCAACTGTACTGAGACACAAGGCAGGAACTGCCATATAGCCCCTGTACCTCCCTCCTTGATAGTGAAAGCAATTAATCAGGTGCCAGAGATCCCCGGAGATCCCTCAGCCACATGAAAAGGGAACTTTTCTGTTACAAGAGGTGCCTGTGATTTAAAGCCAGACTAGTCCCTTAAGAAGAAAAAGTGAAAAACATCCGGACTGGGATTCTGTGAGCTGGCATCATGGGCCCCTGCGACTGCTTTATTAAAGTCACCTCAGCAACATCAATTAAAGAAAAACCCTGGCCAGGTCCCCATCCCATCCCCCCGGACACTTGGCACTCGCCCATCCACAACTCGCTAATCCCCTTTAATCAGACGCTACGCAGCTAGGGACATTTCTCCTTTCAGGGCTCTGTCCATGTGGTTAAACCATTTGCCCAGGGCATGCAAAACGAAGCTTTCGGGCAGGAAATGTAAAAGCTTAATTTACAACTGGGCATTTAATACAGAGCCAGGGTAGGGGATGGGGGTGAGCTGTGGGTGGCGGACACAAGAATCAGTGCTGCTGCTTCCCGGAATTTTGCTGGCTCACCGGTGTTGCCAAAGGTCTTCATCCCTCAGTTAAGACCAAGCATGTCACAATGCTCAGGCCTTTCCTACAGCATTCAAGGGAGGCCCTTACAGTGGCTGAGCTTGCTAGGACCCTTCTGAGGGCAGGAGCCCCAGCGGATTAATCTTTTGTGGCCCTGCCAATATTTAATTGGCTATGACGTCTGCCCAGCATGGGATCCTCCTGATCTGACCTGCTCTGCCCACCTGTCTTCCTGGTATCTCAGGAAGAAGATGCATCTCTTAGGAACACCTCTGATCAACACTGTGCGGGGAAGAGGACATGAGATGGGCTATCGGGAACAACCCTGCACTGGGCAGAAAAGACAGATGGGCCTTTACGAGGGCTGGTAGAAAATTTCCAATCAAAACTGTTTTTCAATGGAAAAAAAAAATCAAGGGACAATGGGGGAGTGAGACTTTTATCCCCACAATCATGAAAGGCCAGGGCAATGTAACCATCTACAAACAACCCTGTTGGGAAGTCTGAGAGAGAGAAACAAGGTGGGTGAGATAACAGCTTTGATTGGACCAATCTTCTGTTGGTGGAGAAGACAGAGACAAGCTTTCATGCTACCGAGCTCTTTCTTTGGGGGGGGGGTGTTTGGTGGAGGGAACAAGGGGCAAGAGAGGGCTTACTAATGCTTTGCTGTCATGTTTTAAAGTTTTGCACACCTTTGAAACGGTGGCCTCTATTTACCGCTTGTGCGCTTCCCTCAATCTAGCACTATCCTACTTTAAAGCTAGGGAGATCAAGGCAGCTACATCAGCAGACTTCCATCTCGGACCTTTGCTAACCTCGTGTCAATTGGTGCAGCTCCCCTGAAGTCAGCTGAACAACGTTGATTGCTACCTGCTGAGGATCCCACCTCATAAATCACTTTTTCTATTCCTCCCGCAGAGCACTCCACTTGTATTCACAGTGACTCATCACCCAGGGCTTTTCTAGTCACCTTTTAACAGTGCGGGTTACAAAAAGAGGTACACATATGATGGATGCGTTATGCAGCCGGAGGGTTGTAATTCTAAAACGAAGCATGTGGCGGACACGTTAGTATTCCATCACTGGACATCTTGGGGATGGGTCCACAAGGACCCACATCTGCATGCTCAAACTCACTGCTTCCCATCCAGAGTCTGAAGGGTGCAACTGCATGGATCTGTCTTGCATCCCCTACTGCCAGAATCCCTGCGTAAGGTGCACATTGCAATGCATCCTAGGGGTTACAGGGAAGCTGATACCAAAACTCTGGCTGCCTGGAATTCTTACTGTAGCATCGTCTTTAAAAACAAAACACAACAGTAAACTGCTCTGCAAGGCTCCACTACGCGGCTCGGCCACAGGACTGATATGTTTCCTGTGTGGACACGCTCAAATAATAGCAGCTCCAGCTGACACGTAAATGAAACTCTAAATCAATCGCTGGCAACCGAACTGTAGAACAATCCCTTCAGTCAAACACTCCAGCAGCCCCCTTGCTGACCTCGCATCTCTCTCGGTGTCTCGTTTTCTCCCCAGAAACTCAAAAACAGCTTTTCTTCTCCAGCACAGCAGGAACTGCCCGTGCTACTCCCTGGGAGCACTAACCACACCTTGCAGGAAAGGCGAGGACAGAGAACGCTGCGGAGAGAACGTTTCACTTCCAGGCTGAGCCAGGAAAGGAACTTTATGGCTTTGGTGATCCTGAGAACGTTAGCATCTCCCTCTCTGTCCCTCTGGCTGCAAATGTAGCGCCCGACCCAGGCATGCAAGGTCAGGGTCATCCTGAGCTAAGGCGGAGATCTAAATAGAGTCATGTGGCCAGACTGTCAAGAAGGTTCGGCACCCTGCTGCTCTCACTGAGAACAATGGAGAATCCCTCCGCTCCCCCGACATTCAGAACAACAGTTGGTCTGAGCACTTTTCAGAGTAACAGCTGTGTTAGTCTGTATTCGCAAAAAGAGAAGGAGTACTTGTGGCCACAAGTACTCCTTTTCTTTCTGAGCACTTTGACATGATTCGATTTTCAAGTTAGGTGTTTTAGGGAGAAATCCCGATTTTACTGAAGTCAAGGGCAAAACTCCCATCAACTTCAGTGGGGCCAGGAGTTCACCCTTAGACTGTAAACTTTTGCGGGGCAGGGACTGTTCCATGGTTGTACCACACCTGCCACAGTGAGGCTTCTGGGTCCTACTGCAACATGATACATGGGAGCTGAGCCCTTTCAGACAAATCAGGGCTATCGCCAGGCGCGTGGATGCATTCCTACGGCCATCCACATTACCAAAGAGTAGATGGAAACGAACCAAAATGCCTTGGCGACGTTTTCCCAACCTTCTTACACTTGTAAAAATAGTTGGATGTTACTAACTAAAAACTGCCTAAAAGACATACTGGGATCATCTTTCCTTGCCTTCTTTTCCTGGCTTATAGCTGCCCAGTGTTAGAATATCCCCACTGGCCTTTGCATGCTAGGATGCTTCAGTATCAAGTACCCCAATTTCCATTTGCAACACATGCACATACTCTAGCTTGCTGAGTTTTTTTTTTTCCCCAGCAAGCTAAGGTACCTACCATGCTGTTCAGGAAATCCCTGACCTGTTTTCAATTACTTGGTCATATTTAGTGGTTCAATTTGCCCTAAGAATAGTGCCTTTTCTTTAACAGCACGATGCACCATGCTCTCATATATTGTTTAAATCAAACGCACAGAGAAAAGCTGTAAAGTGACACGGACAAATCAAAGAAGTTACCCTTGGGGACACAACGCGTACCGTAGAGACAGGTTCTGTTAACAGAAGAGCACGCTATGTTTTTCTTCCTACAACAAAGGAACAACCTTCAACCTCTTCAAATATAACCAGCTACTTAACCCGGCGGGGTTGGAGATGAGAAAAAAAAAATTATGTTTCACTTTTTAAAGAAAGATATAATTTATGAATTGGTGACATAAAATAGAAGGCCTGGGATCGTCTAGTCTGGCCTGCTGGGTAGCTGTCATAATTTTCACTCCCGCAGCCAGGATTCTCCTGGGATTTGAATTTCTAGCACTGCCCACATGAGTCATACCAATAGGCCATAAATAGGCCAATTCGGTGCTCAGTATTATTATTTGTATTCTCTCAGTGCCTGCCCCAGAAATCAGGGCCTTGTTGTTCTAGGCACTGTACAGCCAAAAAGGGCAGATCCTCAGCAGGCTGTAAATTTGCCATCGGTCCACCAAGGTCAATAAAGATTTTGACAATTTACACCAGACGAGGATCTGTCCCAGAGTAAGATGGTCCCTGCCCCCAAAGAGTTTCTGGCCCAAACAGATAAGACAAAGAGCAAGAGAGAAGAAGTAGTATACCCATTTTAAAGATGGGGAACTGAGGCACAGAGAAATTAAGTGACTTAGTCTACGTCATACGGGAAGTCTGCCCACAGCTGAGAAATGAACTCTCCTGAGTCTCATTTCAGTGCCTTAACTCTCAGACCATCCTTTCTCCATGCAGTTTACTGTCTAAACTACTAGGAAAACTCCAGCCCCGTAAATATATAAAAGCCATGATAGATTTGTGTTTCATAAAACTACATCTTTAGAAAACATGACCTAAGAGGAAAGGTTAAAAAAACTGGGCAGGTTTAGTCTTGAGAAAAGATGACTAAGGGGAGGACCTGGTAACAATCTTTAAATATGTTAAGGGCTGTTCTAAAGAGGACGGTGACCAATTGTTCTCTGTGTCCACAGAAGGTAGGACAAGAAGTGATGGTCTTCATCTGCAAAACCCAGTAACAGGCTTCCAAGGGAGGTTCTGGACACTCCATCATTGGAGGTTTTTAAGAACAGATTGGACAAACATTTGTCACAGATAGTCTAGGTTTACTTGGTTCCACCTCAGTGCAGGGGGCTCAGCTTGGTGACTTCTCCAGGTCCCTTGCAGCCCTACATTTCTCTGATTCTGTGATCTTTGAGAAGCCTGAAGACTCCCAAGCAATGCTAGGAGCTTCTTGCTTCTAAAAAAGTCGCAACTCAGAAAAACTAAACTAAAAAATGCCCATTGTGCACTTCCTCTATTTTTTTATTGCTTTGCTCTGATGAGGTTCCAGACATGTCCACAGGGAAACCACAACATCATCTTAACTGCACGTTCAGTGCTCAGCTCTGTGTCAAGGACCTGAAACCAATGAACAACAACAACGTGGCTGATTACAGCATGCTGCCAACCTCAATTTTTCCCATATATCATCTTTGTATTTTAAGGAGTTTTTCCATCCATCCCTTTCTTTTTTTCCCTTGTCCATGCCTGCCGCTTTCGCTTGCTCTTCCCACATTTGTCTCTTTTTCTTTTTCCATACAAAGGTCTCCATTGACAGTTTAAAAAAAAAAAAAAAAAAAACAACTGCCAGCTTGCAGACTCAGCACATAGCTGAGTGAATTTGACTCCAGTAAGAATCAAAGCTTTTATGTAGAGTGAGGCAATTGGAGAATGCAGTCTCCAAGGAGCTCTCTGTAGCAAGCTGAGGTTGCAAGGTGAGGGAGAGGGTTAACATTTTGCATGGAAAAATGCAACTACCAAATAACTGAAGCTGAACCTGAGCAGGACCCAGGTGATGCTGGTGAGCAGAGGAAAGGACTTTGAAGCGTTTGCAGCTATGATGCAGCAGTCTCCTTTGGTTGAAGGCACATACTCAATATAGTCCATAGTTTAGGAGGGCTCCTACATTCCTCGCTGATGCGGAGCTCTCACGTAGCAGCACACACCTCCGGTTGCCTAGGACACTCCATCCCCTCCTGGTGGACTATTATTCACACTTTTGTCACCTCGTCTGGACAACAGCAATGCGATAGACCTGAGCATGAACTCTTCAGCTCTTAGGAAACTCCAGCAAGCACACAACCCTGCAGTGCGTCTCCTCAGCAGCATGGCCGACGGCACACTCATCACACCCATCCTCCGCTCTCTGTGTGGTTCCATGCAGAATACCCAGGCAAGTCTGAGGGCTCATCCTTATCTTCAAGGTGCTCAGTGACCTGGGCCCAGCATCTCTAAAAGGGCCTAAAGCTCAGAGATGAGGACTATGGTCGACAACCATAGGAGAGAGGAGGAGAGGCCGAGGGAACTGGGATTGTTTAGTCTACGGAAGAGAAGAATGAGGGGGGATTTGATAGCTGCTTTTAACTTCCTGAAAGGTGGATCCAAAGAGGATGGATCTAGACTATTCTCAGTGATAGCAGATGACAGGACAAGGAGTAATGGTCTCAAGTTGCAGTGGGGGAGGTTTAGGTTGGATATTAGGAAAAACTTTTTCACTAGGAGGGTGGTGAATCACTGGAATGCGTTACCTAAGGAGGTGGTGGAATCCCCTTCCTTAGAAGTTTTTACGGTCAGGCTTGACAAAGCCCTGGCTGGGATGATTTAGTTGAGATTGGTCCTGCTCTGGGCAGGGGGTTGGACTAGATGGCCTCCAGAGGTCCCTTCCAACTCTGTTATTCTATGATTCTATGAACTCTGCTCCTCTGGCACAATGGAGCTTCTGACCATCAAGATAAACCTCATCTGTGCAGGAGATGGAGCTTTCTCAAGCAGTCCCAGACTATGGAACAAATTCCTACAGGACCTAAGGACCATCAAAATCACACCTGCTCCCAGTGCCAGCTACGCTTCTCTGATCGGCCCTCTCTCACGTAAAGCACATGAGCAGCATGGATATCTAAAAACAACAAATCCACCCAAAACAAAACCCTACCCAATCAAAAGTCTCCACTGCATATACAATTCTCCCCCCTGCGGAGAGGGTGAGAGAGAGAACAAGCCACTTGTGGCAGATGTTAGTCCCATGGTTTAATGCCCAACTGGAAGGTGCTCAGATACCACAGTGATGAGAGCGGGAGAAGAACTGCAATAGAAATGCTTTCGTTTATTCATTGTCGGTCTGGGCATTTTTCTCTCTCTCCTAAAAGCACCAGGCTGAATCCTAACCAAAACTTCGAAGTCACTACAGCAGCGAAGGGATCAATCCTGCAAGGTGTAAGCAATGCCTGGGAACACTGGGCACTCACAGCTCCCAGTCAAGTCAATGGGAACTGAGGACACTTGGTACCTCCCAGAAGTTGCTCAGCATCTTGTAAGATTGGGTCCTTGAAGCACCCAGGCTCTGATCCAAATCCTACTACAGTTAACATGAGTTTCCCCATTAGACTCCAGTGGGCTTCTCATCAGGCCTCAATGCAATCCTATTTAAAGGCCCGGTCTTGCAAGCTGTTACTCATCTATCTGACCCTGCTGTCAGTGGCTATATTGCCATTGATGTCAGTGTCTGCTGGATCAGACTCTTAGTCCTTGTTTACCCCCAAAGAAATCCAGAGTGTAATGCCACACCTCTGGGTGGGTCATCCGCAGGGGGCACTGAACTTGAGACTTCTGGATCTGAATACAAGAGACTTTACTGCCTGAGCTACAAAACCCAGCTCTCCTCCCCAAGGTTGTAGCAGGCTCCTCAATCCCAGAGGGTAACAGACAGCCACTCCAAGCTGGTGTGGGTTTCATGAGTAGACAATTGCAGGGTTGGGCTGTCAGTTGGCACTAGGTCTGTTCCTCATGTTCATGCTAGGACCCCCGTGAGGCACAGAGAATGAGGGGCCCGCATATGTTACAGCAGGAATACGCAGCCCTCGGAATACTCCTCTCGCCTGAAGCCCACTGAGAAACTACGGAAACTCTTGGTGTGTGATGAGCCTCTTTCTCCAGCTCTGCCCCAGTGCGCTGAATTGCCAGCAATAGCCTCCTTCTACCAGGCGTGATGTAGGGAGGCTATCAGGAGCATGCTGGGAGGAAGAGCTGATAAAAATAAAACAGTCCAGATCTTCCAAAGGCCTTTTCTAGGTCAGAAGACAATTCAGAGCGCACATGTCCATTTAGCATACACCCCCATGCCTGGATACAGTGCCCTACGGCCACAGATCTTCAGTAGGACTTTTTAACAGCTAAAAGCATCTCCATCTGTGCCACATGACCTTCTGCTGGACTTTGGGTGGAATTCACCCCCATGCAGGGAGACAGCAGGGGGCCTATGTATCAATACAGTCTCCCCAAATGAGGATTTCAGTGGCACATGGGCCTTGTGAAGGCTCTCTGCACAGGACTGAATGTCACCCGTACTGACTCCAAGTGTTTAGCAAAGGTCCCAACCAAGACTTGAAGATCTTCCAACAAGCTCATGAATTAAGACCTTTTAAAGGGCCAATCTGTGCCGAAGGCTTTCCAAACCACACCCACACACACACCCGCACCACCAGGACAAAAGACTGTTCAGTGCCTTCCAATTTGCTATTCTTGCCAGTTTTCCAGCTACCGCCTAGATGGGTTACGTTGGAGAGAAATTCCGATCTAAAAAAATAAAAAATAAAAAGCAGCAGTAATTCAGGCAGCTCAAAGGGCAACAGCGGCTCTGACCCTGGGACTTAGCGAAATAGTAAGGAATTTGCAAGCGCTGTCATTTACGTTCAGTGAGCACAGCTTTGAATGAAACAAAGGAAAAAAGAGATCCCTCTTTATTATATGGGAGCTTCCCTAGGGACTCCCTCAACAGCAGGTCAACTGATCACAATGAGCCAATGAGGAAATCCTCCTTCAGAGGACTCCAGACACAGCTGGATTCTTTCTGCATGACTCATAGGATGAGTCACTGCCCTTGACTAGGAATGATCATTTCCCTTTTATAAAAGAGCCATGGGGTGTACATGTGGGATACGATACCATAGGGGGAATCCCCTCTAGAGTTCTGTCCTGGAGTTTGGAACAGCCACAGGATAGACTCCTCCTCACCCCAAGAGACTCCACCCCGGTTTTTACACCAAGTGCAGGCCAAGATGGGGCTTTGAGCGTTTCATCCGTGCCCTGTGCTTACCCATGCAGTGCAGCCATGATTGGTAACGCTCAGATTGCATAGCTCGGCACTGAGTCCCAGTGGTTTGAATAAAGGAGCTCCTGGTAATGCAAGATAGAACGGGGAAAACCGGCATCCCAAAAACTAGAAGAAACCGGCGTGTTTGTAAAAGTATACGCTGGGACAAACTTGCGGCTGTGTCTGAGTGCATGCATATCAGACACACGCCAGGGTTTCCCTCCTTTTTAGGGCTTGTTGAAACTTCAAAAGGCAATTCGGATTAAGGTAGCGTGTGAATTAAAATCACAGTAGCTATTCTGGGATAACGCCATCTGTGGACACTCATATTCTGGAAGAAGAGTGCCTTTTCTGGTTTAGCTTCATCCACTTGGAGTACCGAGTCTGGAATAATGCCATAGGTAGACAAGCCCTTATTCTCCCTTTGACATTCACAACAACCGGGACAACAAAGAACTGCTCTACAAGGCTATGGTATTCACTCAACAGTTAGGATACCAAATCTAACCTTTAACGCTGCGTGCTTGCAACCCACATACACCACAAACAGAACTAGAGAGCTGATCACTCTGGATGTTTTGCGAAGGAAAATACATCGTGGAATCTTTCCTCCTTTAAGAGCCTCCTGCAAACAGATTTATTCAGAAGGGCTGACAATCCCTACCCCAACTTTCCTCCTACCCCTTGCCTCGCCTCCCCCATTCTCCAGGTGCGCGCACACATACACACACACACACACACAGAGCTAAATCATGGAATTAAAGAGATGCTGCCTAACTTCAGCATTCATTCACCCCACTTGCATCATTCCTCTTCGGTGGGTTTTTTCACCCCCATATACTTAGTTGCACAATGTTTAGCTAGACTGTAAGAGCTGGAGTGGAAATCTCCTTCTCCATTCTGATTTCACTTGCACTGAAACAAACTGGCAGTAACTCCCTTGACATCAATGGGTCTACGGCAATGGAAAACCATTGCAAGCGAGACCTGAATCAGGTCCCTGGTCTTCATATCCATCTACCTCACACATTGTTGGCTCACTACAAATAATAATTAATATCTGGAGGAATTAAACATGCCCCATACCATCCCAAATTAACATTAAGCTTAAATGCCTTAATTTCATTTTTAGTTAAGAGATCTAATTTATTCCTCCAAGGCGATTCTCAAAACTCTCCGCATGCCCTCCCTTACCTTTGTCCCCGTTTTCCTGTTTTAGGTTGTAGAAAATGTTCAGGGCAAGGAATGCATCTTGGGGATTTATGGGGCTGTACTAATGATTACTCCTAACAACCATCCTGTGGGCAAATGAGGCTGTTCAAGTACAAAGCCATCATGTCTGCAAGTTGCATCAAACAGAACAAGGATCTCATGTCCCTGGAAGGATGTTTCTCTTGTCTGCAAGGCCCTTAGGTTTGGACACTTGTGTTTTTTTTTTCCTTCCTCTGCCTTGGGGCTCAACACCCAGAGCAGAGCTTGTTTCAGCAGCTGTGTGGTTGGAAAGCTGCCCATCAAAGGACCTCATTGCCCTCGCACTTAAGATCAGTGTCAATCACTGAAGTCAGTGGAGTCACACTATGGTGCATAATGAGAGGAGAGAACGAAGATGTCGGAGGTCACTGGCCTCTGCCACTTGACGGGTCTCACCCTGGCAATGGACCCCAACCTAGACCACAAAATATTGTCATTGTACCTGGCTTTCCAGATTTTTGAGATTTTTTTTTCACCCCAAAAGATGGTTGCCAGATCTTTCAACTAGCAGCAGTTACAAGAACGATAATAGAATCTGCATCACTCTCCTTCCATTTGTGGATCACAAAGCACTTCACAAACATCGATTAAGTGTAAGTTTTTAACAGCGAGGGTAATTATCAACTGGCACCATTTTACCAAGGGGCATGGTGGATTCTCTGTCACTGGCAATTTTTAAATCAAGGTTCAACGTGTTTCCAAAAAGATCTGCTCTAGGAACTATTTGGGGGAAGGTCTCTGGCCTGTGTTATACCAGAGGTCAGACTAAATGATCACAATGGTCCCTTCTGGCCTGGGGATCTCTGGATTACTCAGCTCCCACATTCCCTCCAACATGACTTGCAAGGAAGTTAAAAAACAAACAGCATCATCCCAGACATTTTGCAAATGGATAAAATGGAGCACTCGGGAACTATGACTGGGATTTTGAAATTCAATGGGAGACAGGTGTCTAACCCTCTTAGGACACTTTGGAAATCCCAGTTGGGATGACGTGGCCACATAGCAAATCAATGGCAGACTCGGAAATGGAATCCTGACTCCCAGTCCGATCCCCTGTATGCCCACTCTACCATTCCATCTCTACAGGACACTGTTCTGCCCACTCTCCAATGATCAGCAACATAGGGCACTTGTTGGCACTGTTCTTAAATTATTCCTGCATTTGATACTTGTCTACAGTATACAAGCAAACACGTACAATGAATTAAATAACTATAGGGTCCCAGAGCAGTCAATAATGTAGTAGGGAAGAACAATTCCCTCCCTTTCAGGAATCACTGGGTGAAATTCTAAGCCCTGTGTGATGCAGGAGGTCAGAGTAGTTATCCCTGCTGGTCTTAAAAATCTATGGCTGAGATTTTCATACCCACCTAGGAGATTTAGACACACAGTCCCCCCTTGAAATGAATAGGTACGGTGCACTCATATTTCCTAAGGGCTTTGGAAAAATCTCTGCCTAACAATCTATGCACAGACAAGTTCATGCTGTCTAAAGATAAATCTGTTAGAAGTGCCAGCAGGTGTCCCATCCAACAAGAAGGAATGGGTATCATAAGGGAAAAGTGATCTTTTTTTTTTTAATTTATTCACTGTTATTACTCAGACTACCTGAAATCTTAAAACAAACTCGACACTCACAAATATTTACTGATATGTTATGCTTTATGGACCAGAACACACTGAAATCAATGAGAATCTATCCATTCACTTTAATGGAAGCTGGATCAGGCTCTCTGAGAACGGATGTTCCTATCACTAACATTAAACTTCTGCTCCAGGAAGTATACTTAAACTTTGGACAAAGATGAAAGTGAGGTGACAGGGCGGGGAGAGGGAGAGAGACAGATGTAGGAAATAAATTGCCAAATCTCCTATTTTTAAAAACAGACCCAAGAGCCGTTTCCTGGAAAGTCTGCTCTTACAGATTTATTTCTCAAGTCCAGACAGAAACCTTGGATTATCTAAGCCATGTGTCTACAAATGGGTACTTTCACTAATGCAGAGGTATTGGAGTAAATATGCCACATGTGTATTTTGCTTATTCATATCTGTATTTATGCCAGTGCCTCCCTCTGAAAAAAAAAAATTCAAAGAGGCTGTGAGGATCATATGTACTGTTTCTTTAAATCTATAGCCGGAAGACATGCAGGGTGAGGAAGTTTTGAGGCAGGCACTCTACAAGGAAGAGGAGAAAGGGATAGCTTAGGGATAATGCTGATTTCCTAATCTTAATAAAACTCCTTATGGAGTTTTGGTGGAAAGCATTTAGTTCTGTGATTCCTTGCCATTGTCACATGACAAAGGGCTAACTCCACTTTCGTTTATTTACAGGACTTCAGACTTCACCAGACACACCAAAATTTCCTTTCTTAATATATAGTTCAAGATCCACAGGAAAAAAGATGAATCCAGACACAGTAACTACAGAGTGTTACATGGAATGCCAGGTATAGTACAGATGTTTATATGCAACATACAGAGAAATACCACCCACAACACATCCTATTAAGTTTCAAGCAGTGGGTTATACCTGGTTAATAAGGCAAGTTTGATTCTGACCGGCCCCAGGATAGAAACTTTTTATGCCATCTTCAGGACTTTCCAACAAGCCACATGATTCCTCTACAAAAAGCACTTTTTTGTGGTGGCTGAAAGAACTCTCTTTATCCTCAAAGCTGTTAATCCTCATACCAATGCCACAAACTGGGAATCTAAGCTCACCTCCATGGCTGCCTTTGTTAGTGCACACACCCACTCTTATCCTTTCATCTCTCACATCTGGATCCCTGGCACATAGCACAAGGGTATGAAAAGTCAGAAAATGGGAACCACATTATCAACTCATGCCAAGACTTTTAACTGACAGATGTCTGCAGCAAACAGACTATCACTACGCTGCGACCTGTCAGAGTAACCAGGAGGCACCATGCTAATCTAATGATTAGCTTCGATTGCTTGGTGTGTTAAAAAAAAACCCGCTAAGGGAGAGTTTTTGTCCCTTTAAACAAGAAGGTTTGGGCCTTTTTTCCATAGTAAAGATTCATATTCCCTTTGCAGTTCCTTTCTGTTGGTCCTAACAGAGCCGTTATTTCTGCATGCCCTAGGTGTAAGGGCAAAATACTTTTGTTTATAGGATTAACCTTATTATTAAAGGGCTTTTCATCCAGTAGGAGTCAGTGTTGCAGATCTAGGATAATTATACCCCAAATGACTCATCAGCCTTCAAACCATGAGGAGCAGAAATCAGCTCAAAGGCGTAAAGAGTCCAGTACTGGCGGCTAAAAGGCCCTGATTAACAGGCCTGCTTGCAACACAAAACCGACAATTCCTAAGTACATTTATTGGAGAAGGAGCAATGCACTGAAAACCAGCGATGAAAGGGGCTTTCTCCAATCCCATGTCAACGGTTTATCCATGGTCATTTAGGGCCAAGGCAAAAATAATGATGCTGGCACCTAACAACGCCAAATATGGAGTGTGCTCAATGTCCATTGACTTTGTTGGGCGCTGAAGCCACTCGGTAGCTGGCAGAATTGGCCCCTTGGCTGTGGCATTGACACTGTATTTCAGGCCACATGCCATTCTACGTGACAATGGGAAAGAGACTACTATAGGGAAGGGAGAGTGTTTTGAGAAGAGTCTGCATCCTGCCTTCGGAAAATACCTAGTTTCACTGAATGCTAGTCAACTGACAGATGCATCCCTGTCAACTTCTGAATGGGTCATTTATTACTGTAGCTTATTAAAAAAAAACAAATTATCCATAAAGTTCTGTTCCAAGATGGTATAATTCTCCCCCTTCTCGACCAACGTGTCACAAACAATGAGACCACAATGCACGTTTTCCATTGGACAACAGAACTGTCACCTGACATCCATTCCAGACTAACAGGGTCATATTTCTCCTGGAATAGCCACTCCTATCCTTTTCAACTGTAAAAATATTGAACTGTCTTAACTGGCCAGAGACTAAGAATATTATATTCTTAGCTCATTCTAGACTACTATAAACAGCCAAGAGGAGAAGCAACAGATGGTAACAAAATACTTCATAATTTCCAGAATTTTTATTTCTTTTTAAAGGTCACACTGTGTATTCTTATTACACTTTTCTCCACCACTAAAGGAAATGGCTGTTCCCAAAAATATTTGCCCAGAAACCTGATTCACATTTATGAGGATCTGTAAAAATAAAGAGAGACTCCAACTTTGTCTGTCAGTTAAATTTAATGTGACACCACTTGTAAAAGAACAGGGGTCACTGTGGCTTGGAAAGGAATCACTGAGACAGCCCAGCTCATGTCACTTATGGCATAGCCTCTAGAATAAATCAACGTCTGCAAATAATTTTCTTTTCGTTAGGTTTCTTTTCCCACTTGAATAGTAGAGGTGTATTTGCTCCTGAGCAGGACAAAGGAGAAGTGAGTTTTCACTTCATTGCATTTTATTTCAGTTTTATTTTAGTCCTTTTAAGAAACTGGGATTAAATAAAAGAGGAAAGAGAACTTAACTGCGGTGGGGGGGGAAGTTAACCAGATAAAAGAACATTAGACGTTGCCTTTAAATGACCAAATCTGGCTCCTCCCACATTTGAGTAATCCAATATCATACCAGGAAGCTCACTGGGAATACTCAATACCTTTCACTTCAAAGAGAGATGCTACTCAGAACAGCAAGATTTCTATACACTGACAGTTATAGATGCATGGAACCTCCTAGTCCATAATGAGTTTTAGATGGACATACCTCCACACTCCTGATCCAAATCTCCCTGAAGCCAATGGGTAGTCTCCCTAAAAGCACTGCAAAGAATATAGAGACTGACAGTATGTCTAAGCTGCTATGACACTACTGAAATACATCCCTGGCTAATTGTACTGCAACAGGACTGCAAAAAACTTTGTATTCTTTCCATTTAAATTTCTGAAATTGACAAAGATTTAGCAGTCTACAAATGGCAAAAGAAGGTAGTACAGTAGCCACTGAAGTACGATCTGAGGAGCTGACTGCTTTAAAAGAGGATGGTCCCAGAAAATATTCTTTCCTCTATCTAAATATGAAGATGGACATCAGATCCGGTCCTTATCCGGCCAAAGACAATTGCTCCAGGTCATAATCCAATAGATTTGCAATGCAATAGAACATCTGGGAGTACCTCTGAGGTGATAATTATTTTCCCTCCACTGAGGTTCTATCTATAGATATTTATCTTTCAGTAAAGAAAATATTTTCTATCTCACCTAAGAACTTTTTCTTGCAATTTTTGACAAGTCGCTTCCCTCCTTTTTATAAATAGGTCCTCTTGGGTTAGAATGAAGAACCTTGAAATGACAATAATTGATAATTATTCGATTATGGTCTGAATCCCCCCACGACTTGTCTTGGTAACACACAATCTGTTAAATAGTGGTTGGGCTTCCAAAAGAACTTATGCAAACTTCAGAATTAAGGCTGAAGCTCAGACAGACTGTATTAAATGCTTTTACTGGTCAGTAACATTGGAATCTCAGTTTGACATTAGCTGCCACCCATTCAGTTGGCCCCAGCTCTCCTGCAAAACTCCATCATGGTTCCTATCTCACCTTTTAAAATCATCAAAGTGGCTTTGCCCCCAAACCTCCTCTTATTCTTCCTCCCACAGTACTGTAAAAGGAAATCAGAAATAAATATTGCTCTTTAGTATTTGCCGACCACAAACATCTGCAGGTGCCCTTTAGAGCCTCAGTAGAGTTAAGCTATTGTAAGTTCAAAGAACTTTCAAGGTAGATTCATCAGTATTCCTTTATCCTGCCTATGCATTCCAGAGTTAATAATTGTGAAAGTCAATATTAAAATTAACAATAAAAAAACTTCTCAAAAAGTAAGTAACAAAATCAAGTACTCAGTCCTCGCTTTCTAGAATGCAAAAAAGGTGACTCTTGGAGCTGTTGTTTTTGCCCCAACAGTTGCGTTTTGTAGTTTCTCCTTTACCAAACCCAGCAACAGTGATTTGGGGGGGGAGGGGGGAGGAATGCAAGATTGAATTAACAAAAGTACAGGCAGCATACAACAGAGGGCGTAAAAGTTTCTAAAAGCAAAGTTTGCAAAAGCTTTTTGCACCAAGATCTCTTGCTTTGATCCGGGAGAGAAGAGAACTGATTATTTCTTGACAAAAGTTTGCTCTCTTCCAGCAGAAACTATGCAAAGAAGAGACGTTTACAATTAATTCAAAATATCTGTATAGGGAAACAACAAAAAAGTCATTAAAAATACATTTTGATTCTTTTTTTTTTAAAGTGAGCCTGGCAACTGGCAGATCTGTTTTAAGGGGTGGGGGGGGGGGGAAGATTGTGTTTTAAGTTTTCTCCCTTGTATGGGCCCCCTGACAAATGGCATTCACAGGACTTGGGCAGCTAGAACTTTTTTTTTTTTTTTTGGAATGCATTGGGTAAGAAAAGACAAATGTTTTGCACAGCACAATAGAAAGCAAGCTTTTCTTTCTTGTTACAAGTTTTCTGAAGCCTTCGGGCAGCTCACCCATATATTTGCTCCAGACATAGATGACATGCACATTAGTCAACAGCCATCATGTTTTAACAAGGCTAAGTTAAATAAGGGAGAGAGAAAGCTGTTTCTGTAGCCTGAAGGCAAACTATTTATTAAGGACACAAAGAACCATATAAACAAAAGTGCCTTACCTGCTCTGCTTTGAGAAATTGCATAGAGTAGAAATATTGCTATCGTTTTGGTCCTTATCCAACTTCTTCTTTTCCACCTTGTGTGTGTATCCATGGTCCACAATAAAAGGGGGATCAGCTTGCAGAGGGGGTTGAGCAAATGCTCACACGACCTTAGGTCTGGGGTAGAAAAATCAAAGGAAAAGCCTCAGACCCCCCTCCCCCCAGAAAAAGCAACTTTTATAAAGCCATGAGCTGGAGGTTTGTGTTTGATTGCTATTAACTAGGATGAGGGTCTGAACTTTCTCTGTGACTGTATTTTTGTTTTGGCTTGTCTTGCTTTCTTGGTATAGCAGGTCCTTCTTCGCTTCCCTTCCGTCTCTCCTCCTCCTCTTGGTCTGATTCTTCTCGGGCTCCCCTCTCAAGTGATGTCCCCCTTCCCCTGACTAATCGAGGAGTGGAAACTTTTTTTTCTTCCCTTCTTCTTTTAAAGCAGATGCGAGAGATTGTCAATCGAGATCCCATGCAGCAAATCAGAGTTTAGGAGGCGGCGGAGCTCTGCCCCCTTCTACTGGAGTCCAGGAGAAACGGGGGGGGGGGTGGGAAGAGGGAAAGAAGTTTTTAAAAGAGAGAGAGAAAAAAAATTGAATGTGTGGCATGGGGAGATTTTTCTTCCTCCCTTCCTCCGGCAGCCTTGATTTCTTTCCCAGCCTGTCTCCAACCAGATCCGAGGGCTGCACGGGAGGCAGGTCCCAGCGGCAAGTTTGAATGCAGCCAGAGACAGGAAATCGAGCTGTTGCAAACAAGTTGCTGCTGTCCTGGGCCCTTTTGCTAAGTTAGTCCTTCGAATCAGCGAGTTCGCGGTCAGTGCGTGGGAGATGTTGCAGGGTGGGTTGGTTTGTTTTTCATCCCCGGCACCAGGAGTCCAAAGGACTTACAAGAAGCCTAAAGATTTTTTAATTCTGGGTTCAGTGTTGCTTGATTCTTTGTGCTTCTTGGGACAAGCGGTAAACAGTGTCAGAGCAAAAAGAAACAAAATTGGAAAGGCATAATAAAAAGCAATATTTGTAGATCAGTTGTAAAAGATTGGTTTGCAACAGGTGAACAGGGGAGTGGGTGGAAGGTGAATGGGGATGTTAAATGGAGGAATTAGGGCAGGTGGTGGAGGTAATATCTTCTATTGGACCAATTTCTGTTGGTGGAAGAGATACGCTTTCGAGTTTACACGGAGCACTGGGTAAGCTTGACTCTGCTGCCAACAGAAGTTGGCCCAGTAAAAGATGTGACCTGGCCCACCTTGTCTCTGTAATATCCTGGGCCCAACAGGGAATCAACAACCCTGCAAACAACAAATGGGGAAACGGTTTTTGCCAACCCATCGCAGTTATGAGCCGAACAGCTAACTGAGCATGTGAAACCTCAGCCACCAAGTTCAGTGTGGCCGGACCCTCGTTGGCAAATGGACTGAGGAAGAAAGAAAACTTTGAAAAACTGTGAAAGGCATTAAAGCTTTTACATGCCCGTAGGGCTGCACTTATTACAGGTTGCCACTGTATCCAATAAAAGGCTTCTCCACTCCCACTGCCACTGGGACTCACTGCTCTACAGTATACCTAGGTTGTGCCTATGCCCACTGGGTGCAATCCTGGCTCCGCTGAAGTAAACAGCCAAACTCCCATTGACTTTAGTGCGGCCAGGATTTCACCCACAGACCCTGGGACTGACCTGTTTGGAGATCTCACCCTTTGTCTCCATGAACTCACCACTATCGTCCTCTCGCAAACCTCCCATTGATTTGCTGGCTTGTGGAGTGGTCCCTTCTGTATTAGACTCAGATCTTGCTTCTCTGTCTAGGTATTGATATGATCCCTGGCTCTGCTGTAATTATGCAATACTGGTTTGCTGACCTGCAGTTTATAGTCAGAGCTAGTCAACTCTGTGGTAATTTTGCTGTTGGTAGTGTAGTTTATGCATTTTAGAGCACTGTGCTGGGAGCCAGGGCTTCTAGGATCTGTTCCAGATTCATATGCTCATGGACATGTTACTTAACCTCCGCGCCTCAGTTTACCCATTGGGACAATGTCTAGAATAATGAAGGCATATTGAGAGGTTTAGCTACTTTCTGTTTGTAAAAAGCTCTTTCTGGCATGAAAGGGGTTGGGCAGTGCCAAGTATTATTAATGGGCCAGACCAGGGGTGGCCAACCTGTAGCTCCGGAGCTGCATGCGGCTCTTCGGAGGTTAATATGTGGCTCCTTGCATAGGCGATGACTCCGAGGCTGGAGCTACAGATGCTAACTTTCCAATGTGCTGTGGGCTGCTCACTGCTCAACCCCCTGCTCTGCCCCAGGTCCCGCCACCACTCCACCCCTTCCCTCAAGGCAGGAGGCGTGGGGAGGGAAGAGGAGGCGCTGACTGGCGGGGCTGCCGGTGGGCGGGATGTGCTCGGGGTTGGAGGGGGGTAGCGGATGGGGGGCTGCTGACATATTACTGTGGCTCTTTGGCAACGTT
Organism: Natator depressus; assembly: GCF_965152275.1. Taxonomy (NCBI): domain Eukaryota; kingdom Metazoa; phylum Chordata; order Testudines; family Cheloniidae; genus Natator; species Natator depressus. Next base: position 19,037,252 of record NC_134249.1, on the reverse strand, counting down.
CATTGGTAAATTCTGGCTCCTTCTCAGGCTCAGGTTGGCCACTCCTGGGCCAGATGGTCCCCTCCAGTGACACAGGCAGAAAAACCACCAGATCTCCAGGAGTAAGGAATGGGAAAGCAGCGATTCCTCCCCACACACACCTCAGAGAAGGTGCCTCTGCACAGGCTGGATCCGTGGGAAAGGGCTGGCAGGTAGTGAGGTTGGTAAGATAGCAACTCTCTAGGGTATTTTCTTCCACTACCAAACACAAATGGATCATGTCAGCATTCATATAGCTGCTTTCCCTTTCTACAAGTGACCCCTCCCTAAGGAAGCTTCAGGGGAGGAACTGCCAGTGCAACCCACAGGCAACATACTGTCCGGGGGTTATAGGGTTCCTATGAGAACCTAGAGCCAGTGAAGGGAGGCAGGACTTGTGCACACATCCCCTAAGATCATGTGCAGTTTGAGGGATCTCATGGTTTAGGGAGCATAATCCTATGCACCTGAAGGAATCCGCACTTTCTCTTGTCCCCTAATTAGGAGAAACCCTGTGTAGAAGGTGAGATGGCCCACCATTATTGCACTGATAGAAAATATGCCAGATTTCCCTGTTTCAGAATGATTGCCCCGAGCCCACACCACGAGTTACATAAAGGTTCTAGCATCTGGGTTGGTTTTTTTTTTTGTTTGTTTGTTTGTTTTTGTGGTGGTGGAGGGGGTTATAATATATTTGGCCAGGTTGAAGCTTAATTTAGACACCCACCGCAGCTCTTTGTCAATTGATGTCTGTTTTTAGCCTTTGTTACAGCTGGCTTGACTCAAAGCACAAGAAGGTCAAGTGACTTGCTTGAGGTTGCTAAGAGAGTCAATGGCTCATTCCAGATTAGGGGGTGGGACACTTCTGGCCTGCAGTCCTCTGGCCCTAATTATCAGAGTGTTGATTAGACCACACTGCCTCCTTTGAGAGATACTTAAGATCTTATTACTCTCCGGAAAGGTTTTTAGTCACTAGAGCAGTGAGGTTCTGGAACAGCCTCCCAGAAGAAAGAGTGGGGCCAAATAACCTATTTTTAAAATGGAGCATGATACATTTATGAATGGGACTATCTGATGGGCTTGCCTGTGATGGGACTGGACTGGCTGACCCCACAGGTTCCTTCCTGTCTTATGGCCTAGCTTCCTGTGAAAGAAAGCGACAAGGCTGAGAATGAGTTGGACACAGAGCGTTTTCTGAAACACTGGGAGTTAGTGTTGATGCCCTGGAGTATTCAGTAGGTCCGAGTAGCTCCTGCCCCCTTTCATATAAAAATGGACACAAGTCATTTACAGCAGCTTTTACTGGCAGTAGTAACCGCTTGCTGGGCATGTCCCTCTGGTTGCCAGAAGCTGGGACTGGACGACAGGGCAATAATTGCCCTGTTCTGGTCATTCCCTCTGAAGCACCTGGCACTGGCTGCTGTCGGAAGACAGGATCCTGGGCGAGGTGGACCATTGATCCGACCCAGTGGAGTCATTCTTATTATAGTAGAGACGAGAGGCCCCCATCAAAACTGGGTGCTATTGTGATAGGTGCTGTACCTATCCCAAACAGCTGATAGTCTAACAAGCCGGACAAAAGGATGCAACAGAGGCCACATCTATAGGACAAGCTAGGGGTGGGATTCCTCCTGTACACATACTCCTGCTAGGTCTCATGGCACAACAGCCGCGGAGGCAGAGCTGACCTGTGCCAAGGGCGTATGTGTCTGTTTCAAGCTGGTTTGTTCTTGGCACGGCTCCACGGCTGCTCCCCGTGCTACCCAGCGGCCACTCGGTTATTTATACTCGCTCTAGCTGGATGGGAGCTGGCACAAGTATGTACATGAGCCGGGGACTCATACCCCTCGTGCGTAGTGTAGATGTAGCCGTAGCAGCAGGGTGATCGTGGTGATGGTTGGCCCCTGTCCTTCGTTGCTGATGACCTGCGGGGCTAGGTTTTCCCTACATTCCAACCCCCCTTGCCCCAATGAAACTGGAGTTGCCAGCGCACAAGCTACCTGAGAAACAGGACACTGGGGACAAAGTGGCCTCTGACTTGAACGAAGGATTAGGTGAAACGTGCGTTAGCTGAAATCCCTTGATGCATTAGCTCAAAAGAGTGAGAAATGCTTTGGATGGAGCCAGGTGTAGGTTTGATAAGATGCCAGTGATACTTCCTCCAAAATTATTCAGATGCAACCCCCTTAGTTAATGAGTAGGTGCTGACTGGACAAATTAAGAGAATACTGTTCAGGTACCTCATGGGCGCCTGGAGCTGTTGGTATTTCAGGAGAGGTGTTACATCTACAGCCTTAAAAATCCTGGGGGCTTTCAGAGCATTCAGCACACTTGTGCTGCAGCAGCAATAATGGTAGCCTATGTTTATATTGCTCCTTTCCTTCTGAGGGAAAGTGCTTTAGAAATGACAGACATCCTATACAGGAATTACCTTTCCTCACCGCTGATTTGCAGCTGTCCCTGGGGTGGAGCTCAGGAGCCATGTCACCGCTCACAGCAACACTCCGCAACAGTATGAGCGGGGTTCACTTCCCCCCCACACCCCGCTCATCACATAGTGATGGTGAGAAGAAGAAAACAAGCAATATATTAGGGCATTCTCTGTGTAACTAGGACACTTAGAAGGGTCAGCGACCCCTGTGATTGCAAAGAGCCTCCTACGGCAGGATCCTCCTTTCCAGTAACCCCTTTTACCATAATAATAAAACAAAACAATAACTTGATCCAGAGTGGAAGCAATGTCTGGATAGTTGTTTAGTAGAGGCCCCAGCAAACCCTTCAAACCATTGCTCGTTTGAATGATGCTACAGGTGCTGTCTGACTTTGGTCTCAGTTACTTGAATGCCGGAATTTCATTAGTTCTCTTGTCCCAGGTGTGGTTGGCATTTCTGATCATACAAACAGCTCGTTGTTTTGAAACGAGACCTTTTCTGTTTTGCTCCAGCTGCAAATGAAAGTCCCATTAGGGCTTTAATAGTCTCTTTAACAGTTGTGTTGAAAATCTGTGCAATTTCAATGGCACGCAGCCAGGGGAAGAAAAAATATTTTCTTAAGTATGTTTAAGAACATATCACAGGGGAATGAAAGAAGAGGCACACTTAGAATGGTGCAATACAACAGTGAAACTTACCCAGCATTCCAAGGAATTTGACTGTTGGATTAGGAAACCAAGGGATCAAACCAAGCTACACCCTCAGCTGGTGTAAATCTGAGTAGCTCCTTTGAGTTCAGTGAAGGCGTGCTGATTTACACCATGTGAGGGTCTGGGCCTGAAAGATCTTGCTGAACAGGGGGAGCTGTAGTTACCAGCCCGATTTCAGATGAGCGCAGTTTTCCAGGTGATTTAAGTTCTTGTGCAGACCTGTTTGCTCCTCCTAAACAGGAATGGAGAGATACAGAATTTAGCCTTGCAGTGGCACACTGGAAAATTCCAAAGTGAATGTGCCAAGATTAAAGAGCCAAACCTTTAAGACTGAATGAGCCGGACTGTCAGCTGGTGCGAACTGATGGAGCTTCATGGAAGTCAGGGGATCTGTGCTGATTTACAGCAGCTTGGGAGTTGGCCCAGGGTCAAACTGGGTAACGTAGAATAGCAAAAGAGAATATTGATTAGAGATGGTCAAATATTTACATTGTTTAAAAAAATCTTTATCGGCCAAATATTTGCACATATAACCGCACTGAGTTCAGTTCGCTGTTATTCATGGGGGTCACTTTATTTGGTAGCATTTGGAAAAACCATTCGGTATTGGCCAAAACATTTGCAAACCCCACTCGTGTAATGAAATGTTGCATGGTTGCATTATTCTGCAGGTTGAAAAGTTATACTCAGCCAATCAGGTAGCAGAAACAATGCTATGTGACTTAGGTAACCAACTGCACACTGCAAACAGCTGCTGCGAATACTTTAAGCACATCCCATATGCTGACAATTGTCTTCTGAGCTATTTGGTGAATTATTAGGAATAATAAATCCGTTCAGGAATTATTCAGATAGGCACTATTGTAATAAATATCACAGCGAAATAGACAAGCACCGTTTTCCCCCCCTTTCTTTGCAATTATATGCCTTCTGTCTGATTTTATTGCTAGCACCTGAACATATGTGAACTAGTCCAAGCTCTTCTTTAGACATTGTCCAGCAGTGAAGTCATCATCCTGAATTATGACCTCATACCTTGTTGCCACGGAAGTGATTGCTGTCATAAATTCAGCCTTATGACTTTAAAGAAAAAAATGATGTGAATGTAGTGCTGTTGAAAGGCCCCGGATTAAGAGCCTTGGAAATTAAAGCCCTCCATATAACCACAGAAGATCTCAACCATCTCCTGGAGGGACCACCTCTGCGCATTGGTGGGGAGTTCAGTGTCCATGGCCCCATTCATTCCTTGGCCTCTGTTGACCCTGCCAAGTAGTGTCAGGTGTGACGATGGTTTTATGTGATGTGAACAACAATTCAGACATAGGACTGGATTGCTGGATTAGGTGGGAGAAGATGACGGAGAAAATGTGGCTGTTTATGTATAAACCTTGTGGATTATTAGCAATAGTGACAACTATATAAATAACACACGGCTGTCACTGCAAACGGATCTGTGACTTTAAACACAATTTGTAAAGGATTAACAGTTCCCCTCTAGTGCCAAAAATCTGATGAATCTATGAACTAGAGAAGGGGGGAAAAGCAATATTCAGATCAGAACAAGGATTCTTTACCCAATTTGGGGGGGAGGGGTATGCGCATGCATATGTGCATGGTTTTTTGTAATTAATCTTAATCAATCCATTAATCACTTGATTTTTAATTCTGCTAGCTCTGATTTCTTGTCTATACTATGACATTGAAAGTACTTTAGGAAAGTCTGAGATACACTGAATTACAAACCAAGGCAAGAACCGGAAAATCGTAAATCTAACACGGCTGCCATTATAATGTAACCAGGAGTCTAAAAAAGATTACATTGATGGAAAAAACATTCCTAGACCTTTCCTGATGATGTTGGATAGTTTTGCCTACTCTGTTTTGCCTCTGGTTCTGCGTGACATTAATATAGTTTCTTTTAAAATATATTTTCTTCCCATGCATGCATATGACCACACAGACTGTAGACCTGATTCTCCTCTCACAGCAGTGTACATGAGGAGTAACTCCACAAAAGCCAATGGTGCAAAACTGCCAATGAGCTCAGATGCGGATCCTGGGCATTGTACTTGTATCAAGGCATTCCAATTGACATAAAATTAGTTCTCTTGATGACAAGTACGCTATTGAAAGGGAAATGTACAAGACTTCAGGTCCCAAATTTGTGTTCTAATCTCACTAGCAAGAGGTCTGCAGATTCCAGACTAGAAAGAAAGTTTGCTTCTATAATTGCCTTTTATTCAAAGCATTTTACAAACATTGATTAATTAAGCATCAAAATCCCTTTCCCAATGAAGAAAGTATTATCCCCATTTTACAGAATGGTCAGTCCAGACACAGAGATGTGAAGCGACTTTCCCTCTCAAAAGTTACCTCTCCATCTCTGGAAAACGAAACAAAAATCCCTATTTTTGTAGGGCTTACAAAAATCATAGTGCTTTGTGGTCCCCCTGCTGGCTGTGCAGCACCATTTTACCATCAGTCAGCATTGCCACATCTGCACTGGCCTCACATGGGCTCCTGATGTACAAAGAAAGATGTCTGCTTGGCATCCAGCTGAGGTGGTTGTTAAACAAAAACAACATTACCTTCAGTTCCCCTGAAAACAATGGGGGGAAAAATCCACATCTGCCAAATGTAAAATGATAAAAAATCAGCTGGCAAGGCCATTGTTGTTCAAGCTGCCAAGAGGGTATTACAAATCAGGGAGATCAAAACACATTGAAAACTGGTAGAAATGAATTAGAATGACTTGGCCCTATGCTATGGTGTTGCAGAGAACCTTTGGAATGAATGAAATCCCATTTGTCATGTGGATTTAATTTTCTTTATTAATCAGACATTATCATTAATAAATATAATATCTGTTGTATCCAGCTTCCCATCTTAATCTGAATTTCCACAAACTTTAGGTGAAGCAAGAGGTGTAGTTATTATTAATACTGCGCCTCCTCCTGCTACACTTACTCACACCAATTAGTAACTTACACCGTGTAGTAACTTACTCAATTGATTTCAACAGGACTACTCATGGACTTAAATACTATGCAACTTGAGTAAAGAGTGGTAGAATAGGGCCCCTTGTAGTAGTACTGAAAACATGCTAGATGCTGTTCAAAGCAGAGCTTAATTCTCGGTCACGCTATACCTTGTACAGTCCATTTACGTCTGAGCAAAGTGGGTGTAAAACACGACTGGTTTAATTCAGTAGCAGTTAACACCCATTTTGCACTGATTTATAGAACTACCCAAGGTGCAGGGCATCAGTGAATCAGGCCCATGTTCCCCTAGAGTGGCCTAGTTGTATTACTGTAGTAAAATATATGGTATTGAACTGAATAGTTTAAAAAGTTGCGAGAATCCAGGCCAGTTTTAAGCCAACTGGTGACGTACAAAATGGCACGCAGACTCAGGATGTAGAAAACATATAACTGAATTAATAGGTTTCTAATGTTGGAAGACTCAAGTCCATCTTCCAGGAAGATAATTATAAACAAATAAAAAACCCCAACTCATCATCGCCATTGGAAGACACTTGTTTTTGCTTTGCAGTCCAACTTCTTTATAATATTATTGCGTTGCCACACGGTGGCGAGAGTTCCAGATTTAGGCTGCACCAGATTTAGGATGAAATGAGTCTGGTCCTTGCCTCTGTGTGACACCAGGACATGCCCCATCGGTAGTACAGAAAGCATGCTCTAGCCAGTAAATAACACGGCACCATTTGTTTTTCTCTATGCTGAAGTTTCTCTTAATCAAAGAAGTTTGTTTTAATAGGAAATAGTTGAATAAAGAGAACAGATTTTCCACTCCTCCTTTCTTTCCAGTGTTATTGCCTGCTTTTTGGTTTATTCCCAAATGCTAATGAATTCAAGTCCACTGTGTGTTTGGAGCATGCTGGTGTACAGAACGCAAGAGAGGTGTGATTTGCATAAAGATGACCTTTTGGGACATCGGAATTCAGTTCACCTTCTCAGCATTTCCATGTGGCCTTTTCTTTTTACAATTAATGCAAAGATTTGTTGCAATCTGGGAGATCTGCATGAACTTCATCACTTTTTTTCAGGTATTCCATACCCCCATACACTGTGATCTGGTCAGATCTTTCAGGGTGCATAGGGTTTTGCCTCTCTAATATGTATGGGGCAAACTCAGGTGCTGTAGGAATGACCTTGTTGTTAAGGCACCGGACTGGGACTCCAGAGATCCGAGTTCCAATTAGCAATAGCCTTACAGAGACTCATGACTTTGCCCAAATGGCTGCAGCAAGCATAGGTATTCGAACGATTCTTCTTCAGTCTGTATTTTAGACTAAACTCCTGTTGAACTCGTTGAAAAGTTTTGGCTGAATTAGAATTGCTGGGTTCATTTCTTAGTTTTGGTTTGTCCATCATCATGCCTGAGAAGGTTAGATGTGGGCCCACAGCCACAAAGTTTAGACCCAGGTCTAACTTCTCCCGGGTTTCGGTTTGGGTGTGTCTTTGATGGGAAATTTTTCATCTGGAGGAATTTGGCAATTCTCTAACTGTTTTATTAAACAAGGCCACAAAAAAAAGGCTGTTATCACATTCCTCAGGGATCCACCTGGATGGGCAGCAGCCGAATGAGCAGATGATAGCTTACATGTTACAATTTTGTGCAACTCCACTTCTTGCATGTTAATGGCGATCACAAGTTCACCTAGCAAATCATCTGTCAAGGCCACAATACATATTTTCTCAGCAACTGCTGGCTTCTTGCACATTGCTATTCCAAGAATATTAAGGAGAAGCTTTCCCAGTTCTTCTGGGAACTAGAGTCTGGAGCTAAGTTGCTCCATGCCTAGATTTCCTGGCCTGAAACAGTGATCAAGACAGATCTCCATTGATTATCTCCAGCAGTTTCCCCCCATCATTTTCATGTCCCCACCCAGCTCAGTTTGCCAAATACTTGATGAATGGCTATGTGGTACTAGAAACCACAAATGCTGGTATGTAAGATAAGTGCTGTGTCATGGCTGATGGGTAACCAGCATTCAAGTGTTCCATACCCATTACATCATGACTCACTTTACTGTCCAAATTTATGCTTTGTTTCAACAGGGTATGGACAAATTTTTTTTAAGAATTGATTTGCTTCCCACGGTGAAAGACTGAGGACTAGAAAAGTAAATTGCTGCAAATCTTGAAAAGTCTAAGTCAGCAGAAATCACTTGCAAATACTAGCCGAAATCATTTAGAATAAAATTAGCCAGTATGGCTTTAAAAGAGGGCAATCCAACCCTCTGCCCTGTAGAGATTTCCTAGAAGGAGGAGCTGCTTTTAAAGAGCTTCTGTGTGTTTTTGGTATTACAGCAGTTTCATAGTTCTGCAAACCCCATTCATGCTTTTGAGAATACATTCCATATCCATTTACCCTAGCCAGACGATGGCTAACTGGGATCTGAGTATGTTTGCTAACCGTGTGTAAGGATGCAAACACCAAAGAGGGTGACTTACTTAGATTGGGGTATGAACAGGATTATTGGTGGAAGTTAAGGAACATAAAATTGAGGCTAAATATCAGGAATATAATCCTTAAACAAAATCTATTAGACTCTGGAATAATCTCCCAAAGGAAGTGGTGCAAATACCCATCGCTTGAGTCATTTCAAGCTAGCCAAGACAAAGCTCTGCAATGTTGGGAATAATCCTGCCCTAGCAGGAGGATGGAGTAAATAACCGATCACTGATTTCTGTGATTCAATGATCATTGAGAAATCTGTGGGACTTTCAGCTGGGAGGATGTTCTGATGGTCAAGGCACAGAAGCAGAGACTCAGGAGACATGCACTAAGTTCCTGGCTCTGCCACGGACCTTGAGAAAGTCATTTAACCTCTTTGTGCCTGGTTCCCAATCTTCTGCTATGATGCAGGTTGTATCCCTTTCTCTGTCTTTTTTATTTAGAATGTAAGCTCTTTGGGGCAGGCACGGTTTCTTCTCATGTGTATTTATAGCACCCAGCATAATGGGGCCTTGATGCCAGTATAATATAAGAAATAATTTAGAAAAATGCTGCAAAATAATTTCTGTGACCAAACACGTCCAAAGTAAGCATCATTTACCACTATTCTGTCTGGGCCAGATCCTCAGCTGGTGTGTCTCCAATGAAATCAATGGAATGTTTTCATTTACACCAGTTGATGATCTGATCCGCTGGTTTTTATTTCCTTCAGTCGTTTCTCAAAAGAAACAGAAAGGGAATTGCCAATTCTCGCTCATTTCAGACCTACAGATTTCTCCAAGCAGTTATGTACTCAGTTCTTTCACTCCTCTAGCATTCCAATCAATAATTGACCAAATCACAGTCAGAACTTGGCTACTCCTTTCCATGTATAACTTCGCTGTGTTAAAATCTATATTGAAAATGACACATGCTATAGATTTCCCCCTTTGATGTTGCAAGATTATAGTTTTACTGCACCAAGAACTTGGGGAGTGATAAAACCCACAATTTGCTGCTTTTTTTGTGTCTTGCAACCAGTGATTTAGAAATCATGATAATTCGAGGATGGTGCAAGCACCCATCCATCAAAAAGCAGTTCAGACAAAAGGTCACATATTCTTGGTAAAGCTGAGCTACTTTCTAAATAAAGAGGGAAATGCAAAATGTGAGGCAAAGTGGTGATTTCTTATGGATGAATCACTCGAAGAATCAGATCCAGATATCAAGTGGTCTCTGCCATGACTAATTTGTGCTTCTGTCTGTTCACAGTTTCCAAAAAACCACCTTCTGAGATGCATCAGCAGTGTTTCATCAGTTCCACACTGATGTTTCCCCCCCTCCACCCCCCACTGATGAATTTTCCAGAACAGGGGTATATTTGCTTTGGGGATCTCTTGACAAAGACAGAAAGATGGCATGTCCTATTCTAGGGCTAGCTGTACCTTTGACCCCCTCACTCAGTCTTTCCAGGGGCAATATTTCAAGTGACAGGCCCAGCACCTTGCACTTTTCTCAGAGTGGAAGCCTGTGTTTGACCCCACTTTTAGACTGGGTCTGCAGGCTACAGCACCCCCTGTTTACCAACTGTGTTTCCTCAGCAGGTCCAAGTGGGTTTGGCCCCTGCTATAGACTTCCCTTCATGAGCTGTGAACAGTAGTAAATGCAGTGAAAACAAAGTATTATTTATTTATCCACAGGAACATAGCAATCAGGAGAAAAGGGTTAAAACAACCAAAAGGCTGACACACATATTAGTCTTCCCTAAAGTTTAGCACTTCCCTCAAGACTTTAGTAGGCCCAACTTAGCCCTGGTACTACAACTATTCTGAGGTTGGGTTACAGCCTCTTTCTCTGCAGGTCCTGCCTCTCCATGTCCCCTAAACTTCATGGAGTGTGTCTTTTAAAAACCAAGCAAGCATCTTTGTTCTCTTTTTTCATGTGCTGCCTTCCCCGCAACCCTTTCCACAAGCCAAGGGGGTGCTGTGTCCAGCTTGGACAGAGACAAAACTTCAAAGGCCTTGACACCTGAATTGTTTCTTAATTTCCGGTAACTGGGGCTATCTAAAGGCCTGACCTTTGATTTCCTGCAAATCTGAAAAAACACACACTCTTTGCACCCATATAGCAGACAACATGATAGTAACGAAATATATAGAGGTCCACAGACAGTTAATTTTAAAAACAATACAGATATTTCCCATATTCATGACAACATACTTGATGTATGTCCTAGTGGTGCTTGGTCTTCAGCAATACTGTTCTTTACCAAAAAGTGTTTTATTAAGCAATTAAGAACAGCAGCAACAAAAATGTCCTTTAGATATGGCTACTCTCTCTCTCTCTCTCTCTCTCACAAACACACACACCCCACCCCACCCCACCACTGCAAGATTTCAAAACGTTAAGTAGATTTGCTGATTGGAACGTGCTACTAATTAACTAAACTTTGAAACTCAGGTGAGGTTGGCCAAAAGATGCATGGAGGCTCAAATGTTTCAGGGGGCTTGGGGCACATTTCAGACTAACCAGGAGAGGTTTGACCATGTTATATTTTCAAGATCAACGATGCAGAGCACTTCCCTGGCAGTGTTTCATTTCATTTCAAGGATCTGATCCAAAGAGCAAGTGGGAGAATATTGGCACCACATACTTAACTATATCTTTGGAATAACATAGCCAATTTAATTGTTCTTTCCTGGCATTTTGAAGGGACAGTCAGCAGAGTGATTCTTTATCAGTGTCTTAATAAAGGCAAGGGGACAGCCACTAGACAGCCCTAGGTCTACTGTTCTTCAGCCTGTCATGAATGCATAGCTGTTCCTCTCGGTTTTGTAATCATAAGTGATGTGACTGTATATACCCCCAACCTAGATAGCAAATCTTTTCAGTGAACTTTTTACAAAGCCCTTGAAGTCCTGTATGTCTGTCCTGGAGTTTTATAATTGTCCTGCTAGGTTATATCAGGTTCCCTGTACTAGTGTATGTAACTTCAAAACTATCACTGACTGAAGTATGCAATTAGACTATCAGAGGTTTTTGTCTTGTGGTTTGATTTACTCTGGGAGATTGTATTATGCTTATTCAAGGTTCTGCTGGCAGTGCCATATACAGTAACTGCCTTCCAGACGTCCAACTCATATAGTCAACCCTTGAGCATCGAGAAGTAAAGATATTTGCATAATTAACATTTAGAGTGATCAAACTGACTTGGGATATATTTGGCTTTAACAAAGCAGCCATTGGGTAGAGCGAGGTGCTTTTTATGGAAGCTGATCATGGCAAGATGAGTTCTTCTGGTTTATGTTTCTGAAATACACTGGTCTGTAAGAGCATGCTCTTTGAGTTCTAGTCCTGCCATTGAGTGTCAGGATCTGATCCTGCATTGCTGAGCACCTTATAAGGTCACTTCTACCTATGCAAAGTAGATGTAAAATGCTACCTCACCCGAATCCTCCATTGTTCTAGCTTCTATTTGCCACTGTTTAATTCTGTGCCCGTTTTGCACAGGTGTAAATGATGATGCCAGGCAGTGGAGAATCAGATACGGGAAGTCAAAAGCAGTGCCAGGACTACAAGCCCAACAGTCCTCTGCGCTAGCCACTAGACCACTCTCTGTCACAGACTCAGACACTTTTGAAACACAAATGTAAAGATCACCATTCCTAAAAGGCACCTCTCCTTCATCCAAATCGATCTATTAGGTACTCATATTCCCATAGAATTTAAGCCCCACACAATCTCCCCTGGTAGGTGGGGCAGGACCATTATTACCATTGTACGGATGGGAAACTGAGGCACAGAGACCGAGTGACTTGTCCCAGGTCACACACAGAAAGTCTGTGGCAGAGCAAGAAATTGAAACCAGATCTCCCAAGTATCCAGTTTGCTTGCTGACCACTGAACCATCCTTCCTCTCTCATTAATCTAAGGCAGGGGTGGCCAAACTGTGGCTCGTGAGCCACATGCGGCTCTTTTACCACTAAATGCGGCTAATGGAGCCCCCCCACGACCCCTCCATTCTTCACCTACCAGCCTTTTCTGTGGCAGCGCTTGGTCTGCGGATGATCTGGTGTGAAATCCTTCTGTCCTCTACTCACCGGCCTAGTCCCATTGGGCCCCATTCTCATTTACACTAAGGGGCCTTTAAACTGCTCTGGCAGTGTAAAGAGGCCTTAAAGTGGATGTAAATGTAATTTACACCTATATGGTGTAGTGGAGCCATAGTATGAGTGGGAATTCAGGCTACTGACTTCAGTGGGATTGCATATGTCAGCGAGGTGAGCAGGATGCAGCCCTTGAACTTGGTCTGCAGAAGTGGGGGGCTCCGCAGATCGTGGCTGGGTGAACTTGTCACCTCTCTTACTTTCCCCAAGCATCGCGCGGTGCTACAAGGCAGCAGGTTGTTGCTAGTTTTCAGTTATGTCACACGTGGCTCCCATATGACAGAGTTTCAGTTTCTCCTGTAGACCCCTAGCTTCCAGAGCATGTCGTACATTGTCCTTTTGTCCACCTAGCAACAAAATCAAGGTGTAAGAATCTCGGGTGTTTTCGGCTTTGTGCCTCCATTTCCAACAAGCTTTGTGATTCTACCAGGGAGCCGTTCATGGGTCCTACATAGCAAAAGAGCTGGGGTAAAATGCTCAAAAGTGCCTAAGTGACTTAGAAGCCCATGGCTCATGGCCGTCCAATGGGACTTAGGGCTTGCCGGTATGGAGACTTAATGGAGACTTGTGCAGGCCTGGCATACACATATACCTATTTCGTACATTAAAAAAAAAAATCTTGATCAGCTGCTAAGCTGGTGTAAATCCACGTAACTCCACTGAGGTCACTTCAGCTCAGTCGATTTACACCTGCTGGGTTTCTATCCTCTAACACTGCACAGTTCACCCAACTAACTTGACATTATTCTGATTCCAACTCCTGTGTGACAGCATATCGTAGTGCAGCTGACAACCCTTTGCAGGGCTCATGGTCTCAAGAGGCATCCGACATCTCGAGGAAAATTCAGTCCCTTTCCCAAAATGCTTGATGCACGGACCACCATTGCTTGTCCTGCTCATACTTACCTCTTAGGTACTGCCTTACAAACATTATCCATTCCATCCTCTGGGTCCATGTTAATAGCCCCATTTTATAAACGGCACAGAGAGGTGAAGTGGCCTGCCCAAGATCAACGTTAGGCCTAAAATTAGAAATTCAGAGATTGCTTGCATCCAGACCTGTGCTCTAACCACTAGGACATACTTCTCTCTGAGCTACATTATGCCACTAAAAGACCACTTTTATATAGCTGTGTCTAAAAACAGGAAGAGAGAAAGTCTTAAAATCCGGGCTTGAAATTGACAAGGATCATCAGCAAGCATGACTAATCCATTAATCGACATCTAGGGGTTAATCAGCATTAGCCCAGAGGCTAATCCCTTCTCTGATAAATATTTCATTGAAAGTATAAACTGTGTCTCATTAATGTTTTGGACAACATAATAAATGGCTGAGAGACTAGGGAGGATTAAGTTTTAAGTGCTAATGGTTACTCTGAAGTCTGACAAGTGTCATTTTAACCAGCTGTTATTTCCATCTTTGTGCCCATAAATTTGGGGCCAGATCCTCAGCGAGTGTAAATCGGTGTAGTCTCCATGGAGCTACACCAGCTTACATCAGCTGAGTCCCCGATTCTTAATATCGGTCACCATGCCTCTATGCTGCACAGACAAAGCAGGAGGGGCACTCCACCCTTGGGATTGTCTGTGTGCATCTACTGAAGCCCTGTTTATAGTTCTTACTTGGGCTTTGACAAGATGGTAATTTCATGCTCGGTCGTAAATCGCCCTCTGCAAACTGGTATTTGTAGGTCAGCAAAAGGAGGAAGCCAGTAACCAAAATTGCTGAACTTCTGCAGAAATGGTCCAAGTGTGCCGCAAAACACTAAAATGCAATTAGGAGGAATCAAAGAAGCCTGTGTCGTATTTCGTGGCAGAATGTGACACGTTTGTTCCGTAGGACTCAGCGGCTGCTGCCGACACGCTGAAGAGTTGCTTATGGATTTGGGAAGCGGATGATACCATTCTTTTACCCAGTGAGTCCAGCTTACTGCCTCTTCCTGCTAGCCACATTTAGCCTGACCAGCGGGAGAGCTGTGCAGCACTGGTGACAACTATTGCATGGAAATGTTCGCTCTTCTGTTTCTGGCGATTTTCGTACCTCTCGGATTTGCTTTTCCACAAAACGTTGACAAAAGGAGTCAGGTTTTTCTCTCTTTTTTTTTTTTTTGCATTTAAAAAAAGATGAAAATGTTCTATCAGATTATAGGCCAGAAGCTTGCTGCTGCTGAGGAGTACACAGAACAACTCAGGAAGTGGGATAGGGGTGCAAAGCAGCGTTTAAGTCGCCTTTGTGGTCCTTGTGCTGGCTGCACACAAGGTCCAATCCCCCAGCATAAATTACAGCAGCCTTAGAGTTGCTCAAACTTGTGCCAATTGCACTGGCCCGAAGGGGCTGACAGGGCAATCGGGGATTACTGGGGTGTAGAATCACCAGAGTCATGCCGCCTTTCCCTGGCTATGCTGCTACATCCGCATTGGGAGAGGATATATGCATAGGAACCTCTATACTGATTCTGCACTAGGGAAGGGTCCCTCTACTGGGTGATCCTGTCTTTGTATCCAGTATCTGCCTGTGCCACAGGAGAGAACCTAGGTGTATGAAACCAGCTTTCATTCAGAATGGGCCCCATTCTGCTCAGAAGTGGCTGTGATGGGCTGAACCCCTTGGGAAGTCACTTGATGTGCAGAGATACCACTGAGTCTCCCTGTCCTGCCAGCGTGGGCCCCCTTTAACCTGTCTTGCTGAGCCAGGCTCTTAAAACCTCCTCGAACACACACACAGGCAGGGCCACACCCAGCTGCAGATCAGCTCTGGGAAGACTCAGCTTAAGGGACTTGCTCCATCACTGAGATGTCCACCTCCCTTGGAGGACAGACTCAAAGATAAATGAAATTCGCCTCTTCCCTCAATGTGGAAGAGGGTATGATATGCACAATTTCTTCCCCCCCCCACCCCAGTTAGAAATCCCATAAACTGGGTTGTATTATAAACCAGAAATAAATGTATTAACTATAACAGATGTATTTTAAGTAGTTAAGGAGGTAGCAGTTAGAACAAGGCAGATTACTAAGAAAATAAAACAGAGCACGCAAACTAACCTTAATACACTAAAGAAACTGGTTACATGTGAGTTCTCACCCTAAATGTGGTCTAATAATCTTCACAGGCCAGACTCCCTTCCAGCCTGGGCCCAGTTCTTTCCCCCAGTTCAGTGTTAGTTGTTTCTAGCAGTCATCTTGGGTGGGGTAGCAGGGGAGAACCGAGGACCAGGATTACCTCACTCCCCACCCTTAAATAGGATTTATATAAGGCGGGAGTGAGGAAGCGACCCTCCCCCCACCCCAACTTCCCTTACCGTGGAAAGTTACAAGAAGTCCCAGGTCATGTTTTAGTATCAGGTGGCAAAACCACCTGACTCTTTAGGGCCCTTGTAGCCATTCTTCACAGGCTGACCCACAGGGTTCACCGGAAGACTAAGCTCCATTGTCCTTGCTGATGGGCCATCCGCCCTGTCTGGCTTTTCCATTGTTGTACCTGAAGTGTTGACAGTGGGCATCACCCAAAGTCGCATAGTTCAAATACAGATACATACTCAGTATACCTAATTTCAGATACAGAAATGATACATGCACACAAACAGGATAATCGCATTCAGTAAATCATAACCTTTCCAATGACAGGTTTCAGAGTAACAGCCGTGTTAGTCTGTATTCGCAAAGGGAAAAGGAGGACTTGTGGCACCTTAGAGACTAACCAATTTATTTGAGCATAAGCTTTCGTGAGCTACAGCTCACTTCATCAGATGCATACAGCTCACTTCATCGGATGCATACTGTGGAAAGTGTAGCATGCTTTGTGTGTATAAAAAGATCTTCTACACTTTCCACAGTATGCATCCGATGAAGTGAGCTGTAGCTCACGAAAGCTTATGCTCAAATAAATTGGTTAACCTTTCCAATGATATCTCACATGAGCCATCTTGCATAAACTATATCTCAGTTATGTCATATTCCTATCATAAGCATATTTTCATAAAGAATATGGAATGACACATCACAAAGGTCTCCCTTTATAATTAGGGGGAAAGAGCCTGTTTTTGAGAAGAACATTTAGGAAGCATGGCCAACTCAGGCAACATTCAAATTTGTATTCGAATGCAAACACACTCTCAGATGTCAAGTAACCTCGCCTTTCATTGCAAGAATTTGACATGCCTCTGGTAACCCTCAGACAACACCAGCTGCTTCCCCAAGCTAGCCGACCTTCATGAGGCACACAGCTGGAAATCTCAAGAAAAGTGAGTCTCCATGACAATTTGGTAGGTGTCCTGCTTCTAGTTTAGCTGGCAATACCAGGATAGCAGCTTTCCCCATGTAGTGTCAGTAACAGGCAGAATCTGTCACTTCACTGACCCATTCCTTCTCATTTCTGGGCCCCACTGGAGTGGGGAGTTGTCTGAGTGTTAAATTGTTGCTGGCATGACCCCTTATAGCTGGGCACAGCATAGCAGGCTCTAATCTGGTACCCCCTGCCAACACCAATATGGCCTCATGGCGGTCTCTCTTTTCACGACTCAGCCCTTCGGCAGGTTCACATATGGGCCCTCCCTCCCTCCTTTCTGGGTAAACAGAGTCACTCATGTGTAGAGCCCATCAGCATCAGACCCAAGTCTTCAGCCTGACTACAGACATATCCAGTCTCTGCACCACCTTTCTCAGCGGGCCGTTAAGGAAACCCAGTGGGCTGGTAAGGCTCCTCCCAGTGACCCTGTAATAAACAGCTAAGGACTGCCTATTCAGAACCACTGCTTCCTTCCTGGGCTACTTCCTACCACAGTCTACCTCTAGGCCTTTCCATCAACCCCTCCTCCGCAGATCCCAAAGGGAAAAACCCTGTGTCCTGGAAAACAAGGGACATATAAGAGTCCCTTGCCAGGCCTACCTGCCCCTAAGGAGGCTCAGGTGTCTACCAGTGTCTGATTATCTTCCTGCCCCAGCCAGGCCTTCCTTCAGGCAGTCCTAGGATAGACCCTGGCCCCAGTCAGAGCTTCTTTCAAGGGGTTAGGACAAAAGGGCCTCTTCTCTTCCCAGTCAGCCCGTTAACTGAGCTGGGCTTTTCCCCTGTTAACACCTCCCTTGAGGTTTGGCACTTCTCACAGGTGAAGCAGGTTGGAGCTAACTGAGCCAAGAGGCTCTCATTAATCCTTTCTCACCTAGCAGGGGGTTCATACACCCTGTCATAGGAGTTAATAGAACGTTCCAGAACATTCCAGAAAAATATTGGAGTTCCTCTTGAACACTCTGGCCTGACATCACTTGTCCCGGGAATTTACATTGCATGCACCTGAGAAAATATAATTTACAGGGGAGGGAGGGATGCCAACTAACGAGCTGCGGCCACCTCATGAGAAACGTTGGGAAACATCCTGTTGTGTCTTTTCCCCACCTCGTTTTAAAATAAATAAGAATAGTAACCATATCAAGTCCAGTGCTGTAGTAGTTGCCACCTTGACGGCTGTGGATAATGAAGAGCTTCCTCTGTCACAAAACAGATATAGCACTTAACCCACTCTGCTCTGCGCCTCAGTATGACCTCAAGGGACTACCTCGTGGGTGGCAAGAGGCGTTGTATCCCTGTGTAACAGCCCACCACTGGCAGAAGTGAGCAGGGATTGAACTGTGGTCTTCCAGCAACAAAGCGCAGGTATTCGCCACTTGAACAGTGATCTTCTAAGGCCCAGTCAACTAGCTCAGCCACAAGATCATCTTTCCTCAGTCCGCTGCAGTAAGCTAACCATTCAAGCCCTAGCTCTGCGCAGATTCCTTGCCTGACCGTTGGCAACTCACTTTTTGCCTCAGGTCCCCATCTGCAAAACAGAGATAATAAGACCCTGATAAATCTCCATTGACTTTAGTGGACTTATACCTGGTTTACTTGGTGTGAGAGAGAAGAGAATCAGAATGTAGCTTTTGGATGTTTGAAAAACTTTGGTTTAATCTGGAGTAAAGGTTCAGCCTCTCTCTCTCTCTCTCTCTCTCTCTCCCTGTTATTTACTGAATCTGAACCAGTTCATTCACCTCTAATCCTAGCTGGAGTGCTTTCCCATCCCCATGGGGTGTAGTAATTGAGCTGTGTTTTAATGCTAGGAAGGAAGAGCATCTCTGGGTAGCAGCTGAGTCATTGCTTAATAAAACCATACATTCTAGTCTCCTCAATGCCTGCTCTCCTGCATCCCCAGCTGAATAAGTTTAAATGTCTCTGAATGTCTGTGTTTCTCAAGCCCATAGTCTGTTGAATCATGGATCAGTGAGCAAATTCCTCAGATTAATTGGAAGCACGATAGGAAAATATTGGCCTAGGAGCCACTGGAAAACCATAATCCCTACATCCCCCTGTCATAAATAAAAGCAGCAAACTGTGGCAAGAAAACAGCTAAACTCTCCCAATCACTTAAAGGAAGATAGTTCAGGGAAGCCCTGACACTTGTAGGCAGCATCTAAATGTCCCCCAGCAAACCACTGAGACCAAAGACATGTCGCTTCCTGTGCTTTCCCCTTCTCGTGTGCAATACTCACCCCACCTGACATGGCAAGAATCTGGCCAGCATCTAGTTTATGTGCTCTTAACTGTCACTTAAATGCCCACATTTGTTTGGGCATAAGTTTTCATGGTATGGCAACACCCATTTTTTCATGTTCTCTGTGTATATATATCTTCCTACTGTATTTTCCACTGCATGCATCTGATGAAGTGGGTTTTAGCCCACAAAAGCTTATGCCCAAATAAATGTGTTAGTCTCTAAGGTGCCACAAGTACTCCTCATTTTTTTTTGCGGGTATCTTCCTTGTCATCCCATTCTGGCTCCTCATTTACTAAAGGCCATGAAGCACTAAAGCACAGGAAGCATTGTCGCTTACTAGATAGGGCTGATCTTCTGAGATGCGTAGCAATTCCCACTGAGCTAAGGATGCTCAGCACCTGGCAGGAGCAGGCCCGTTAATTCATATCAGTGGCAGAAGGTCAGAGTCAAGGTCCCTGTTTGCTGCTAAAAAGGGATACACGACATCGACTGATTCTATGTGACAAAAGTGAATTTAAATAGGAATCTTAAAAATGCAAGGGACAGCGACCCGAAAAGAAATGGCTCCCGATTTCTGCAGAAATCTGAACTTATTCTGTTAAGCACATGGAATAGAGGCAGGGCATATGAAGGCTCCATCTTCCTAGTGTAATAACTGAGGCAAATTTACAGAATGACACACAGAATTGCTACCAGAATGTTAGGAACCATTAGGAAAGGGATAAATAATAATAATGCTGCTATCTAAATCCATGGTATACCCATGCTTTGAACATGTGTCCAGTTCTGGTCACCCTATCTCAAAAGAGAGATGTTAGAATTGGAAAAGGGAACAAAAGAGAAGGGCAACAAAAATGATTAGTGGTATGGAACAACTTCCATACGAGGAGAGATTTACAAGCCTAGGACTGTTCAGCTTCGCGAAGAGATGACTAAAAGGGGATATGATAGAAGTCTATAAAATCATGAATGGGGTTAAGAAAGTGAATAAGGAAGTGTTATTTATCCCTTCCCATAACACAAGATCCAGTGGTGACCTAATGAATTAATAGGCAGAAGCTTTCAAACAAACATAAGGAAATACTTCTTCACATAATGCATATTCAACCCGTGAAATTCATTGCCAGGAGACATGGTAAAGGACAAAAGTATAACTTGGTTCAAAAAAGAATTAAATAAGTTCATGGAGAACAGGTCCATCAATGACTATTTGCCAAGATGATCAGGTAACCCCATGCTCTGGGTGTCCCTAAATCTGCCAGAAGCTGGAAATGGATGACAGAGGATGAGATCACTCGATAATTGCCCTGTTCTGTTCATTCCCTCTGAACCATCTGGCACCGGCTACTCTCAGGAGACAGGATACTGGGCTAGATGGTTTGACCCAGTAGGGCTGTTTTTATGTTGTGATGATGAGAGGGAACCTAAAAAAAGGATTGTGTAATGAGAGCGGCGACATCAGTGGAAAAGAGAAAACTAGGTTAGGCCAATGTGGGCAGGTTCATTCTCCAGCAGCTGATGACTCTGAAGACCCTGCATCCCTCACCCTAAGTGTGGCCCCTGATCCGTCCTGGAGATGAGAACGCCAGCCATCAGCATGGCACAGTCACATCTGAAAGACACGCCTGCGCCTCCCCTCCCCCCCGCAGCATTTGCAGACAATCCATTTAACCGTGGACTCTGCAATTCCGATCAGGCCTCGCTATCTTTCCAGCCATATTCCTCAGGTAGCATCTTGTTCTTACAAGCTCTTGCTCAGACCGCAATGTTTGGAAACAGAATGCTTGGGTCATTGTTAGCATCACAATGCTCACCTTGTGGTTCTCATGCCAACAAGGACCTCTCTCCCCCGTTGGAGTGCTCTGTCTTTCGACACCCTGCCCCGGACCGCATGGGAACATCACTCTGTCAATTGTCCTGCGTGCATGATAAAAGTGGCGTGATAAAACAACATGTTTTCATCATTGTGGGTAAGTCAAATAGCAATTAATTGTAGAGGGGTTATTCATACCTCTTAGTGGCTAGGCTATGCTGTGGAGTTAACATTATGAGCTTAAACAGGGGCTCCCTTGTTCCATAGATGCAATGCTGGCATTGATGGCCCTGGGGATAAGGAAAAGAAGAGCTGCATTCTACGGCTCTTGGTCTGGTTTCTTTTAAAGCACAGTAATATGAAGAGCAGACAATCTATGGGCTTTGTCAGTAAATAGCAAGGCTATAAACTGCAAGCTTTCTCCGTAGTTTTCAATAATTCTATGAATGGGCTTGTCAAATCAGATTGATCTGAGAGACTTTTAAAGGCTCCATTGAAATGCAGTTATGGTCATTTTAGAGCATTCGTCATTAGTTACTTCCAGATAACAAGTGGCATTTTGCGGCGAAAGACTGTGTCATTTTTTCTTCGTTCCCAGTTCCATTGTTGATGCTGAATGTAACAGCTTTGATTCTACCTGAAAATTAGGAATAGTTTGAGAACCTAAATTAATATGCTGCTGTCTATTTTGAATTTTAGCCTGTGTCCTCTTCAGGGTAAGGATATACTTTAGGGCAGTGGTTCCCAAACTTGTTCCGCCGCTTGTGCAGGGAAAGCCCCTGGCGGGCTGGGCCGGTTTATTTACCTGCCACGCCTGCAGATTCGGCCGATCGCGGCTCCCAGTGGCCGCGGTTCGCCGCTCCAGGCCAATGGGAGCTGCTGGAAGTGGCGCAGGCCGAGGGACGTACTGGCTGCCGCTTCCAGGAGCTCCCATTGGCCTGGAGCAGCGAACCGCGGCCACTGGGAGCCGCGATCGGCCAAACCTGCGGACGTGGCAGGTAAATAAACCGGCCCGGCCCGCCAGGGGCTTTCCCTGCACAAGAGGCAGAACAAGCCTGGGAACCACTGCTTTAGGGGAAGAGCAGCCACAGGTCACCAGTCTGTAAACACAGGGCTGATATCACTGATAGAACCACACCTTGACAATTAACATTTTCGAGGACCAAAGAGCCAAAGGAAAATGTCATTCTGCTGCTATTTTAGGTGTTTTGCTCTTATTTTACAGTCTACCTCTCTGCTTTCCACCTCTGTATTCCCAATGGTCAGGAAATGGTAATGTTTTGGGGGTGAAAATGCTGATTTGTGTGTGTGTGTGAAAATAATGAAAACCTTGTCATAAAAAACTGGAAAATTTTTGTGAAATGGTCAAAAAATGTGAGGAAATGGTGAAAAACTTGTCATGAAATTTTCTGGTGAAAATTTTGCATCTAAATTTTGAAAATTCAAAATGCATCGGCCAGTTCTGTGTGTGTGTGTATTTATTCATCCTTTTTGGCATAGGAAGGACTAATGCATGAGAATTTACACTATCCAGGAGAAAGCTATGTTTAAAAAATCTCTAACTAAAAAAGAGAAAGTACAGTGCAGCTGTCTCCAAAGAGTTGAATAACTTTTGGCTTTACCATATTAATCACTTAGTCTGTCTGGAGCTTTGACAGTGGTACAATCACTGCTGACAGTGCATGAGATGAAGGATCATATCCAAGGCTGATTCCTGCTCTGTGGGATACAATCAATAACCTTTATTGCTGCCTTCCAAAATTAGCCAGCTCTTTGCATTTCACATGCATACCATTGCTTTCTTTTGATGCAAAAAGAAATAGAAGTCATTCTTCTTGCCAAACACTGGAGCTAGAAGATATTGTAATGAGTCTACCAGACCTTTGAAGCATGAGAAGATATCATATGGAAAAGCCACACTCCATGAGAATCTATCGGACAGCTTTTGCCTTTCCCATGCTAGAACAGAGGTGACACAGCGAACAGCTGGGGTGTTGTTGTTTTTGAATACAGTAACCGTTTTAATGAAACATGAAATTTATGAGCTGGTTAGCCCTAGGAATAATTAACTGCAGAGACCCTCTGCGGTCTGGAGGCCTTCTTAGTAATGGAAAATCGTCTGTCTTGCTTTAGAATATATGAGCAGCAATGAAGAATTCTGCATTATTTTAGCAGTCTGGGGACTGGTGTGCTGCGGTTGGGGTACACACACCGAAGTGAAATCACAGTTGTCACTTGGTATATCAAATCCTGGCACCCCCCACTACAGGACAGAGACAGCTATTTAATTATTTCATTTCTTCCAGGCCTTTCTTTTAACTGCTTTCGAGACCTCCAGTGAGGTGATCACTGGAATTTTGTGAACCGAGGCTGTACCAGGAGCTCAGAGTCAAGTTTTGAGTCTATGGATGTGAATCAACTAGCAAAGCTGTACTCCTGCTAAGCCACAGGGTGGGCAGGGTGGGGAGCTGGGGATGGGAAGGGCAGGAGTCTGCATGCTATGCAATACGGTTGATCTGGAATGCTAGAGCATAAATGATACCTGTTTCTTTTGATCTCCCTTTGGTTTAGTGTCAGTTGGTTATGATCATTTTTTGCATGGGCAAACAAAGTCATAAACTTCAATACTCTGTGAGAGTGAATGGTGCTGGGACGGAAAAGGTCCCACCATCCATACACACAGTTGTTGTGTTTGGAGTAATATAGATATATTGTGGCTTTTTAAGGCCACAACTCTGTATTAGGGGTATGTATAGAGGCAAAGGACACACACTGTTGGCTAGAGGCATTTTAATAGTAGAGGAAAGTGTTCACATACTGTGCTTGCTCCTGACACAGATTTTAGGATCTAGTTGGGGTGGGGGGTAGGGGGGAAAATATCATATGGATCTATGAATCGGGATAGCAGAGAGAAAATATGTGGCACTTCTCCACGGAGTAGCCACAATAAACTAAAAATATATCAGTGTAGGAATGTCACTGAGTGTACGGTAAGGAAAATAATAACTTTAATAAACCAGGCAACTTCCAAAAGGGAAAGATTTACAGAAACAAATTAAAAAGATGTGTATTGTTCACAGTGCAATCTTAAAGGCCTCCAAATTGAACTGTTTGGGTTTCTCAAACTTTTGCTACATATCTGTGGTTTCAATATGGCCCCCATTGTATTAGTATTTGAGCACCTCGTAATCATTAATGCACGGGACAGGAAAGTACCATAATTCTCCTTTCATAGAGGGGAACTGAGGCACAGAGCAATTAAGTATCTTGCCCACGGTCACACAGAAAGTTTGTGACAGAGCAAAGGATTGAACTCTTGCAAGTCACAGACTAAGTCCCTACCCACTGCACCATCCTTCCTCTCTGAACTAAAACCAGGATGGCAAACATTTAGTAAGATTAACTAAATCTTGTGAGAACACCCTGCTCTCTACCAGGATTTTGGGTTCCTGAGCCAAACAGAGAAAACCCCCAAACTACAGCATATTCCCTGGTGTTTGGAAAATTCATCCCTCCAGAAACAGAACTCTTCCTATAGACCCTACCTGGTAAAAAGCAGCAGCAGAATACGTACACAATGTGTGCATTCTGACGTGGCAAGGATTGCACTAATTAATGGGGCAGAAGTCAGGGGTGCTGTCTCTGGCTGCCCTAAGTAGCTCTGGCCCTCTCCTGCACCTTGAGGAGCGGGACAACAAGCAACAGGATTCTGGCTGCCCCTTGGGCATTAGTGCAAAGAAGGGGAAGGGATTTCTCATCTTCTGCTTCCCAAACTTGTAGACCTCTGCAAGAGCAGTGACTAGCCAGCGCATGGTTACCTGGTGTCTGGAGGGGTACTGGAAAATTTAGAAATGACTTTTGTTATCAACCTCAATTCAACTCTATGACTGAGACTGTGTCTTCTCTGATTTCCTCCCCAAATGGGATATGAGCTGACCCCACACTCAGCCAGCGAAACACACTGCAAGAGCATTATATCAGCCAATGAAACACACTGCAAGAACACAGCTCCCATTGGCTGTGTATACCACAAGGGCGGGACACTGTTAATTGGCACATACTGCGTGATGATTAACATTGTTGCTCTGTGTTTTAACTCCACCTTGATTAGCTAAATTGAGGCCCTACTATCAAAGTTTGGGAGTGAAATAGGACCGATGAAGAAGTACAGTGGGACCATTGCAATAAGTACTGCAAATCTGATGTGATCATTTGGGGCCAGATCCTCAGCTGGTAAAAACCAGCCTAACTTCATTGGCTTTACTGGAGTTAGGCTGATTTACACCTTCCGGGGATCTGGCCCATTTTGATACAGTCCCATCTTGTGGGCACAGCATATATCCAATAGGAAGTGAAGAGGCAGAAAGAAGACAGCTGGACAGACGTTCTCATTTGCACTCACTTTACGTGTCCCTTTGCATTGCTGTGTGGTTTAAAGGGGCCTTAGAGTAACTGAGAATTCAGGCCACAGAATTCTCTGTGTAAGAAACTGAAGTTAGTTTCCTCTGGTGTAAAAGTTAAATGAATAACTCTCTGACTATGAAAAGATTTACACTGGAACCTAGGATTCGCTGCTTCTTCCAGTGTATAACACCCGTAATCTGGACTGGCTTCAAAAATGGGATAGATTGGGAAGTTTGGTACCTCTGTATCACTGCTACTGTCTTTCATTTATAAATACTATACAAGGATTTCCCCCTGGAAAAGAAGGATCCCAAAAATCTTGTTAAACACATCATATGGTGCATTTGAGTAAACTTGACTGGCATCAGCAAGAAGCTGCCAAGCCAGTGTTGGCTTTTCAAACAGAAAACAGTGTTCTCAGAAATCTTAGCATAGTTAATGTATCCCAGAAGAGACCAGACTGAGTTTTTGCTACTGTAAATAGACTTCATTATTCTGGGGCATTCCGGGGCCAAAAGAGAGTCCAAAAACTTTGGAAAGAGTAAGTAACTGTTTCAGTTCTCCGCTGGTCCCCTTCAGTGCCATCGGAGAATATTAAACAAGCAAAGCAGAAAGGATGATTCTTTCTTCCGTTGACTTGGCAGAGCCTGGACTGTGATTTTTTTTTCATTTGTATTTTCCGCTGGGCTAAGGGCAATACACAAACACTCCCTCCACCCCACCAAAAAACAACCCAACAACAACAACAAATTTGATGAAAATCATTGGAAGAACTAACCAAACCTGGTCATGTCTGGCTGAAAGCACTTGTAGCCATTTGACCATCTCTATAAATTTTACAGGAGTTGAGTCAGGATGAAAAAAGTCCCCCTTTGTTTATAAGGCTGCTTACACCACTTGCGTTTGAACAACTTGACTTAAAAATAGCTGGGAGCAAATGTTTCTTATGGAAATGCCCTCCTGGTATCTGTGCTCTGGTAACCTCTTGTGTCGTACTGCAGGAGGTCCATAATGATACCGAGTATTTACAGTGGTGGTCATTAAATAGTTAACAATTGCCAGCACACTGATTTCCTGATCTAAATACAAGAGAAAACTCTGGAAACTCAGATCCTTCTCTGCGTTAACTCTCAGCAAATATTGACCTTTTCACGGCAACCACCGGATATAATTTCTTTTACCCAAAGTTTATTTCATATTTGACTATTCCTTAAACACCATCACAACAGGACTCCTAACCCCAGAGAAAGATGAGGGAGGTGAGGAAGATTAATATTACTCAAGTCATTGTGGTGGGGACTCCCCTCCCTCCAAACTCTCATAACTTTTGGGGAGGCAGGAGTTACTCCAGCATGCAGATCTATCTCAACACCTTCATTAGAACAGACAGAACCCCGAGTCATTGCAAAAGAGTCAGTCAGTCAATGGGAGTAGACAGAAATCCAAGATCCCTGAAGGAGCTGCATAAAAAACCCGAACAGTCTTCACTTCCCACCCATCCAGCCTTTGCTCTTTGCCCTGGATTAAGCTTCTCCTTCCCTGTAGACGGTGGCTGATGCTTACATGCACTGCAGACTCATAGGAAGGTGCTCCAGGGCCTGTCCCAGAGCCCCAAGCTCAGACTCTGGTCCAGCATGACACACCCTCTCCTGGAGCCCATGTAGCCCCTTCTCATATGGCATCCCCACCCTCCAATCAAAGGAGAGCCGGTAGTATGACTGAGGGGTGGGATTTCCTACCAGTTGCTTTGTGGTGGTGGAGAGGCCATGTTTTCCTGTCTGCCCGCCCACAGCCAGTTGGGGTTTTGGGGGCAGAGCCAGGCTTTACAGCACTGCCAATCAGTGAAGAGGGAGCTGCACCCAATTTTACAGATTTGTAAAGTGAGGCACTATGAGGTTCAAGTGACTTGGCCCAGGCTACTTAGTAAGTCAGTGACAGTCTTGGAAATAGAAACTAGGAGCCAGGGTCACATCCTCAGCTGATGTACATTGGTGTGGCTCCTCTGAAACCATTTAAATCAATGGAGCTATGCTGAGTCACACTGGCTGAGGATCAGGCCCCCAGACTCGTGCTCTCTCCAATACACAATGTTGCCTCTGTTGGATCGACACATGACGGATATAGATACAAGACCATACAACCTATGATGGAACGGGATTGCTTCCATTAGTATATATTCTTTCTGAAAAAGATTTTGTAACTATTCATACTTTAAATTTCCATTGTACATATTCCTCATGCCCCATGGCTGGATGAAGGGAGAGAGATCCTAGAATGGTAGGCTTTATGCTGAAAATGTTTTGGTGGCTTTTGGCCATCTTTGTTCCATTGTCTTCTGTGTAGCTTGATGAACATTTTAATGTCTTGGCTCCGTAATGAATGAGTTGGACTGTGACTTTTCTTGTATGGTAACTTTGAAGATTGCTTTTTGGCTTACGATAGGAACAGGCTACTCTGTAAAATAAAATAAAAAAGTCTTTCCTCCACCAAACTACAGCATAGTGATGCCCAGAGAAGATTTACAAAAGGCTTGCATGATCCTGGAGATGATTAAAGAGTTATCTAAGCATGAAGTCATTGGGGGAGAAGTTGTGCAATTGGTAATGGTTAATGTTGATGACTGATCAACAGACTGTTCAACAGGAAAGTAGGACAACAAGAACAGCGAGGCGACACACAAACTATAAAATTAATGAGTGGAACATTGTATTGGCTGGGGGATGGGTCTGGACTCTGTGTGTTATATCTCAGTTGAGAGGTTGGGATTAGACAACAGGAGCGGTATGGAATAACTTCAGATGTGCTTGATGTCTTAAGACCTGAATCCAAAGCCTTATGCGGCTTTTTAAACTTATGTACATTTAGGGGGGCTGCTGAGGCAGTGCAAAGCAGCCAGAGCTAGGGCTGAAGACTGAGAGCGCGGTTATAATTCATAGTATAGCAGTGGCTTGAGGCACCAACCAAGTTTGTGGGCTGACTGCATGAGGTGCTGGACAAACATAGTCAGGGGCAGTTCATACCCTGAGTGGTTTACAACTGCAATAGATAAGTCAGAAAGTATTTTATCCCCATTTTACAGATGGGGAACTGAGGCACGGAAGGATTAAGTAATTTGCCCAAGATTACACAGGGAACCTATGACAGAGCCAGCCCGCCTTCATGCCAGCCCAGCTCTTTAATCACAATGCCATCCTTACTTTCGTTTTCACATCCTCCCCATCACTAAAAGGATGAGTCTCCCATCCATGCACTGGGCATTGCTGGAATAAGGAGCACCACAGAGCTGTACTTTATGCTGTTCTACCCCAGCTTTGTTGAATTTGGCCATGTCTTTATGCTCACACACCTCATAGTGGACTATCGTTGTCTAGACACAACGCCAGGCTATATGTAAGAAGAGGGTTTCAAATGCCAACATTCCAACCGCAGTGGTTTTAATGGAGGCGGCAAAACGACACCATGATAATCCTGTTCCATGGTAGGTTTAATGGGTAAAATGAAGCCCTTCCTGTGTCTGCGTTAGAGAGTATTGCTGTATGTGCAGGAAAACGTTGCTGTCAGCATGGATCTATGGTTGGTGTATCATCGGCGTGGAAGCCCTCCTGACAGGCAACAGCTGTCTCTGATATAAAAGAGCTCAGGTTCCATCTATTTAGCAATGCTGGAGGAAACACTTTTGATTGCATGCTTGCCATCAGCTTCACATTTTCCCCTGCAATTTCTGAATTAAATTCCACAAGCTTGTAGCACCATTCTCAAAGGCCTTTTTATCTATGAAATGGAAACACATGTGGGAAATTAGCCTGCTGCTTCTTGACTTTATTTTTTCTATCTGTTCTTATTGTCCATTTGCCAGCCTTTCTGGCCCATTTGCCTGTTTCTCCAGTAGGCACCTTCACTATGTCTCCCAGGCATAGCAGGCTCTCCCCGCAAACATTCAACAACCGCTACCGTCTCCTCCTCCAAATCCCTCCTCAAAGCCTGTGTCTGCCCTGCTGCCCCCGGGGAGGTGTCAGCTGATAATGGCTGAGTAGAAGATGTTGCAGTA
The DNA here is from genome assembly GCF_965152275.1 of Natator depressus. Classification (NCBI taxonomy): domain Eukaryota; kingdom Metazoa; phylum Chordata; order Testudines; family Cheloniidae; genus Natator; species Natator depressus. Next base: position 19,007,677 of record NC_134249.1, on the reverse strand, counting down.
GAAAAGTTACCTCTGAGACGTACCAAAAAAAAAAATTTGCTCCATATATGAAGCATGTCTCTACAAACACAGCTGCAAAATCCGGCACTGCATTTCTGCATTGGTTTGCACACACAAGAGCGACATTCGTGCATCCAAATGTGCATTTGCAAGTGCCAGTGGCATGCACAAATGCAGGTTTGTGACTTGCATACGGATGCACATGCAATTTGTTGGCAGTCCTTTTTGTGTGCAAGCCTGCAGAAACTCTGACTTCAGCGTTCCCGGCTGCAAAACTGAGCCTATCTTCAATGAAAGCTAGCAATTAATGGTAATAGCTGGATCTAATTTATGAGGCGCTGGGAGCAGAGGAGATAATTATGAGAATAGATGTCAAATCCTCAGTGGGAAGATCAGCAGAACAGCATTCCAAGGTTCTGGACATACCATCCATCCCTCTTTGTTAATTCAGAATTACATGCTTTAGTTATTCGCAAAGGCACATTGTATTCAGTGACACCACAAGGGGCTGCTGGTTGAATCACAGTGGGACTTGAGGAGTTTGTACGGACTTCAATCAGCATCATTGTGTTACAGACACTAAATCTTCCTCCGCAAATAATCAGACATGGTAATTATGGATTCCTTTAATTAATGAGGAAGAAGATATGGTGCCTCCAGCACCTTGGAATGTTGTTCTGTGATTATGTCACAGTTGCTCCTTAATTGTTCAGGCTTAATATTACCTCCTTGCCTTATAAATGTCTCTTTGCAGCTCCTTAGAAATTCAGCCCAGATCTTAGCAACTGGCACTGACTTTCCCTGAAGTTAGATCAAGTTTCGGTCTTATTTTTAGTACACCCTCACGTGTGCACAAACATATATGCACATGCACTGTACATATGTGCTGCTTAGGGAGTCTAATTCTGCCATCGTCAAAGTTAATGAGAGTTTTCTCATTGACATTGGTATAATCATTTTCCCCTTGTTTTTTTCAGTGGAATTTAGTTTTGCAGATAAGAGCATCCTATGCTAGCAGTTAGGGACAGAAGAACACCCCTCCACATACACACACACACCTCTAAAAGTTCGTGTGGCCCAAATGGGTGACGTATATACAGTATGTATTACTTAGATTGTAAGCTCTTTGGGGCAGGCATTGTCTTTTTGTTCTACATTTGTACAATGCCTAGCACAATGGGGACTTGGTCCATGCCTGGGGGCCCTAGTGCTACTCAATGTATGTATGTATATATATATTCCACTACATAAGTAACAATTTTTCCCATTAGCATCTCTCTCGATCTGTGAGTGCATTTGTGGCCCCTGACTTTCCTAGTAGCTAAGTTGGTCTGACACATGCTGTGGCATCCAATCAGCTGCTTCCATATGGCTCTTCATGAATTTTAGCCTGTTGTTATCCCAGAAATTTAATCTAGCCCACAGCAGAAACAATGAGGCTCCTTTTGTCTCATCTCATATTGAATAGCTAACTCCACCTTCAAAAGATATGGTTTCTTCTACATGTCACCCCTTGGTCTGGCAACGTCCATAGTCAGCTCCACTCATGGAGACATCCGGTCATGATGCAGGCAGCTGGCAGGCTTCTTGTAGTCAGAAGTGCAATGTAGGCCTGGCTTGACATGGGTAACTGGACATGGGTGAGGGCTCATTTCTTGGGAGGTGGGATTGGGGGGCGGGGGAATGGAGCCGCAGGCTGGAAACCAAATGCCTGTACTAGCTAAGATAAGAGGGAATTCTCAGGGAACCATTTACAATGGACAAGATAACAATGGGTAAGATGAGCCTCGAATGTAAGATGGGGTAAAGAGTAAGTCATGCGTGGACAGAGCATGCTGTGCAGGGATTGGTTCCTACAACGTGACCAAGCCCATCCCAAGATGTTTGATGCCATGTAATGTATAAATGTATAGAAAGGAAGAGGTTTCCTGTGTAACTTTGGATTTGTGGCACGCCCTGTACACATCCCCTAATGCTTGAGTCTGGTCTCAGTATAGCTTTGCTGTATGCCAGAAAAACGAACCTGAGGGACAAGACTGGAATGGGACTGAGTTCTTGGGGAACTGAGTGAAAAAGGTCCTGGGGGAACCCCAACGTGCACCTCCTGTGCTCCCCTCACCTCTCCCCAGCTACGGGGGATTTGGCAAGGTCAGAATTTGTGTGGGAGTCCTCCTGAGAACATCTTGCTCCTAAGTGGCTGTTGATGAACATCTTCTGGGCACTCCCAGCTGCCAGTGATGTCAGTGGGAGATGAGTTTGCTCAGCACCATTCAGGTGTTCAGTAAACTTACAGGAGTGGGGCCCTTAGCGAGTCATGAGCTGGCACCCTCCCCTCTGAGTCAGCCCTGGAGCAATGTCCCAGCGTGGTGGAAAGGAGCTGAGAGCAGGTGGCGTTCCCAACTTGCTCCAAATAAAGTCCACATGCGCTGTGTAAAAATCAAAATTGCACCCCCTTCCTGGACTTTGGCTTTATTGGTAGCTAACGTATTAATAATGGAACCTAAAGCTCAACCTGAACACTCTCCCCAAGCTTGGCTGTTCCCAAGGTTTCTTTTAAGACCCTCCTGTCCTGCATCTCTTATATCTTGGCAGAGTTAACAAGCCTCACCCTCCACAATGGCTCCGCAGAATTTATGCAGCTTCTTCATACAGGGTTCTGACAGGGTGGGATGAGAAGAAGCCGGCATCTCCATGTATCCTAGTGGCCCTGTTACAGGGTTCCCTACTGCTGAAGTTTCCCTCTTCCTGATGAGTTATAAAAGGCAAAGGTTGCACTAAGAATGCCTGGTACTTTAAGTAAGAGCAGCAGTGTTAGCCAGGACATCAGAGTTAAATTCCATTTTGGGGAATTGGATTCCACAGATACAAATTCAGCCTGCAGTGTAACTGGGTACAGAATTATTCTTCACCTCTCCCAAACCTGTAGTGTGATGGGAGAGCAGAGATAAATACCAATGTCTAAAGATCACAACATAGTGGCATGGAAGAATTGTAGCCTCTGTTGTGTTGGTCATAAGTTTGCAGGTTCAATAAAGTTATTACTGTGCATTACAAATTGCTTCCTATGTGCTGCTTTGAACACTACAGTGCTGCTGTGCGCTGCGCTGTTCAATCGTGCTGTGATCCACCCCCGAAATGGCTGCATTTCAGGGGTGGCTCAAGCAGAAGGATTCCTTTACACACCTAGTTTGTAATTCTATAAGTGCACTGAGGTTTTTAAAAGGCACGATTATCAATCAATATTCAATCAGTGCCCTGTGTGAGTATTAGCCCCACATTAAGGAATAAAAATCACAGATAAGTTTCAGAAACAGCTGACTGTGGACTTGGGGGCTTTTCAGCAATATCTGTCTCTCAGCATCATAGTTCAGCTGACAAACAGACACCAGAGATATGGTTAGATCAAGTTAATTTATAGCCTGCCCTAATGCACACTTTCCCACATGTAACACAATGCCATTTGCATGGATCAGCAGTATTTACGGGGCACTCCTGTTTACAGTGCGTTGGTATTTTTCACTTCCTATGACTAACTGTCCCCATGAGCCAGATTTCTTAACAGGTTTCAATCCCCTTATTTTATTAGCCAATCAGCCCCTCATACAAAGCCCCTCATTGAGGCTGTGATTATTATTATTTAGGTCTGGAGAGGTGTTCTTCAGAAATGACATAACCACAATGGCTGAGGTCTGGGGGAAGCAGGAATGAGGCATCTCAATGGAGAGGAAAGTCAGCTTTGTCTGCATTTTTTCCCTTGTGTTTACTCCAGCCTGGCTTTTCTGGGTCAGTGTTAGGGAACCAGCAGCAACACCTTGTCATGGTAAGCCATAAAAGCATGGAAAACCTGAGCTGTGGTATAGCGCACCCATTCTCTCATCTAAGAACATAAGAATGGCCATACTGGGTCAGACCAGTGGTCCATCTAGATAAGTATCCTGTCTTTGACTCCCTCAGGGAACTGATGGGCAGGATCCCCTGGGAGGCTAATATGGGGGGGAAAGGAGTCCAGGAGAGCTGACTGTATTTTAAAGAAGGCTTATTGAGGGTGCAGGAACAAACCATCCTGATAAGCAGAAAGAATAGCAAATATGGCAGGCAACCAGCTTGGCTAAACAGAGAAATCTTCGCTGAGCTTAAACACAAAAAGGAAACTTACAAGAAGTGGAAACTTGGACAGATGACTAGGGAGGAGTATAAAGATATTGCTGGAGCATACAGGGCTGTAATCAGGAAGGCCAAGGCACAATTGGAGTTGCAGCTAGCAAGGTTTCTACAGGTATATTAGCAACAAGAAGAAGGTCAGGGAAAGTGTGGGACCCTTATTGAATGGGGGAAGCAACCTAATGACAGATGATGTGGATAAAGCTGAAGTACTCAATGCTTTTTTTGCCTCAGTCTTCACAGACAAAATCAGAGGAGGTGAGCAGCCTTCAGTGGTGAAAGAACAAGTTAAGGACTATTTAGAAAAGCTGGACATGTACATGTCCAGGGGGCCGGATCTAATGCATCCAAGGGTGCTGAGGGAGTTGGCTGATGTGATTGCAGAGCCATTGGCCGTTATCTTTGAAAACTTATGGTGATCGGGGGAGGTCCCAGATGATTGGAAAAAGGCAAATATAGTGCCCATCTTTTAAAAAGGGAAGAAGGAGAATCCAGGAAACTACCGACCGGTCAGCCTCACCTCAGTCCCTGGAAAAGTCATGGAGCAGGTCCTCAAGGAATCCATTTTGAAGCACTTGGAGGAGAGGAAGGTGATCAGGAACAGTCAACATGGATTCACCAAGGGCAAGTCATGCCTGACCAACCCGATTGCCTTCTATGATGAGATAACTGGCTCTGTGGATACGGGGAAAGTGGTGGATGTGATATATCTTGACTTTAGCAAAGCTTTTGACACGGTCTCCCACAGTATTCTTGCCAGCAAGTTAAAGAAGTATGGGCTGGATGAATGGACGATAAGGTGGATAGAGAGCTGGCTAGATCATTGGGCTCAACGGGTAGTGATCAACGGCTTGATGTCTAGCTGGCAGCCGGGATCAAGCGGAGTGCCCCAGGGGTCGGTCCTGGGGCCGGTTTTGTTCAACATCTTCATTAATCACCTGGAGGATGGGATGGATTGCACCCTCAGCAAGTTCGCAGATGACACTAAGCTGGGGGGAGAGGTAGATATACTGGAGGGGAGGGATAGGGTCCAGAGTGACCTAGACAAATTGGAGGATGGGGCCAAAAGAAATTTGATGAGGTTCAACAAGGACAAGTGCAGAGTCCTGCACTTAGGGCAGAAGAATCCCATGCACTGCCATAGGCTGGGGACTGACTGGCTAAGTGGCAGTTCTGCAGAAAAGGACCTGGGGATTACAGTGGATGAGAAGCTGGATATGAGTCAGCAGTGTGCCCTTGTTGCCAAGAAGGCTAACGGCATATTGGGCTGAGTTAGTAGGAGCATTGCCAGGAGATCGAGGGAAGTAATTATTCCCCTCTTGACGGCACCAGTGAGGCCACATCTGGAGTACTGCGTCCAGTTTTGGGCCCCCCACTACAGAAAAGATGTGGACAAATTGGAGAGAGTCCAGTTGAGGGCAACAGAAATGATTAGGGGACTGGAACACATGACTTAAGAGGAGAGGCTGAGGGAACTGGGATTGTTTAGTCTGCGGAAGAGAAGAATGAGGGGGGATTTGATAGCTGCTTTCAACTACCTGAAAGGGGGTTCCAAAGAGGATGGATCTAGACTGTTCTCAGTGGTAGCGGATGACAGAACGAGGAGTAATGATCTCAAGTTGCAGTGGGGGAGGTTTAGGTTGGATATTAGGAAAAAAAATTTCACTAGGAGGGTGGTGAAACACTGGAATGCGTTACCTAGGGAGGTAGTGGAATCTCCTTCCTTAGAAGTTTTTAAGGTCAGGCTTGACAAAGCCCTGGCTGGGATGATTTAGTTGGGGATTGGTCCTGCTTTGAGCAGGGGGTTGGACTAGAGGACAGTCAGTACCACATGCTTCAGAGGGAATGGACTGTCCAGGGCAATTTATTGAGTGACCCATCCTCTGTCATCCAGTTTCTGGCAGTCACAGATTTAGGGACAGCCAGGGCATGGGGTTGTCACCTTGACCATCTTGGCTAATAGCCATTGATGGATCTGTCCTCCATGAATTTTATCTAATTCTGTATTGAGCCCAGTTCTACTTTTGGCCTTCTTCCCTTTCCTCTCCTTGGCCTCACTTCTCCCCTTACCTCTCCTTACCTGCAAGTAACATGTCACCTAAGCATGTCCCCTTCAAAGTTCAGCTCATTTAGGGCAGGTGGTCCCCTTTCCTCAGCCTCTGAAATCTGACCCTACTTCAACACATGGGGTTCCTTAAAGCTGAATATAAAAGCATTGAAAGAAGCAGGCAGTCCAATTGCAAAAAAAAATCTCACTTCTAGTTTGATCCAGCTTGTTGGATAGAATCTGTGCATATAATAATTCCCTTAATCCTCACTTGGTTTATAATAATGGGCTGCTGCAAAGATTGTTTGGCCAAAGCTCTATGCTCCATGGTCAGTGGTTCCATCTTGAAGTCCTTGCCACCAGAAGCATGTGCAATCTGGATAGCTCCGGCAGCTGGAACCTATAAACAAGATGAGGAGCGACTTTCTATTGGGCTAACAGGAAACAAGCACTCTGATGGGAGTTTGCTACTGTTTATCTTGTGATAGGGATGGAAGATTTGATAACTGATATCTGGCAATATCATAGGTAAAGAGGCAATTGAAGATGTCCCCTCGCAGCAAGGGGAAGATACAAAGGTTTCAGGTTTCCAAGAAGATCTTTGTAAATTCATACCCTAAAGTAAGATGTCAGCCACACAACCTCTGTACTTTAATGTCTCTCTTATTGTCATAGTCCCATGTCCGATCAGCTAAGTGGATGAGACTGGATCACCTTACAAGAGGTGCCTGAGGTCTTGGTCATGCAGCATTATCTTCAAGAGCTAATGCAGGTCTCTCTCCCACAGCAAAATTCACCCCTGAGCAGATGTAAGCATAAGGCTGCTGCTTTCAATCCCCCCCCCCGAGCCCCCGCGGGACACATGCACAAGAGATGACAGCGATCTTTACAACAGTGCACTCGGGGGAGGAGTCTGGGGTGCTGACAAGTACAAAGATCTGCTCCCACCACTGAGTGGAGCTCACCAGCGGCCGGGGCTGCTGCAGCACTGAGGTTGTGTGATATCAGCCATGCACTGGCATGGGGAAGGGGAAAGGATTCCTTCTCCCTTCAAGGGTGGCTGGCGTGGCTCCCGGTTACTGTGACATGCACTGAGCAGATGATTTGGCCTACAGTGCCCAATACCCTGCAAGCAGATGTGCTTCTCCATGGGGCAGCGCTTTAGACTTTTTTCACCTTGCCACCCAGAGAACCGAATCCACCACGCCTCTCCAGCACGATCATTTATTATTCATTCATTAGGAAAAAGAAAGGTGTGGGGGGGGGGAGGAACCTCTCCAAGGAGAGGTGGAAACTTTAATTTAGCAGCAGAAGGCTTGGCTGCCCCAGCTGGAAATTCCTGGAGTTATGAACATGAGTTAATTCTGATGTAGGTGAGATGTGAAGATGGAGTATGTCCTCAGAGAAGGGTTCAAAGGCTTATTGGCATCCAAGTTTGCACACCCTGGTCCTTGGCAAGCAGGACCAGCAGTGGAATGTACAGCCTTCGGAAGCCCATTGAATCCCACCATACCCCAGTAGAGCCTCTTTGTCTGCAAGAGGTTTGGCTCTGTCTCTTGATTGAACTCAGTCATCCAGTCTAATAAAGCGTGAAAGTTACGCTGGAAAAAAGAAACCGGGTGAAGCCTGTTAATTCTGTCACAAGTGCAAGCCAGAGCCCTTTGCTGCATAGCACCTTGTCGAGCAGGGCTGGAACTTGGAACTCACCTGTTCATTCCACTCCCTCAGGGAGAAAGGGGAAAACACATCTGGAATCTCCCTACTTACAAACCCCAAGAGGTATGATTAGTCGTACTGTAGCAACATTCATAGGAAATGGAGGATGGTTAAGGCACTGGAGTGAGATTCACAAGATTGGAGGTTAATTCTCAACTCTGTGAAAGGGGTGGGTCATAGGCAGCAGTCTGGCCTAGTGGTCACAGCTGGGCTGATGTCCATGGGCCAAGGATGGCCATGAGGCGGTAGTCAGCAAGCAGGGAGCAGAGTATTCACTAAAACTGGGATAAGTAGGTAGGAATCAGGGTCAGAGTCAGGCTGTGGTTGGAGACTGGGGATCAGAAAACGAGGTGAGGTCTGGAGTCACAGCAAGCCAAAAGTCTACATGGCTTCCCTGACAACTTCCTGGAGAACCAACAAGGGTTAAATAGTGAGCATGAGCCAATCAGAAGGCTGCAGAGCACACTCACTCTGAACCCTTTGGGCAGTATTACCTGCGGCACCTAATCTCCACCGCGCTCCTCACATAAGGCTCTGTATGGCCCCTGGTGGCCATGTGGGACAGTCAGCTGTCCCAGGTTCTACAGACCTGCCTTCTAGTCCTATGGATCCTGCCACACAGTCTTTGCATGACCTCCGGCAAATTACTTAATCACTCTGTGCCTGATAGTACTGAGGCTGAGGCTTCTTTGCTCCCACTCTTTATTTTGTTTGTTTATATAGATTGCAATATCTTTGGGGCCGGGACACGCTTTAGCCATGTGCATAAACAGTGCTTAGCACAATGGGGCCCCAAGGAATTCCAATAACGATAAAGTCCCCAGTTAAGAATAGGACCCTGATGTATAAACACACCAACATACAAAGTCCCTGACCCGACACGCTCACAGTCTAATTAAAGACAAGGCACTAAAAGTGACTAGGGCAAACAAGAGGACAGTATGATGCCAACGGTGAAAAGATCACACACTTATCTCGGCTGGCAATGTGTAAATCATGATGGTTATGATTTTTTCCTTCTTTAAACAATAAATGTATACATAAATACACATAAGCTACCCCAATTGCCCTCAGACTATGTGGCTGATTTCTGTCATTATGTCGTACATTGTCCTTTTGTCCACCTAGCAACAAAATCAAGGTGTAAGAATCTCGGGTGTTTTCGGCTTTGTGCCTCCATTTCCAACAAGCTTTGTGATTCAACCAGGGAGCCGTTCATGGGTCCTACATAGCAAAAGATCTGGGGTAAAATGCTCAAAAGTGCCTAAGTGAATTAGGAGCCTATGGGTCATGGCCATTCAATGGGACTTAGGGCTTGCCTATATGGAGACTTAATGAGTGGCAAGCTGGGGGTGTGGACCCTGCTAACTTGCACTAAAAGTTCTCTAGTGCAGTTTGCTGTACATCAGTGGAGACATTGAGTTGCCGTGATGACAAGCATGTTATAGAGACCCAAGTGAGAGCCTATTGAACACAATTATTGTCTATCCATTCACTTTGGATCAGATTCTAAATGTCTAAACTGGCAGGCAGAGAGAATTTGGCATAATAAATGGTTCCATGGAGCCTCCCCCTGCCGTCTCCACAAAAGCCTATGAAAAATAATAATGAGATATTTGGATTTATTGGGGTTTACCCAAATTCATTATTTCAGGTTCCTGAGGAATCCAAATGCACAGTACTATAAAGAACTCTAGATATCATGCTATATTTCTGTAAGCTAAGAGCCATGTAATCAGAAGCAGCGAGAGGTCACGGTTGTTTGCAGTCACTGTCTCCTTTTGTTCTTTAGGATCCAGCTATACAATGCTGACGAAGTAACATTGGTGAGTATATTTGCCACATTGAATGGTCTTAGAACAGAGTGACAGCTAAGGCATGTTCTTTTGAAAATGGATGACCAGGAAATGTTGTTTTTACTCAACCTGCAACTGACATTTCCAACCATCTCTTGGGAAACTTTATTTACTCTCCTTCTTGGGGAAGCTAACCTTACAGTGAATGTACAGTGGCCTGTGGGAATTTGGCACCCAGCTGCTGACCCTACCAACACAGGATTGAAATCCACCAGCGAATTGTAACTGAATACTCTTTAACCTCTTCTTGTTCCCTAAAACCCTGTAAAGAAAGGCCATGGAATCATGTTGGATTTGGGCATGAGTTTGATGTAGGGTTGGAGTCGGTTGAGCAGAGAAAGGAGAAATATTTTCTGGATTATCGTCTAGATAAAGAACATATAAAAGACATAGGGCCAAATCCTAAAGGGCTATAAACCTTTAGGCTTCAGGGTCTAAGCCAACATCAAAATATTGGGGTCAGGAGGAAGCTTTTCCTAAGGGTAATTTATCCCATAACTGCCTACTGCAGGGTTTCTAGCACCTCCCTCTAAAGCGGCTGGTGTTAACCATTGTTGGAGATCATACAGCTGACTAGTTGACTACAGTTGACCTCAGATCTGATCCAGTTCAGTAGTTTCTATATTCCTCAGTCCTTTACCAAGCAAAACTTCCATTGAACAAATGGAATGTTTGCCCAAGTGGGTACCAAGTAAAAACAGAGTAAAGGATTTTTGCCCTGGTATTGTTGGATGTGGAAACCATTACTGAGGTCTGTGTGGGATGGCTGACTCAACGGAGAGAAGGGATAAGCAATTAACCTCATGGAAATAAGTGGTGGGGAAAACAGCACTTTGCAGGGGTTGGCTGGCTCCGAGGATACACAGTGAGATATTGTTCTTTTACTGCTGTAGGCTAGCTTTCAGTGAGCTATTATCGTCTTCTGTTGGTGGGAAGCCCTGGTCATGCAGTCCTATCCAGGGCATACAAATTATAAGGGGCACAGTGTTGTGCAACAGCAATGCATGGTTTAATTAGGGAGAGGTTTACGAACTGCTGATGGGATGTCAGTGTTTTCCAATGGGGTGCTGGCCCAACAAGCTTCCACTGTGCTGCTCTCTATATATGATGAACAGCAATATTCCCCTCCCCCTCCCTGTCCCACATACACACACACATACTTTGCATCATTGCTTGGCACCAAGTATCAAGTGGTTGATGTTCCATAGCCCACCACTGGGATTAGAAAGTTGCTGTGTGCAACAAATCCTACAGTATATCTCAACTACAATGGACAAGTGGTAAATTAACAGAACATTGGCCACAGCTTCCTGAGCGCTCTGTCGAGTTACATTTTCCACTTGCTGTAAAAGTCCTTTTCTAGTTTTAACTTTTAAAGTAACACCTTTAAAAAACCCCTCTGTTAGACCCACTTCCGTTTCTAAAAACAGCACTCAAGTTACTTTGGGTTTTTAATCGGTGCCTGGTTTAAAAAGTTTTCCCTTCTCCTACTGTTCTTTTGTCTTCGTTTGCTTGTTAATCTGCAGCTTCTCAACGATCCAAAGTGCAACAAGTGTTTGCAAACAAAACATTGTAATGACAAAATGTGACATAACAATGTTCCCTTAAAGTTTGTAGATTGCAAAATATGTGCCATTGCAATCCCAGACTATATAAATCAGTTTATGTGTCCTTGTTACTTCAGAGTGCAGGCAGGTAGCTAAGGGTCTGATGTTCAGAGGAACTGAGCACCTGTAGCTAATATTGACTTTGAGTGGAACTGTGGACCATCGGTCTGGATGTCTGTCTATCACTTCATCAGTAGGGATGACAAGACTTTCCTTTTGCATTCCAGTGAATAAATGGCATTCCTAATCATTTCAATTTGAAAGTGACTAAACAAGGAGTAGGTCTAGTAATGACAAAAACTGGCTGCTAATTAGAGCTGGGATTGCAGCAAATGACATATTTGATTAATTGAGCCCTTTCTCGTCGACATACAGATCTGGTTTCCACAACTTTGCTCATTCAAAGTTATGTTCATATAAAACATCCATTGTATGTTTCAGCCTGGGGTAAACTCTGAAATTCACTTACCACAAGGCCCCTGTACCGCTTAAGACCCACTTATGCTTCCAAAATAAGTCTTAAGTAAGACTTAAGTGATGCCTTAATGATACCTTAATGATGATAGATCTTGTGCTGGCCCACCCCACAGGGGTTAATTCCAACCTCTCTGAGAGGCTGATGTTAGCAATACAATATTGAGATTGCTTTCCTGGGATATATGTAAACCGCATGTCTTGTTCTCAAGATAAATCAGTGGGCACTGAGGATGCTCAGTCCTGTTGAGAAGTGAGAATGTGGCTCTAAAATTATAACCTTGTCCAGTTGTTTTTCCTCTGGGTAGAACTGACCCTGCGTTCCTTAGTCAGGGCCTGATCCAAAGCCCATTGGAGACAATTGGAGTCTTTCCATTTACTTCAGTGGGCTTTGGATCAGGCCTTGAATTTTTAAGTCAGGCTTCCATTGACCAGATTGAGGCTGGGATTCTCAAAGGGGATTAAGAAAGCTAAATGCCTGATTCCCAATGAATTGGGCCCCTAACTTCCATAGTCTGCTTTGAAAACCCCAGCCCATGTAGAAACCTAAACAAGGACTTCAGAATCAGGCATGTATTTTTTTGCATCCAAGAATACCTACTGGATGTCTTCCAGATTGGCAGGCCTGCTCTGCTGCACAGCTTGGGAACCAGTGGAGGACAACGGCCGCTCCACGAGATTCTACGAGGAGTCTGCAAGCCAGCCTCCTACAGTGCTGTATCCTTCCCTTGGGGTAGACTTCCTATAATTTAAATAGCATTTGGAGCAAGCAAGACAAATGCAAATCACGGTCTTGTGCAACAATCACTCTCAGTATAATTTGCCAGCCAGGATTGGCACCATGCAATAATGCATTAAGCAAAGGTCTTCTGACAGCGATGGCTGAGGATGCTGCATGAGAAAATCATTTACAAGACGAGTTATGTGCTGCATTATTTTCACTTGTACACGCCCAGTTTAAAGAAAGGAGCACCTGAAACTGAATGTGACACGGCCACACAAGTGCTTCTGGAATTCTCCTTATTCTGTGCTGCTGCATGAAGTGTGATCTCTTTTTAGCCCAGTTACCTTCTAAAATATGGCGCTGGCTTGAGCCACTTTTAGCCGCATCAGGAGATCTCATGATAGGCATGAATTATCCGTCACGGGATTCCACCGCTGATTAAATGATCAGATACCATTGCTGGATCTCTTGCTCAGCCAGTTTCCTGGGCTTCTTAGAGACGGAGTTCTCCACCCAAGGGCTGTGACACCCAGAGGTCACTAACAGATGTCAGGGGGCCATGATCACCCTACTTTTCCCATATAGCTTGTTGGAAGAGTGGGGACCCAGGTAGATCCTGGCTGGATTCATGGGGCTTTGTTTCTTAGTTTTAATTTATTTATTGCATTTTAAGTATTTGTCAGAGGTGCCAAGAGTGTTTAGATGGTCCCTTTGTTATTATTATCACAGAAAAGTAGGACTGGAAGGGACCTTGATAGGTCATCTAATCCAGTCCCCTGCACTGAGGCAGAATGAAGTATTAACTAGACCATCCCTGACAGGTGTTTGTCCGACCTGTTCTTAGAAACCTCCAGTGACAGAGATTCCACAACCTCCCTAGGTAATTTGTTCCAGTGCTTAACTATCCTGACAGGAAGTTTTTCCTAATATCTAACCTGAATCTCCTGTGCTGCAATTTAAGTGCATTACCTTCTTGTCCTGTTCTCAGTTTATCACCTGTCCTCAATTTATCTTGTCCTGTTCACAATTTATAACCCTTCTCTTTATAAAAACCTTTTATGTACTTGAAGATTGTTATCATGTCCCCCCTCAGTCTTCTCTTCTCCAGACTAAACAAACTCAATTTTTTCAATCTTTCCTCGCAGGCCATGTTTTCTAGACCTTTTATCATTTTTGTTGCTCTGCTCTGGACTTTCTCCAGTTTGTCCACATCTTTCCTGAAGTATAGTGCCCAGAACTGGACACAGTACTCCAGCTGAAGCCATATTAGTGCTGAAATAGAATGAAAGAATTACTTCTTGTGTTTTGTTTACAATACTCCTGCTAATACAGCCCAGAGTGATGTTTGCTTTTTTTTGCAACAGTATTACATTGTTGACTTATATTAAGTTTGTGGTCCACTATAATCCCCCAGATCCTTTTCTGAAGTATTCCTTCCTAAGCAGTCATGTCCCATTTTGAATTTGTGCAACTGAGGGTTCCTTCCTAAGTGGAGTACTTTTCATTTGTCCTAATTGAATTTCATCCTATTTATTTCAGACAATTTCTCCAGATTGTCAAGATCATTTTGAATTCTAATCCTGTCCTCCAACCCCTCCCAGCTTGCTATCACCCACAAACTTTATAAGTGAACTCTCTGTGCCATTACCCAAATCATTTATAAAGATATTGAATAGAACCAGACCCAGTACAGATCCCTGTGGGACCCCACTCAATATGGCCTTCCAGGTCAATTGTGATTTGAACTATTGATAGCTCTCTGATATGCCACCCACCTTATGGTAGGTTCATCTAGGCTATATTGCTCTAGTTTGCTTATGAGAAGGCCATGTGAGAAAATATCTTACTAAAGTCAAGATATATCACATCTACTGCTTCCCCCTATTCAGAAGGCTTGGTCCCCTATCAAAGAAGGATATTGGGTTGGTTTGACATGATTTTGACAAATCCATGTTGACTGTTACTTACCTTATTTTCTTCTAGGCGCTTACATATTGATTGGTCCTAGAAAGATAATAGAGCAAATAATCAGACAAAGTTAAGGTGACTGGTCTCTAATTCCCGGGGTTGTCCTCATTCCCCTTTTTATAGATAAATGCTATATTTGCCCTTTTCCAGTCCTTGGGTATCTCTCCCGTCCTGCCTGAGTTCTCAAAGATAATTGCTAATGGCTCAGATAGCTCCTCAGCCAGTTCCTTAAGTATTCTAGGATGTATTTCAGGCCCTGCCCTGCCGACTTGAAGACATCTAACATGTCTAAGTAATTCTCAATGTGTTCTTTTCCTATTTTAGCCTTAACTCCTACCCCATTTACACTGACATTCACTATGTTAGTCATCCAATCACTACACATTTTTTGGTGAAAACTGAAACAAAAAAGGCATTTAACACTTTGACCATTGTTGCGTTTTTTGTTATTGTCTTTCCCTCCTCATTGAGTAATGGGCCAGCCCCATCCTTGATCTTCCTTTTGCTTCTTGTGTATTTGTAAAATGTTTTCTTCTTATTCTTTATATACCTGGCTAGCTTAATATCGTTTTTTGCCTTGGCCTTTCTAATTTTGTCCCGACATATTTGTTTTGTTATTTTATACCTCAAAACAAATAAATACTCATTAATGATGGCAGTGTCTACATGCCCCCAGCCAAGAACAGGGCTCCATCATACCAACACATAGTGAGAGAGAGTTCCTGTTGCAAAGAGCTTACTGCCTAAATAGACAAGACAGACAAAGGGTGGAAGTGGAAACAGAGGAAAAGCATCCAAGGGCACACAATAAGTCTGTGGCAGGCTCCAGGTCTCCTGATTCCGAGTGTCTATCCATGGGCCCATGCTGCTTCTCATACAACTAACTGTATCTACGTATCCTTGTTCTTTTAGATGCCATAAACTCACTACTAACTAAGGGAAGGGAAACAGTGCAGGGACTCACCCAAGTTTACATAGATGATTTGAGAGCTAATCCCAGTTTAGCCACTGACCTACTGAGTCCTAGTCATCCAACCACTTTGCCTCTCAATAAGTGAACACTTTCTTATAATTCATTCAGAAAGTGTCATCTCTCAGGGCTTGTCTACACCTACAGGGGGATCAATGAGCAGCGTGCAATGCATCAGCGGTCGATTTAGCGGGTCTAGTGAAGACCCGCTAAATCGGCCACAAAATCAACCACAGATTGCTCTCCTGCGGACTCCTGTACTCCACCCGCTCGAGAAAAGTAGTGTGGACCCGGCGGTAAGTAGATCTAAGTACATTGATTTGAGTTACACTATTCACGTAACTCAAATTGCATAGCTTAGATCGAATTTCCCCTGCAGTGGAGACAAGGCCTCAGTTGCTCAGATCTATACCAAAAGAATTTATAACATGCACATCCTTGTGGCTTATTGCTGAGCATGGAGTAGTTTGCTGCATATGTCTTCCCTGGTCAGTTACTTCACTGCTGGCCTCTAACTCGCAACTTTGCAAAAGGTTTTGGAAGACCTGGCGTATGAAAAGCACTGTAAAAAAACATACTCTGTTCTATAACCCTTGTCCCCAGGAGAACTAATTGCCGATCAATATGCCACATTTTTATAAGGCAATCCATTCTCCCCCCACTCCGTGGAATGTACTGCAGCAGGAGAGAACAACAGATTTTTTTCTTTGTTTTCTAGCTTATTTTATTTCTTTTTTTCTGGAGCCTGTATTCATTTGAGATTGTTGGAAAGCAGAACGCTTCAACAAGATACAGTTGGGAGTTTCCTTGGTATTGTCTTTCACTTAGATAAGCTTTCTTAGTCTGAAAGTTTATACCCAGCCAGGGGGATATGTGTAGTGTCTAAACTGCCTTGACACGAGCGTTTCTGGTGGAGCTATTTAGTATTTTGGCTAGTCAGAGCTATTTGCTTCTCTGCCCTTCTTTTCTCTGTGATCTAGACTGCTGTTCTGGGAATCTAAGCAGAAATAGTGCTAGATTCTCAGCTGGTGTAAATCAGTCAAGAAGCTGGTATGACTCATTGGAAGTTGCCCACCCTATAATGTGTAAGCATGGGAGTGAGAGGTACAGCTTCAGTACATTGCAGTTTGTCATAGGTTAGCTTTGGGGTCCCCTAATTGATTAAAGGTCCTCCCTTACCCATGTTGAGTAGAACTTTATTCCATGAGTAGTGTTGCTAACCTGTGGATTTGAAGATTTTAAGACAGAAAAGACCATCATGATCATCTGGTCTGAGCTGCATAACACAAGCTGTAGAATTCGCCAACTGATTCCTGTATCCCGTCCAATAACTTGTAGTCGAGCTAGCAGTGACTTTTAGACAGTCATCCACTTTTGATGTAAAGTCTGCCCGCAACAGAGAATTTATTACATCCCTTGGGAAGTTGTTCCAATGTTTAATTACATTTGCTGTGAGAAATGCACGTCCGATTTTCAGTTTGAGTTTTTCTTACATATCCCAGAGGGGTGGGGTGAGGATGAATTAGTGAATGCTGATAAAGTGTTTTGAAAATGATTAGAGCCATATATGTGCTAAGAGCCCATTTCCCCCCTCAGATATGCACACCATTCCCTGTGCAATCAGTGGGAGTTACACATGGATATCTGAGAGCAGAACCTGATCGAAAGTCTTATTTTCTTCTTACAAATCTTTGCAAAATCCACAGCATTCTTTGTTCCCCTAAGGAGAAAAAGCAGTGCCAGCCACCCTCAAAAACAAACTGGGGCCAGCAACCCTACAACAACAAACCAGCGTGTGCTTTCTCTTCATTCATGAGTAACCCTGCAATAAAAAATCCATAGGAAAAAGCTAGGTAAGTTTCCAGTTCCAGTCTTCCAAGGGAATATAATCAACAGACAATAATAAGAATGGCTTTAACACTATGTGAATGGTGCCCTAACATTCCATCATTGGATTATTTTCTCTGTGAATCACTTAAAATATGACCTGGACAGAAGCCACGATATATTTGATCCCGATCCTGTGTTGGGAAACTCACAAGTTATGAAAAGGAAATCATAACTTTATTCTTAGCAGACCCTTGGCAATAAAGCTGTGGAATTTGGTAGATGTTATTTGTGCTAGTCCCTATTACAGAGTGAATGTAGATTTAATGGTGGCTAATAATTATTATTATTAACAACACACTCGTTCGGGCTTAATAATAGATCCCTTGTTTATAACTGATTCTAATATTCTGTACATATGCTTTTGATAATCAAGAATCAATTGGTATTTATTGAAGAAGCAATAAATATCTTATTATAATGGAAGAGCTAGATTTAGTAGGATGAGCTGTGTGACCAACTGATTATTAAAATCATATTCACTGATATTTAATAATGCTGGAATGGGTCTATACTGACAGTCTAGTTAATCTTCAATACCTGTGTGTAATAATCCATTGATTGATATTTAACCTACCATATTTATCTCATCAGCTCAGTATGGATAGGAATTTAGGGGTTAGGCCATTGGGATGAGATAGGGTGTGGACAATGAATGAGTCCATCACTGAATAACGCAAGTGTACCGGCTGAAATATCATTTAATAGCAGCTGCTGTGCCAGGGTCAAACTACTTGCCAGTGTTTGTGACATATTTAGCTCTTCTGTGTAGGTCTCCATACATCGATCGCCACAGTATCAAGGTGATTCAGAGCACCCTGTGGGGAAGGAAGCTATGTTTCCCCCATGTTTCAGAGGCACAGAGAGATTAGGAGATTTGCCCAAGGTCACACAGGGAGGCTGTGGCAGAGCCCAGAATGGAACCCTAGCTCTCCTGTCTCTGTCCAGGGCCTTAGTCACAAGACCAATACTCCGACCTGCTCATTCATTCAGTGGGGATAGACAGGATATTAGAACAACGTCTCAGTGTAACAATGGGACATTCAGCATGAGAGGTGCCTCTGTTGGGACCCTTCATCATCACCCATAGGACATGCCCCCATTGAGTCATATCGCCCTGTGCAGTCAGTTTGGGGGAATCTCTTCTAGGCTATTCTGCTCTCCCTGCACATGCCGAAAACATAACTGAGAGACCCACAAGTGTGGAGGAGAGGAGTCAAAATAAACAGAGTAGTAGCTCGGGAAGGAGTATTTAACCTTTTGTTTGCTGCAGAGGAAGAGCCGGGCAAACTGCATCAATACCTTTTGCTTTTATCTCTGTAAGGAGTCATTGAATTTTAACATACACTTCTGCCCTGTGTGTACCCCAGCATATTCCCCATCCTGCTCATTCACCCATATAAACCCGCTCTCTGTTTTCCTTCATGCTGGGTACCCTGAGATGTTTGGCTCCAGGGCTTTGGTTTGGGCCTCTCTCTAGAGACGAAGGAGGCCTTGCTCCATTTGCTAGTTAAGTTCTCACACAGCAGAAGACATTTGCCTTAGGAAGTGGTCGGCGTTGAGCTTACCTTTCTGAACGGCCTTGCAAGCTGATTCCTTTCTGCTCTCTTGCATGAATGCAAGGAGGGTAAAGAAATGACTAAATGAGTCCTTAACTATTCAGACATATAAAGCAAAGCCAGGATGATGCCTTTTTGGAGTCATTGCTCCCTCCCGAGTTTGGTCCTGCAGAATAGGTTGCGTCTGGAATTCCTGTGGTGTGTACAGGTTTATGTTGCTCTGTTCAACATGAACCGCCGGGGCCAAGGCAAACAAAAGGAGAGAAGTGAGTCTAATTATTTGATGCATTAAGTGCAGCGACATTTCCAGAAAAAACACAACGGGGCAGGACTTTTTTTTCTTTGGTGCATTATAACACACTTCTTTTGCTTTGATTTGCTTGTGAGCTCACAGGGCACTAGTCTGGAGAGGAGGCTAGAAGGCAGCATGGGCTGCTGAGCTAATTGCAATAAGTAATGCAATCTCCCCGTCAGAGAGGGGAGGGAGAGGGATTGTGAAGGAACCCTGCTATATTGGTCAAGAAAA
Organism: Natator depressus; assembly: GCF_965152275.1. NCBI lineage: Eukaryota > Metazoa > Chordata > Testudines > Cheloniidae > Natator > Natator depressus. The sequence continues at coordinate 18,988,182 of NC_134249.1, read as the reverse complement.
CCTTGACCACAGGTGCGCCTTGCTGGGGGAGGAAGGTGAAAGCCGATGGGGCTTTGTCTTGTGAAGCTGGGAGCTATGACACGATAACAACACAGTAACAAGGGCCTCCATTTCCTGAGCATCAGCAGAGCACAGTTAAACTGGAATTTTCACCAACAGCAGGGCGGAGTGGGAGGGGTGTTTCACGAGAAGCAAGGCTGCCGACCCTGGCTTTCTGGGGGTTCTGCACATGTGTTTGGGACCCGTTTTCTTTGGGCTTTTGCTTGAGAAACCTGAATTACCACGTCAGCGGCACACTCTCTATAATGGTTTCCCCATTAAGCTAAACTTTGGATGGGGTAACCCTGAGAGCATGACTTTTCTCAAAGCCCCTCCCGTCAAGCAGATACAGACATAGCTTCCAAGAAGACTCTTCCTCCATGCCATGATTGGTTAAGTGAGCTGCTGTCAATCGATCTAGGTATTTACATTGTGCCCTGATAGCCTGAGCAGGGCGGTGGCCTGAATGCGGCGCTCACTAACAAAACAATGGAGGAAATGCAGTGACACAGAGACACACATGAAAGATCTGCGCTCCTTCGACACTGAGATGCAGACCATTGAAGGGAGCTAGCTCGGGCAGAATCGAGCCCTTGGCTCTTTCATTGCAGATTTTGCTCTCCTTTCTGCCAGATTTTGTGTTTTGTTTCATGAGCAGTAAGTGATGCAGTGAGCAGGCAGAGTTTCAGGAAACAGACCAGAATGCATAGAGGCCAGTGTTACTTGCTGAGAGGTCTGTGTTTATCTGAAAGAAGCCCAATCCAGCTCGCACAACAGAGTCCCTAGCGTCACACCAAACTAGGTCCCTCCTGGAATCTGGCCCCTCCATGTCCCCTCTTCAAACTCCACACGTGACTGTACTTCCTAGAAGGTGCCTTGCCGAGGCCTCTCAGAGCCGGACCTCTGTTCACGAAGAATGACGGTATGTGGTAAGAAATTATTAGGGATTCTTATATCCAGACCTGAAAGAGCGGAGCAAGTACAAATCTTGAGCCTACTTCTGCTGAGAGCAGCATCCTCTTTGCAGACATTTCTCATGCCTATTCCAGTCTTGTCTCTCTCACAGAGAAATTATTTATGTGGGTAAAATGTACCCTTTGTTGAAATTCTAAATGATTCCATTCATGCATAATGTCTTTCCAGGTCGGTAGAGTTATTTGACCATTGGCTGTTGGCCATTTGCAAGGCCATCTGCCAAGCAGTTGCCTGTTAGCCATTCGCTTGGGTAACATGACAGACTAGTTGGCAGGTGTCTACAGGTATGCGCTAGTCTAATTCCATTACTTATCCTTTTAATATACAGCATGTCTAAAGTTATTAATAGCTGGAAACAGTGGCCATCTCTCAAATATTCACCTCCTCTACCACCCTGAGAGCTGGAAAGCTCCTGCTTCTTGTTAACTTGCATCACCCAAGTGGATCTAATGCTTTAGAGGGGGAAAAATAGAAAATAGCAATTCCTTAGCAAAAGGGATATGAAATAAAAGGCTCATTAATGGGGTAGTTGGAAGAACCATGTAACCACAAAGATGTCTTCTTGACATGGCAACTTTAGAGGAACAAAGAATGAAGGAGAGAAGTGAGTGGTAAGATCTATTGATCAATAGATAGACCCTGCAAGCTGCTGAATAAGAAAGAGAAGAAAAGAGAGATACCGAATCTAATTAAAAATAATTAAACCTAAGAGTGGTCAATGGCAGGAACTTAATACAAGTTCTTTTTTGTATTTGGTGCCCAGACATTCAGAGGATCATAGAAATGTCTTAGATCATGTTGATTTGGGTCAGGCATATTGCTTATCCCTGTTCCCATGGAAATAGGACACTGGATGGCTAACTTAGCTACCAGCTGTTCCCAGGAGAGGGCGGGAATAACAGTGCGCCTCTGCACGATTGAGGCAATTGTGCGTGCCGTAACCCAGAGCACAGTAAGTCAGGAAAAAGCAGAATCATATGGAAAGGTTTCTCCTGCCGAGGAACCTGCTGCTTGTCGCAATGGGGAAAGCCAGTGGCTAGCCAGCTGGCCTCTGGCCAGTCAGAGAGGGACTGGTCATAGCCAGTTATGGCAGACCGGCCCTTTGCTACATTTGCACGTGCGAGGTGAACAATGAAGTCAAATTTCTTCAGCAAGGAGAACACAAGTAGGAAATGAAAGGAGGCTGTCTTCTGGGGACGCAGCTGGCAACTCACCCAGCTATGCAGGCCAACACGTTTCATTTTCCATGCAAAGGACCAGCAGGCACAGGCCAGATGATGTTGCCTGAGCAACAGCCGTGAAGTGCCGGGAGTTGACTGGAACTCAGACCCACAGTTCATGAGAAGGTTACTTTGCAGCCATGTTGTCTGGAATGGGGTGTTGGTCGGTGGCTCCCTGGAGTCAGGGCGCATATGATGCTGCAGCTCAGTAAAGAGAAGAGCAGCTTTGTCTTGGGGGCTGCTGCCTTCTCCTGAAGCCCTGTATGCAAGGCCTGCTTCTGTGGTTGTCTGCACTGGGGCTGTAACGAGATCAGGCAGGGAAGGGGGATGTCTGTCAGGGACCTGCCAGCTTCATTACCCACAATTGCAGAAGTGCATTTGCATAAGGGAAGGGCAGATCCAGGTCATGCCACTTTCTCAGCCTCAGGGTTCTCCTGAGAACAGGCTTTCTTGAGAGATTGCCAATGTTCTCTGCTTCTGCTTGGGCCAGAAATACCCTGTGAGGAGCTAGTCCTTGAGGATTTTCAGGGAGAAGCAGGAAGTGCAGAGTGAAACAAAACTGATGGGGAGAAGGTAAAACAGCGTTTCCGAACATCCAAAAGAGGCTCCGTTTGGGGTTTTTAGGAAGGTTCAGATTGCTTCTTCCATCATCAGAATCATTTTCCTATCCTTAATTCAGGGAGAGAGTAGCAGCCTGCAGTTCACCTCACATTGGATGGTTACCAAACTGGACTAGGAGCCACTAACAGGATCACAGCACCTGTGGGTAGCCTGGGGGAAAAAGCTCTTTATCTGGAGGGTGATCATAGTTGGAGCAAGCTATGGGGGTGCTGCCCCATCAGAAGCTAGTGACTTACATCAGAAACAAGATACTGTAGAAAGACAGACAGAAAAGAAACTTGCTCAGCTCCAGAGAGATGGGGAAGTAAGGGAGGCAGGAAAGAAAATGGGGAGAGTTAGGGGTACAGAAATGGAAGGAGGGGAGAAATAGGTAAGCATGTTTATCATAGAACCATAGAAATGTAGGTGTGGAAGGGACCTGAGAGGTCATCTAATCCAGCCCCCTGCACTGAGGCACGGACAAGTAAACCTAGACCATCCTGGACTGGTGTTTGTCTAACCTGTTCTTTAAAACCTCAAAAGACGGGGATTCCACAACCTCCTCTGGAAGCTAGTCCAGAGCTTAATTACCCTTAGAGTTAGAAAGTTTTGACTTGTACCTAACCTAAATCTCCATTGCTGCAGATTAAGCCTATCCGTTTCTTGTCCTACCTTCAGTGCACATGAAAAACAATTGAGCACCGTCCTCTTTATAAGAGCCCTTCCATATTTGAAGTCTGTTACCAGGTCCCACCCTCAGTCTTTTGTTCTCAAGACTAAACGTACCCAGTTTTTTAACCTTTCCTCGTAGGTCAGGTTTTCTAAACTTTTCATTCTTTTTGTTGCTCTTCTATGGACTCTCTCCCATTTGTCCACACCTTCCCTAAAGCATGGTGCCCAGACCTGGACACAGTACTCTAGATCGGGGGAAGGTTCTAATATGGGTTAGTGGGACAGAGACCCTCAATCACAAGTCCTGTGGGTCTCATTTATTCAGAATCGAATCCTGACAGCAGGTACAGTGTGTCAGGAAAATGAAGGCCATTTCTTGACATGTGCCCTGAAGGGAATGTTCACACTCTGTTGGGTGGGTTTTTAATTTGATTTGAAAAACGTGGCAGTTTGAACGCAAGGCCTCTTAATTCTTCTGACCCACCCCAGCTGGGTGTGGACAGGGGTCAGGCAGTTTTATGACACAAACTTCCCTCCGCTTCTTTGGACCTAAACAGCTAAGCCCTAGTACAGGACCATGGCTTTCCCTAGTGCATTCAGTGGGTAATTGGAGCACGCTCAGCTTTTGCAGGTTCCGGAAAGTCCTCGTGCAGAAACAAGGGAAGGACACGCAGATCCCCTCTGTGGAGATCAGGATATTTTTTTTTATTTATTTTTTTTGGCAAACCTCATCCCAAGCTTCACACCTGCACTCCCAGACCTGCCAAACCCTCCAAGTCTTAGAAACACAGCTTCACTGAGAGCCGTTTGAAAAGAACAACCCATCGTCTCAGCTGGCTGGATTGGTGTGTGTATGTGTGTTTAGATCCTTTATCTAAATAAGTCAGACTCCGCACGTGTTTAGCCAAGGCTGTGGCTGGGCTGCCTCTCCCCATTCCTGTCCATAAGGAAACGTGTAGCATAACAAACAGTTCTGTCAACGGAGCCCACCCACCGACAGGCTCAGGCTAGCGCCCCCAGTTCAAGCCCACCCTATGCCCTCGATCTGAGCGCGGGTGGCTAGCCTGAGCCTCTGCCAGTGCCACAATGTCCGCACCACTATTTTTAGCATGCTAGTGCGAGCTGTGCTAGCAAGTCTGTCTACCCAGGCTGGGTGGCTTGCTCCCAGCTGCAGTGTAGACATATCCTAAGAGACCGTGGCTGGAAGGTGCCTTTAAATACTGAGATCAGAGGAAAAGAGAAAGATAGACATATCTGTCAGTTAGAAGCTGAGGGCTTGTTCTAAGTGAACCTTAAATTATACCCGCTGCTGAAAGAGGAGTTTGAAAGTACCTTGGCCTGAAGGCCGCTGCTCCGTGGCTTGTTAGGAAGGAAGAGAGAAGTGGAGCACCTAGAATTCCTTAAACCTGGTTTCTCTGGCTTTGAAGTCAGACCCACCTGGTCTTCCTCACCTCGAAGAGTGTGGCTGGTGATGCTGGGTGTTCAAAGCAAAGGCAAGCTCTATCCTCCATCAGTGAGATCCTATGTGCTTCGTCTTTGAGCAGCGCCCAGCACATTGTCTGCACTGACAGAAGCAAAAATGCCACAGCCCAAAGAGCTTATGCTGTCGCTCTTACACGCTCACAAAAATGAAGTCTCCCATCCCCAATCTCAGCTTGGCTTCCACAAAGCCTGCAGAGAAATGAGCAGCATATTTCATAAAAGAAGGAACTTATTTTAATTCAGAACCGGGAAGAATGTACATGTAGACTTTCAAAATTCAATAAACTCTCTATTTTGCCCAAATTTCTACATTGTAACTCTAGGTGCCCATTCTGCCCCCTGGACATCCATCCCATAAATTACCATCACAAAATAATGCAAATGAGCTGTCCATAAATGTAGCCATATCAGCCAAACCCCCACCCCAATCCCATGGGGACTAGCTCAAAGGAAAGCAGCTGGCATGCTGCTCCTGTGTCATTAATTCCAGGGAGGCTGAATTTCATTTTTGGTTTTGCAGAATAGAAACCAGGGTTGGGTTGGGAGCCTGGTTCCATTTTATCTAAATCTCCTAAATTCAGCAGTGGAGGTTGGCTATAAGGTTCTGTTTTTCGGCCCACTCTAGTTATTTGATCCAGGACTAAACACAAGGCAGGCAAGTGGGGGGGGGACACATTCAGCACAGTGGCTTCGAGCTGCTCTGGTTTGGCTTTTTTAATGGCACTGCCAGGAATAGCTGAACAATGGTGAGCCAAATCCTCCCGCTCTCCATATTTTGTTAAATAACATTACACGTTAGGACCTTTCTTTGGAGCCTTCTTCTAGGGGAAGTGCTGTAAACTGTGCTCCTGATCCAGATGGCCACTGGGTGGGGTGGATCTGTAAATGCCGTACGCAGGCACAAATGCTGTTTGAATGCCAAAAGAAAAAAAAAATTACAGGGCCTGATCCCAAGCTCCTTGATGTTAATCCCATTGACTTCAAGGGACTTTGGATTAGGCCCAAAATAAGTAACATAAATTGTATGCACCAAATTGAAGGTGCAAATGTAGAGGCAGCTTTTGAGACTTTGCTTCTTTTAGGCCAAACCAAGCAAAGAGCAAGCAGGTCGTGTTCCATTATTTCAGCGTGAGTCTTTTACTTCTGCACTTGATTTATTTACCAAAATTGTGCAAATATGCTTCATACCTAATTTTTTATTTTGCTATTTTTAATGTTTATTATTGTTAAGAAGACATTGGGGGAGGGGCTTTTTTTTTTTAAGTTGGCTGCCCGCTCCCAGAAGCCTGTGCTGATTCTGAATCAGATGTCTAAAAGTTTCCATGCAAGATGCCAAGTTAAGGATTCTGGCTGTAATGTCCAGAAATAAACATATATAGCAAGGAAAAGTGAATGCTAGGGAAATGGTGGATAGTGCTGTAAGGCAGATGAATGTTTGGGATTGCTACAAGAGGACCATAGAAAACCGAGACAGTGCCCCTCGCTCATTCATGGGGCCAATGCATCAAAGGCGCTTTCAGGGTGCACGGGGGCCTGACTCAAAGCCCATACAAGCTAACTGGAGGCTTTCCAGTCTTTTGAATGGGCAGTGGTCAGGCGTCCAAGTAGCTGATCCCTTGCAAAGGAGTTGTTGCTGCTTATTTTCCTTCCATGTAGCCATCTCACAGGCAGGAGTGAATTAAGGGCACAAACTTGGGAAATGGGGCCTTGTTATCGCAAGAGACTTGGGTCTTGGTTAAATGGGGCTGGAGCAATATAGCATGCACAGTATTAGCGCAGGCTGCCTCTCTTGGAGGAAGATCAAGGATTCGGGAACTGAGGGAGACTTGGGCTGGGAGGAAAAGTCTGTCCAAACTGAGGCCCAGGGCTTAGCTGGGAGGAAGGCTCTGCTTGGGTGGGTACCACATTTTAAAAAAATCCCAGTTTATTTTTAATCTACCACAGTACAAGGGTTAGATGGTTCCTAGGGCATGGAGAGATGATCTGAGGATATGGCCAGAAGCCTGAAATTCAAGGGACCCGAGTTCTAGTCCTGGCTTTGCCACTGGGTGAGTTAGTGCCAGTCGCTTTCCCTTTCTGTGCCTCAGTTTCCCCATTGGTAAAATGAGACTTTCTCACATTGGTAAAGGGCTTTGCGATCTCTGTACAAAAAGTGCTTTAAACTTGCCAAGTATCACTATTATTTGTTCTTAGCAGCATTTTAAAAAACACCTTTGGATGTGAGGAGAAAGAAGTATGCTGAGAGGAACAGAGGATGTGTGGGATAGCAGAGGGGAAGGGTGCAGGAGTTTTCTCTGCCCTCTTTGTACCCAGACCCAGCATCTGCTTTAATTCCTTGTGGTAGGGAAGGAGAGCATGTGTATGGGGAGGCGAGGGGATGAAGGAATGGAGGTCAATAAACTACATCTCCATGAAGGCTGATATCATGCTCCTGCTTTCAGAGGCAATAAATATGGGGAAAACTCCCCAGCCAGCAGTTAAAACCAAGAGAAATTGGCAAATGGACATTCTTTAACATCTGCCGCATTGAAAAACATATGTCTCCGAAACATAATCATCTCCCTGAACGCTGAATGTCTTTGCTGGTCGCTGATTGGTGAAAGGGAGTGATCCCTATGTGGCTGCCATGGAGGGTGGGGTTGACCCAGGTGTTGGGAGGAGGAGGCCTGACCTAAGATATACAGGCTTGCAGAGCACAGGGAGGGGCTGAGACTCTTACAGAGGTGGAACATGGAGGACTCTGGTAGGAAGATTCTTGCCTTAGTTCCCTTGCCTGTTGCACGCTCTCCTCTTGCAGTCAGCGGGGGGGGCGAGGATGCCCACAAGACTCAGCAGAGAAAGCTGGTGGAGATCAGATGAAAGGGACTGGTGTCTCCTAATCAAATGCAGCCTGAATGGGCCCATAGTAATTCTTCCCTTTTGCAGCATTGATCCTCTGACACCCACTTGTGTCCCCTTCAAACCCTAAACTGTGCCAAATTAGCCCAAGCCCTTTCGTTGATTTGGGGGCCCCCTTAGGAACGCAGCATAAATGTCCCTCTCTGCTTTTGAAGACAGGGCCAGTGCTGTCCTATCCTCAATCTTATTGCACTTAAAGCCAGATGCTGTAGATTATAGTGTAAGTACAATATACTTAGCACTTGCTCATATACGTTGGAGCAATAGACGTCTTTCTCATGCACAGATTCTGCTGACAGGTTAGCCAGGTGCCGGTAACACTAATCCACAAACAGGGAAGGTATTCATTTGAAATTTGGCATCCTCAGGATGGATGAAGTCATGAAAAGGTGGAGTAGAAGGAGCGAAGGCAGCTATTTTGGTGTGTATATTTCCATACAGGTCTGTATATTGTATGGAGCAAACACATTTAGGAACAGCTACCTTAAGAATCTCCCTATGAACTCTGGGGCATGGGCTGCCAAAGGGCGTGGGTGAAAACGTCCTGCCCCTAGCATGCCACTGGCTAAAGTTACTGAACCTTTGCCAGCAGCACTGAGCATACCAATACCCAAGCGACATTGCCCTGAGTTTCCTAGTCATGCTTCTTGTCGCCGACCCTACTGATGGGCTATACCCAGAACGTGTGCAAGTGTTAAAGTGCACCACTGCCCTGTGCCTGGTGGAATCAGAAATGCTTTGTTGTGTGCCACAGACCCCCTAATTGCTAACAGCTAATGGAGACCCCCCCGCTTGGCTGAACCGGTAGGAGCCCGGATGCAATGGGGAAGGAGGGTTCCATCCTTGTCCTCGCTGCTGAGAGCCGTGGTTGTCTTCACATTTTTTATGCTGTAGACATCATAATCTCTGGATTGAGCCACCAGTTCATGTCAGTCAAGCCCATCAAAACAGACCATGGTGGTAATAGGGTGGAGGTATTGTTCACTGCCAGCGTGGGCTGGATTGGACTATCGGCAAAAGGCTGTTCATCCCATTACCATCTGACTCATCAAGTCTGCCCTATGTCCTCCTAAACCAGGGGCTAGGATCTGGGTAGGAAATAAGTGACAGAAAGGTTAAACCGTCCTCCCACAGTCCAAATTCAGAGCAAGGTCTGCTGTTTATGGCAAAGCACTTAAGCATGGGCTCATCTTTATCGTAGACACAGTCTCATAGAAATCAATGAGATTACTACTCAGGGGCTTAAAATTAAGCATGTAATTAAGTGCTATTCTACACTGAGGCCTACATGCATATGTTGTCCTGCTCATAGGCTGGTCTGTTTTATTCCCAGTGCTGGCAGCAGGATCGCAAAGTGAAATTAAGTGATTCTGTCCCAGCATGAAGATGAGTGTTTATGGATCTTCATGTGACCATGGAGTGCTAGGAAGGAAGTGGCATTCCAGACGTGATTGCCAGCAGAACGTCCATCCATACCACATACCATGGTGGTTGCATGTTTATTGGATGGTTTAGGTCTCCATGTGGAACCTTTCATCCCAAAGACTCCCGCAATCCCGAGCTAGCGCTGCATACTTTAGGCTTCCTAGCAACACATGTTCCAGAGCCGAGAGATTCCACAGATTGGGATGCCTTCTGGGCTCTGTCCATCTGTACTGAAGTTTTTAGCTGCAGCTGATGAAATGGGACGGCTGGAGTTGAATTTTTCAACATCTCATCAATATTCAGCAAAACTCTCTGCTCAGCGTTGCGCATTTAATATATTTTTGGTGGTTGTTCCCTGTTGTGCTTTGCATTCAGAAGATTGATTTTAAAAAAAAAGGGCTCCTACTCTGCTTTCAGTTATTCTGAATTTCTCGTGGCATTACCCCGAATTTCCACGAGTATAAATATGAGCAGAATATGATCCATATTTTTAATGGCACTTTAAGAGCCTACGATCAAAAGCGGAGCTCTTTTTGTCTTAGCTATCGGCAGATGTTTCCAAATGCCTCATTATCAATTCAAACAAAATGCAGCGTTTGAACGCTGCAATTTTTTCAGGAGGAGGCAACAAAGCCCTTTTAGCTGACTCTGAGGGCATCCTCCAAGAAGAATCTTAAAAAAACCCCATATTTACCATCTGGTGCAATCTGATGCATTCCAAGAACAAAAAAAACCCACATTCTTCACAAGTATCTTTATGAGCCAGGGACAAAAGCCACCTTTGGCAGCATCCGAAGAGCTGATGAGTTCTGGCAGAAACAGGGAAATTTCCCCTACACCTTCCTATTCCCTCCTGCATTTGTACTAATCACATAATCCTTGACCTCTGAAGAGGAGAAGAGATAGGCTTGTGTTTGGGGCAGAGAAGTGGGGCTCAGGAGATCTAGGTTTTGTTTCCAGCTAGGCCATGGACTTTTTGGTGTGTCCTTGGGTAAGTGTCCATTTTACACATGTGAAAAGGCACAGAGGGGATAATGCTTGTGTATGTCCATGAAGGGGTTGTGAGACTTAATCCATTTTTATTTGTGTGAAGCTTGGGTACTATGCTGAAAGCCGCCACAGATACCGACAGATAAAACAAAAATAAGATCACTCTGAGGGCCAGAGACAAAGGTCTGCAGTCACTGGGCAGGGTGCGGAGCTTGGGGGGAAGGAGCTGATGAGTATGAGAAGGGCACAGGATGTACAGATGATCTGTTGCTGATCCTACCTGAGCTCTAGCAGCAGCAGACGGGAGTCGGGTATGCGAGAGCAGATGTTCTGGGAGGAAACATGTCAGGGCAATTCCAAAAGCGACATGTATTTTTGCACACCTGTAATGATCTTGATTCATCCAGACAGAAGGCCCTTATCTAAACAAGAGCTTCAGTGAATCAAAATCCACCAAACCCAGCACATCAGACTCAAAAGCTAGCTGTGTTTGAGTTATCTCAGAGACCAGAGATCTGGATTAATTAATAATTTCCCCAAAGCTTGTTCCGTGAGGGCCCCTCAGAATGACAGTTCCCGCCATTCTGCTTGGATCACACTGTACCCATGAGAAAGAACCACCATCACACTAACATGATCATATGCTATATAAAGTTCATTTCACACATTTGTAAAAGGATCTGTATTAGGAGAAAAATTATGAGACCTCTTCCCATTGAGGAACATAGAAATCGCTATCCTGGATTCGGCCAGTCATCCCCCTATAGCATTTTAGAGGTGCAAATTGTAGAGCTGAAGCAACATTGAGTCTGCGATTCTCTGTTCACCCAGGGTTTCATGCAGGAGCTTTGGGGACCACTGTCTTAGCTTTGATCTAGTAACCATAGCAGTGAAGTGACGGCGGCTCAAGTGTGTACCCCGGGTCCTGGCAGTCCGAGCTAACCTACGCAGCTGCTGACTATGCCCTAGATCAAATTGCGTATGTCTGCATTTCCTGATTGCAGTGTAGACATACCCACAGAAAGTGCAGTACAGATAAAGTTAATTGCATTAAATATGGGTTGCCACCCATGTCCCTTAAAATCCATGCACATTTGCCTTCAGTGGGAATGGCAGGTGTGCTCCATCTCTGTGGATTAGGGCCCCATGATCAAACGGTGAGCAATGAGAGGATAACACAGCTAAGGAAGAAAACCAACTGCCTTGCTCAGCAAAATAAAAAGGAGAACACTCTCACTGAAACGTACCGTGCATTAACAGGGCTTCGATTCAGAAGGAGCACAGGGTCCATTTCAGTGATCACTGAATGGCCAGCTGTGAAGACCACATCACCTGTTTCATGCCCAATCTACCCTGTGCAATTTTTCAGAGCATCTAGTGAATATTCCTCTGTGCTGCAAATGAATGAAATAATCTTTTCCAGAGCTGTCTGTGCTCCAGATGCATGCAAGGAACTGCTGGGATTTTCTTCTGAGGCAACCCTTTGATCTCATCCCGAAAGCGGATGTACCATTACTTTTTCAATACACGTCGCCATCCATGGAAGATACAAAGGAGGCAGGACATTTAGTTATCATAACATGATGGTTTCAATTAGCTGGACACCCCCTTCTCTTAAATCAACATCCCTGCCTAACAAGGACATCCTGATGGACTACGGGGCACATCTTGCTAGATGAGGAGATAGAGCTTCTCGTGCGCCTGCTCTTCTGTCTCTTTGCTGAGATGGTTTATGGAAAACATGCTGTTTTAATACAAACCCAATTAAAATATGTCATTCAATCAAAGGCCTGATCTTCATGAATACTGGAGTTTTCTGTATGTGGAGGCCAGAGGCAGGTCACAACAGTAGTGTTATTATGTTCTGGGGTTTTTTCCCCCAGTGCCGGTTCAACATTCTATTAAAAACAGAGTGAAAGGGAGTGTTGGATGGCTCTGAGAATTGGTAATGAACTAGAGACTTTCATCCCAAGGCCACTAATTCAAAACCTGCCCAAATCCGTAGCAGATGAAAGTCAGATGATGGGTGCTTTGGAATGTATTGGTGTATCTCAGTTTGCTTCCTGGAGGACAAGTGTCCGCATCAGAAAATACACCACTCCACTCAGCACTGCCTGGCTGGTTTGATGGCATCCTCAGCAGAGACACCAAGGCTTAAATAGGCCACAAACCTTGTTTACACTAGGGAAATTCTGCAAAAAATTGTGAAGAGTTATTCACATGCAAAGGTAGGAGCCCGAGTGCAGACAGCGTTCCACCAGCATTTCGAACACCAGGTGGATGTGGCCTGCTGTTAGCAGGATTTGACGATATGGGACCTAAGACTGGGATTTGCCAAGAGGCCTAACTCCTATGTTCTTTATGCCATGTGTCTCTGTGGCACGAGAATGGTTCTCGAGCAGGTTCTACAGTTTGCCCGTTCTTCCAACAATGGGATGCTCCTCCCCCCACACCCTGCCTCTCTTGCCTTCCTTCCAAGGACTCTGGGGAACAGCAGACTAAGGGAAAACAAAGTGAAACCCAAGAGCTGATGGGCAAACTGTCCTGGATTTGCAGGGGCCTTGCCAGCCATGCCTTGGTGTATCATCAGGGAAGCCCCTGAGTGGACCACTCAGCTCACCCAAGCAAAAGTGTCGTGGCAACAGAGTTGCCCCATGGAGAGGGGATTCACCTGTGACATGGGAAGAAGACTGCCTTGTACTGAAGAAGCAGACATGGTCAGTTGCTGCATGGAGGGTGCCTTTCGCAGGCGGAAGAGAGAGGAGATGAAGAGTCACAATTCCATCTAACTGTGTCACCCTTTTTGCTTCTATTACAATGTCTCCTGAGCGGCGGGTCCCAGCATCATCCCATCTACAATTTGCTGCTTAAGGATTCTCCTCAGTGAATAAATTTCCATCCCAAATCCCTTTTCCTTTGTTCTTTTTAACTTGGCATTCAGGGCTTTTCCTTCCCAGCCCTGCCCCACCACTCCCCCGCTCAGCAAACTCTCATATCAACCATCTCATGGCAATTTCCTCTCTGAACTCTGCTGTCTGAGAATAAAGGCCAAACTGCTATGCACCAGTCTCCAGATGTGTCTCTCCCTCTCTCCCCACCTCCCCCCAGACGTTTTCCTTTACTTTTCAGCTGGAATAGTAGGGCCTGGGGGCTGAAACAAATATCTTTCATTCCAGTCCTAGATTTTAAAAAGCAAAGCAGAAGGAGAAGTGGCAGCTGGAAGAAGGACCACTCACTTCTGGGGAGGTGGTTCTGAGGCCCTATGTCCATTTGGGCAGGGAAGGGGGGACACATGAGAATGGGTGAATAAGAGGAAAGCTCCTGCCAGGAGAAGAGAGTCCTGCTGTTGTGTTCGCTTCACAGCACCTACATGATGCAGCCACAGCTATTCAACAAGCACATTTTTAGACTGTGAGTCAAGTTGAATGGAGGTTTCTTAATCATCCCAGAAGCCTGTTTGATTTATAGTTACTTTCCACCAGAACACATGGAAGGACACTCCAACACTGTTAATACGATCTTGAAATAGAGGTTTTCTGTACAAAGGTATTCTCACAACATAAATTAAATTCACTGTCCAGTTTCCATGCCTGTTGCTCTCTGGAAGGAATGGTCACACTGTATTTTCCTGGTAGTCTGAGTCAAGAAACACTTTACCTTCAATCGGCATTTAAGATAAAACTCGAGCTAGACTAAACCGACCCCCAGGTCTCTAACTATGTTGTGTTCGAAATCCAAACTCCAGTCTGGATGTCTCTGTCTGTCTGAGTCCAGGGTGAGTCCGTAGCCTTTGTTTTAGTTAAGAACTGCAAGACCTTATTCTGGAGGAACAGATGAAGAGCCCTGTGCAGTACCATGCCTGTAATGAGATGTGAAATCCAGGCACTTTCTAGCCCTCTCTGGCTATGTGTCGTTGAAAGGTCTTAAAGCAATGTTAGAAAAAATATAAAAGCTAGACCTGGTACACTGTTCATTCCCTCTGCCTCAAGTAAATAGGTCCTAATGACCAAGGAATGGAGCTAGCTTGTCCTTTGGGTTTTTGCCATGTGCAAAAGGCAGCATGTACACGATTGCTACTACTCCCCTGCAATGGCTGAGCTGTCCTGGGTGGTTTGCTAAGGGGAAAGAGACATCTGTACCCACCTGAGCAGGCAAGGTCTCCCAGGGCACCATGGCAGGGATCTCTATGGATTGCTAGCCAGAATAAGTCACAGGGTTTTCTGAAGTGGACTGGGGCTGTCTTGAAAGCTAAATAAAAGCAAAGGATTGTGCTTTAATGCAGGGCCGGGGATCTTAAGGAACATTTTAGGCTTCTGCAGAAGGAAGGGAAAATTAAACTCATGGTACAAGAAGTAAAAGAGAAAAAAAGAGAGAAGTTGTGTTCATAGGAACATCCCAAAGCCTGAAATATTTCCAGTGAATTACTTGGTGCTATGGAATGCATTAAATGGCTTTTCGAAAATGTATGTTGCAACACACAGCTCCATATGTTCTGTGTCACCAGCTTTATGATATACCACAAGTGCTGGGACCAGTAGTCATTTTGGTTTGCAACAGCAGGGCCAGATTGGCTACTTGCCATGAGTCCATTCCTGGAAGGTGCTGAGCTCCCTTAGCTCCCACTGACTTTGCCATCCTGCACATTGACTTGGCAGGCGGTGCTAAGCATCTTGTAGGATCGGGAGCCCTTCATTCGAAAACACTGTTCTCCAGCAAAGCTAAAAATGCAAAACCACCATAATATTTGCTTGCACTTGTAGCTGTGGTGACAGACAGATGGAAATTGCTTCTTCCATGAGCTCATCAACAGGGGTGGCCTGCAGCTGACCAACGTTGTCCCCTTCTGCTACCGTAGGGAGTAATGAGGGATGGTTTAATAGAAGAGAAGGATAATGCACTGGAAAACAAAAGCTGAACAAGCAAAAACTTAAGGCACCCAGGGAGCCATTTGAGGGGAAAGGCAGGCTTGGATTCTGCCTCTTAGACACCTTAGTCTCACACCTCCATAGCTAAGATATGGCAAGGCCGTGTGCAATGTTCTAGATAGCCATTAATATATAGCAGTGCTGTACCTTTAAGGCTTGACTGCCCATATGAATGGTCAGTCCAGTGTATATCTTCCTAATGAGTAGACAGCTCAGCAGATGATCGCTGTTCGCTGAACCGCACGCATCTATTCACTGTAATGGAATGGCAAAGGATACATAAATGTCTCTTTGCTGTCACTGAGGATAGTGTATGCTCTCCACTGCTTTTCATACCTTTACAGCACAGCTTTACAGAGGGGGCAATTGCAGGCCACATTTTAGGCCTCTGTGGGTCTTAGCAACTATGCCTTGGGGACATGTGAACAAGACGATGGTGAGTGGCAGAGACTGGGTTACACAGAAGGATGTTAAATAACGATTTCTTTACCATCTGTGGCCTGTTTGTTTTATTGTTTCCAGGTACAAGCAGGGTCAGTTCAGGCAACAAGTAATGCTGTTTATCAGTTGGCATTATATGAGCAGACAAGACAGTGGAGACTCAAGATAGAGTGCCTAGATCTAGGTCGGTTAATCTGCTGGATTGCTTCATGGTGATTCCCAAGACTAGTGTGTCGTTACGTTTTCTTCCCTTTTAAAGTTTCAACTTGCACTTTGTCTCTTGTCCCTTTGGGTTGGCCGTGTCTTACATAGATCTCATCATTCGCTCCACTTCCAAATGCTTTCATAGTCTAAAGACTTGAGAGAAATGGAGTCCAGCATTGTCCATTGTAAGGGACGGAGGAACAGGGTCATCACGTAAGTGTGAGTGAACCAGTAAAAACATGGCTGCCTCAATTTGCCTCCTTTCTGGTTGCATGAAATATCATGTGACCTAACTGTTCAGCTATTGCTCTTGTTTTGGAGAAAGTCAGGCCACCCCCAATGTGATCTGACGTGGAAAGGAAATGGCTGCATTTCTGACTATTGAAGGTACTTATCTGCCTCCCATCCCTGTGCCATGTGTTTAGCCTCAAAACACTTCTGGGAAGTGGGGACATGCTGTTACCCCATTAGGGAGAGGAACGTCCGGCACAGAGCGGATAAATGACTTTCCTGAAGTCACACACAACTGTTACAGAGCAGGGAACTGAACGTGGGTCTTCCTGGTTAACAGCTAACCTACTGGACCAGACTTTTTCTCTGCATTAGGACCCCAGGAAAGGAGGATAAAGACTTAGATACACACATGGAAAATACATCAGTAAAGTTTGTCTAATAATCATCTCACTGACCCTCCCAACAATCACTGGGCCAGCCCTATGCAGAGTCAGGTGATAACAGTCAACAGGAATTGAGTACATGGTGGGAATGAAAATAAATATTTTTTTCAGGCCTGCTCTAAAATGCTTAGATTTAATTTAATATAATTTTTCAGTTGGCCCATTGGTCTAGGAAGGACTGAAATAACATCCTGGATTGAGACACGTACTGAACGTTGGGAAAATCTTCATATCAGAGTAATTATCTCCTTCACAACTCAGATGTGTCTCCAGTTGCTAGGGATATCTTCTGATGAGGCGTAACTGCTCTCACTTTTTTCTCTTGCATTGCAGAAGGAGGATTAGGGAAGGGCAGATGTTAGGCAGTGCATGTTATAGGAGTGTCAAAAATTAATGCAAACGTATTTCGGGTTGAGCGTTACTGCAGTCAATAGCTATTTGTTCTAGTCCTATTGGAAAAGGGTAAGACAACTTCCCCACTAGTAGCTAAACTAATAATGTTTTAACAATGTGCAACTGCTCTGTTTATGGCAAGAATGCTGACCACATACTATATGATGGTTTTCCATGCACTGTACCTCACTAGGAAAAAATGCAGAACCCACCACCACCAACTAAAGTCTACAGTTTTCCCAGTCAGCCAAATCCTTTTCTCCAGTAACTGGAATGTTTCTGATGTGGCATTTCCACTATTTTGCTTTTGCACCAGGAATGCAGAAACATAGTTTGGGCCACTGTTACAATACAGCACAAATTTCAGCACTGAGAACACATCATCTCCTTCTCCCATCCCATTCACTGTCCTACAAATGCCGAAGTGAATTTGTCTGGAAGACAATGGGTAGAGGGTGTCCCCAATGCACATCTCTGAGTGGCAAAAGTTTAGCTCTCTTTTTAATCCCATTGGCACTTCTTTTAGTAAATTACTCATGTTAAAATTCAGTATCTAGGGCCTGATGACAAATAATCATTTCATGCTCAAATCACTAGTCAGTATTTATAAAATGCTTTGTATTCCTCTGATGAGAGACAATGTAAGTGTAAATGGTTATTAAATCCTTGAGAAACTGCTTATTCCTTTTAATCTCAGAGGAACATTGAAGAGAAAGGAAAATATGACCTTCTTTTAAATAATAATAATAATAGTTATTCTATGGTTAAACAGAAGAAATTGCTATGCAAATCTGCCAGCCATCAGGAAAACGTTTTATGGTCCTTCTTTCCATATTATGGCTTTTAATTAATGTGATATATGGACAAACGTGTATTTTATTTCCAGAATGGGACTTGCAATTTCCTGAGGCTTGGAAACCCAGATGTCTTTGAGTTTCGAATATTTAAGGTTTTTTTTAAAGAGTATTTCACTAAAGGGAAAAAATCTTTTTTCTCTAGTTGGAAGTTTAATTTGTCTGTTTGCAGATGAAATTCTGAGCTCTCTGCTCAGATGTCTGCTGGGACTGGGGCTAATAAAGGACTGAAGTATGTAGACAGCCACAGGACAATAGCTGTGTGAATTTTTGTCTGCTTTTGAAATGAGCCCTTGACCAAGGAAACAGTATGATGAAAAGCTTCAAAGAGACTGGGACAATGATGATGCGGGGGAAAGATGAGCCCAGAAGATTTATGCCCTGCACATACAAAAATAAACCTGGCCTGGTTTGATGTTCAGGGTTCCCACTCATCACTTCCACCCATCATTTGGTGGCACAGCAGGAGAATTCCTCAGATGGGTTTGAAAGGTTCTCCAGTGATGACGTGACTAAGAAAAGTTCCTTTGGTTAGTCATCTGCTTAGGGTGCAATAGTGACCCATTTATATCTTTTTTCTCGGCTCCTACATAACGGTAGAGTCAGAATGGTGACTCAGACCTGCTGTAGTCTCAGGTTCTTCTCAATGGCCCAAAGGACAGAGACACAATTAAGTAGTGGACACAAAACCTAGTTCAAAGTTGGCTCTCACTGAGTCATGAGACAGCCCAGATGGTCTCGTGTTCTGGATGCAAATCACTTTGCTGTGGGGTTCTCCCACACTTTGTTTTCTTTCTCAGTTTTCAGACTTGCTGTGCAAGATTTCTTCTCCCAGCTCTTGTTCCTCATTAACGCCCTTTGGAGTCCAGCAACTCTGCACAGCTATCGGGCAGTACTACCTGCTTTGTGCAGTCTTTCCCTGCTCTTCACACCTCTGCATACATGCATGCAAGACAAAGCCTTTCCATGGAAATAGCCAGGCCATTAGACCCAGTGCAGCAGAGGATCCAGAATGACAGTGCACTCCAAAGAAAGCCTGATTTGCTGCCTCTTTCTCGTTATTATACATACGGACAGTGGCAGGCCACCTCTTCGGTGGAGAGCACTGCACCATCGTCCCTTTGGAGCTCTGTTAATGCTGTTTTCTGTGAGCCAGCGGGTGGCAGGGGCCTCCTCTTCTGCCTTTGTCCTTCTGGATCAGACAATGTCTAAGGGTCTGTACTCCAGTCCAAGATGTGACACCAGTACTAAAAATAGCAGTCCAGATGCAGCAAGGAGGGTGTCAGCAATGTGACTTCTGGCCAGGGTGCCGCGTGTACACTGTTATTTTTAGCAACACGCGTGCAGGTAAAGCTAGCACAGGTATGTCTCTCAGAGCTGCGATCACACTGTAGATTGGAGTATAGACACACTCTAAAAGGGATCATTTGGGGAGCTTTCCTTTGAGATGCTAAGCACCTTTAGCTTCCACTGAATGCTTAGCACCGTGCCGGATCAGGCCTGGTGAAGTAGAAACTGATTCTGGACCGTCTACACCTGAGTGATCAATCCGGTGTTATGTCCCTCAATCAACGGACATGCTAAGGCGCATTTTAACCACCCGGGGCCTTTGTAATGAAGTGATCACTTGTGTGTAGCCAAGACCACAAGTGATGCGGTTGATTGTCAGGAGGGCACCCATTGGTGAATGCTATAAATTCAGGCTTAAGGATTTCCCAGCAGGTTCAAACAAAGGAACTATTAGCTGGCCTGATTTTCAGAAGTGCTGAGCACCAGTTGCAGCCAGTGATTCCAATGAGATTTGTGGGTGTCCAGCACCTCTGATAATCAGCTGGGCTGGTTTTTTTCATATTATTGCAACCACCTTCAATATGAGCTGGGGTTACCACTGCATTTCTAAAGGGAAAGTAAACTGCCTTAAATTTGAATCGTTATTGGTTTTGTTTGCTTTTATTGCATCAATTTGCCCCAGTGGGACCATCCGTCCTGCTTTTTTTTGCCTTTTTTTTTTAAATAATGTCTCATAAACTGTAATTCATGTAGTGTTGCTGTAAGATACCAGACCGACAGCTTCAGCATGAGCAATGGAAGGGTCCCCCGACACGTTTTGTCAGGAATTATGTACCATTAGGTAATGAACAATTGACTGTGATTGTCTGATGTCTGGGCAAGGAATCAGGTTGGTCCTTAAATGATCAGGCCCAGTTTGCCACTGAAACATATCATAATCCACCAGAGAGGAAACATGAACCCCCAATTCTGGAGTCTTTGGAGTGGGTCTAAGTAGCAGCCATGGCTCATCCGTCGTGTGTGAAGCCGTCACACTTACATGAGAGTCCATGGTTGTTCAAGTGTGCAAGCGCATGTGCCCTAGAGGTGTTTCTTGCGTGACTGGTTCTATTTCTGCTTCTATTTCTAGCCTGTTGCAACTCAGACCTCTGCTTATGTTCACTGCTGGAGCCTCAGACCATGAGCTAATTTGGCTTCAAGCAGCAAAGTCAGAAGCCAAATTAGGAAAGAGGAGGGGAAAAAAGCCAACAAGCCTCACCATTTTCCAGTGTGAAGGCTTCCAGTGGTACCAGCCCTCCCTTTCCATTCATTCACTCCGTAGTATAATCTTCCTCATTTTCTGTGATTACGCTCAATTGCAAATACTGCCTGTGGCTCATGAGGGGCTGAAGTGATAGCTCCTGGCTAACCACATTCAAGACATTATCCTTCAGGAGGCACCAAGCCACATGAAAACACAGTGCTCAGGAATGAGGTTATTACCGTTTTCCCGAGCTATGGCCTCTCCTTTTCCGAGTGGAACATTGCATTTAAATGATGCCATGAGGCCTCTGTAATGCACTCAGCTAGCTCCATTTCCAGGATGTGTTTAAAGGAGTCATAAAAGTCTCTCCCCGGCTCTCTCCCAGCCAGGCTTCCTACAGACTCTCGCCCACCAAGTGCACATGCGCCTCCGCCAAGCTACTGGGGTGAATGTTCGATGCCCTGTCCCTGTAGAATTGAACTGCTGTCCCCCAGTACAAGTCTGTTTCCTTGTTCCTGATAGTCAGCCCCAAATATTACCACAAGACATGAGGAGAAGAAATTCCCCTGGAGCAGAGAAGTAGACGGGGAGACGAAGCCCTGGATGGAGATGAAGATACAAGATGGTACCAGGGCCACAGAGATGTATTGGGAGATATATGGGAGATGTATTGCTCCGCCCTATTTCTATGCAGAGCACCAGCCCGGTTAGCTCAATGCCTGATGAGGCTTCCAGACAAAAACCTGGCAAATCCATAATGCAGAGGGTCACAGAGAAAGGGCCCAGCCCCATCTGAAAAACCTTGTGATGCCAATGATGCCGCTTGGGACTCCATCTGAGGGTTTCAGGAAGTGTGAGCTGGTGCTCCATAACTGGCATTCTTCCTCCACTTCCATGCAGTGATCAAAGCTCTTAAAGAATGCAGGGCCCTCCACACTGGAAAGCAGAGGGGGCCATTCAGCTCATAGCCATGTACCTCTCTACACATTAGGGTAGATATTTTTAGCTAAAAAATTAACGACCGGATCTGTATGTATAAATCATACACATGGGCCACCCGCTCTTGATAGTCTAATGATTGGGGCATTCTTTTCTCTTCCTAATACAGGCTTTCTCCTAGTTTGAAGTGCTATTTCCTGTTCATGGTTTGCATCCTGCCACCTCCTTGCATAAATCTGGCTCCCAATTTCCCACCACAGGTAGGGTTGCCAACTCTCCAGGATTGCCCTAGAGTCTCCAGGAATTAAAGATTAATCTTTAATTAAAGATTACATCATGTGATGAAACCTCCAGGAATACGTCCAACTAAAATTGGCAACCCTAACCACGGGGGATTTATTTTAAAAACAAACAAACAAAATCTTTCCAAATTCCAGCTGATTTGGAAAACCCAAATACCACTCAGAACACTGGTGAAACATTAGACTCTGTGAGGTTTGCCAGCATGGATCTTTATTTTGACAGTGGCTTCTCTTAAGAACAGCTGGAGAGATAAAGACTATTCATAAAACCTGAGTGCTGGAAAAGGAGCTGTTTCAGAACAAAAATCAAAGAGCAATTAGCGGTAATTATGCTTTAGCCTGAAAAACCCTGTACACATGAAATGATTACCATGGCAGTTACCAAGGATTTATGTACACCTTTGGCTGGCATAATTATACAGAGTGTGCCTTTCAGGAGAAAGCAAATTCCTTCTCCTTGTGGTTGCTGGGTTTTCTTCTTCATTCCAGACTGTCCATCTCCACCGATGACTAGTCCAAAATCTAAGACATCTGCATCCAAACCACCACTGTGCAATTCCATTAGGGCTGAAATGCTCCTGATCGGAGCTTTCCCGATAGGGCTTCTTAACGAACACAAAGCTGAATGTGCTGGTCCTCCCGTTCCAGGGAAGAACAGAAAGAACTAAGGAACGCTCTACTTGGAGTAGACTACAGCTGACCACAATACGCCTATACTAGGCTCAGATACTTGAATGATGAGTCTGGTATGAATCCTGAGGCAGATAGATTTCAGGGAGATGCCCTGGGGGACATCTTAGTCCATGTGTCAGGGAGGCTGCGCTGCATAGCTATACAAATGCTGATCATAGTAATTGTAATTGCTGACTCATTCCTTGTGGATCCTGCAGGAGAGGAGAGTCATAAGGAGGAGTTTAATGAAGAGAGGGAGAATCATAGAATATCAGAATTGGAAGGGACCTCAGGAGGTCATCTAGTCCAAGCCCCTGCTCAAAGCAGGACCAATCCCCAGTTTTTGCCCCAGATCCCTAAGTGACCCCCTCAAGGATTGAACTCACAGCCGTGGGTTTAGCAGGCTAATGCTCAAGCCACTGAGCTATCCTGCCCCCTGAGGGAGGTGATTGCTTGACCCAGCAAGTTTGGTGTCAGTGGGAGCAGTGGCTTCTCAGTACCTTGCTGGATCAGTGTTACTGGAGGGTGTTAAGCACGCAGCTGCTGGTAGAATCAGGCCCTACCCTTCTTACATCAGCTTGGTGACTCTGTACTGGTATCTGAGCACATCACAGCCGTAATAACGAAGACTCTGAAATGGGTGAGTCAGGCAAATCTGCACGTCTGCCTCACCCCCCAGGCCGCTCTCACTACAGCAGTAAGCAGCAAACATAAAACTAGAGATGGGCTTAAGTTGCAAAAGTTGGTGTTGGGTCCAGATCCTGATTCTGACCAGCCCAAAGATTGAAATTCAGTTCTGGGGGTTTTACTTGTTCCATTGTAAAGGTAGGGGATGTTTGCAGTATTCAGGTCTAGATCTCCAACATCCCCAGGGTCCGATTCTGAGCCTTTTATGCCTCTGTTAGATAGATTCCCATCTCAGCTACAGAACCAGCACCAGCAGTGCAAGTGTAGCAAACTCTACTGTAAGTCATCAGCACGGACAGAACCTGGGAGTATTAGGGGGAGAAGAGGAAGCATCTGTTAGAGCTAAAGGAGCGATACAATTAGCTGCTAACTGTAGGAGAATCTTATTGTCTGTGTGGAGAAACAGGGCACTTTTCAGCCAGCCTGTTCCGCAAGACTGATAGTTGCCATCTTTAACTGTTTGCTTCCTGGACAAACTCAAGCATCATGATGTGATGAAGTTGTATCTTCTTGTGTTGCAATATTATGTTGCCTGGGCTATAAAAGCTATTTCAAAACCTCCAACTTAAACTTACAAGTCAAAATCATGATGTCCCTCCAAAAAAAAAAACAACAACAAAAAACTAGGCACAAGGGGGCATGATTAGCAACTGCTTGCCAGGTAGGGCGCAATTTCATGTGATGTGTGTGCCAGAGGCTATAAACCAATTAAGGGCAATAACAATGTTGATAGAAAGAATGGCTCTTTGGAAAGCCATCCCCGCTGAAAGAGCAACTCTTAGTAAGAGGTCTTAGTCTTTCACTAGAAAGCATCAGACCAATAAACTTATTTCTATTCTCACCAGCACCTCCATTTTATCTTGAATGATGTGGGAAACATATGGAAAGAATGGGAAAAAAATTACTGTATTCTCTGTGTCTCTTTTCTCTCTGTCTCTCTTGAGCAGGGAATAGAAATATTAAACATCTGTGATGCTTTAAGGAAGGATAACTGACTTACTGGGATGAACTCTCACCCTTTGGACTGTTGCTGAAGTCCACCCTCCAGAAAATGTGGAGCAAAGTGGAATGAATATTATGGAGATCAGCCCGCTCCCCATAAGCCCCTCATCCATGCCACAAAGGCGGGAACTGCTGTGTGTTATTTGAACATGTTTGCAGGTGCTGATGTTCTGGAGTAACTCATAACAGAGTAGGGAAAGTGAACGTGATTTCATTTCTCTATGGCTGCATGCAGGACACTGACTTTGCAGCTGAATGGAGGAAGTGCAACCATCTCAATCCCTCACAAGCCACACAAGTGTTAGCTCTGTTAAACCCAAAGAGTAGGATATCTGCTGGTCCATCATTCCATGAAGCATGATCGGCTTTGGTGCTGTTTTGAGTTTTTTTCTCTGTTTACATCTGTCTTTATTAAGTGCAACTTTCTTTAAAAAATATACTGACCCAGATGTTCCTCTCCAAACTACATCATTTTGGTGACTGACTCCAACACTGCCTTTATGAGTAATTTCAACCACGGATTGTGTTACTCAGAGAGGACCAGATCTGCCACTCTTACTTCCACTATATTCTGCTTAATCCCCAATATCAGGATTCCGATGCTGCATAGGCCTTGTGATGGCCCTCTGCAAAACTGGGGTTATCAGCACTTGGATTTATTCTTTATGGAGTAGTCCTCTATCCACAGTGCCCCAAACCATAAGATCTAAGGGCCAAGTCACACTTCCTATTGTCACAAGGGCCATATGTAACAGAGGACATGAACAAGCATCTGTGGGCGTCTAGCGAATATGCCATGATGTGTCTATTTTAAAAGGGATGGTGTAAATCTATAAGGAACACCGTCATTGCATTTAAAATTGAAATGCGAGCTGGGTCAGGCAAGTGCTTGTGAAGTTTATGCTGTGCTATTTTTGTTCTCTATTTCAGTGAGAATTTCATATGTAGGTATCATCTTCCTCAAGAGCTGGGAGGCGGGGGAAGAAATTGAAGGGCCACTGAGAAAAATCATACATCCTCTAGATTTGCGAACAAAGGAGGAGTTCTGCACCGATCCAACCCAGCCCCTCTCCCGTGATTCAATTTAAAGCCCAGCATGCTCCAGTGTGGCCTCACAGATCTCACGACCCACCTTTCAGCTCAAAGGGGCTGATTCCTTGTATTTTTTCCGAAGTCCTTGTGTCAAGTTTGTTTTTAAGTACCTGCAGCAATAATCCAGTTTTACCTGATTATTATTTTAATGTATTTAAATATTTTAAAAAAAGCTTTGAAAAATTCATCACATTCAGGTTCCTCGTTACCCTTCTCTTGGAGTTCATATAAAAGAGCCCATATGACAGCCAACTAAGTGACACTGATAATGAGATGCAATTGGCATCCAATATGCTCATCAGTATCTCCTTGGCCTTTTTTTGTTGTATATGGCATCTGTCAGGCTTCCCTCCCTCTGTGACTTGAAACTGCACTCTTATATCTCTTGAACCAAGTGCCATTCTAAATATCTAAATGAAAATAGCTGCTCTGAATATAGTTAGGATCTTACTCTAATCTTAGGGGGAAATTGAATGGTTTTAGTTTTGAGGGCTCAGCATGTGTCTTAAAGGTCTCAGTATATTTTAAAATGGAAACATATCGTTCCCAGTTCTCAAAGGAAGAAAAACAACATTTAGAATGAGAATCCTTTAATTGGATCCAAAAGGTCCTTTCTTGAAGTGAATGCTTCTGAAGATTATATGATGGGATTGCTTGTGGTAGCAGGGAACTTGACTCGATGACCCAGAAGCTTTTCCCAAACCTATGTCCTATGTCCCTAATGTTCATGAGTTTCTAGTCTCCTAGAGCATTGGTCGTGTTTTAGGTTAATGAATAGGTGACCCAAAACACAACCCTTTTGGAGGCATGACTTTAAATTAACACAACCACATCTTAAATGTTGTTTATAGTGCTTGCCAGATAGTCCACTGTTTATGCCCAGTAAAAGTATAGCAACGCGATTGTAGACCATCTCTAGGGCTTTGAGGATGGTTTGGTTTCCTTGCACATTTAAGTTCATGACAGGCTGTTTATAGTGGTGGTTTCGTGATGTGGAAATTTGTATGGACCTTTATATGGTGAACCAGAATATCCAGAGTAAAAACAGTGAATGCTAGCGAATTCTGGAATAGATCTCAAAGCTCATGTTTCAGGGCATAAGCCTATTTCTAACTATCAACGATTAAGAGGAGATGTAATGTGTGCATGTGGTCAGGGCAGCATAGATTATCCCAAGTCTGCATCTAGAGCATCTAGTGTCAGAAATAGGACTGGATGGACCATCGGTCTGATCCATATGTTCTTATGCTAACTGGAAAGTAGACAGGGACCTACCAACTCTTTTCACACAAGTGATGGAACTGCTGTAGGATGGTAACACCTAATTAGTCATGCTGTTTAATGTGCTACTGGAAGGCACTCAGATATGCCAATGATGAGGACATGATAAGGACCAACATAGAATTGAGCTGGGCAAACACTGCACATTTTCCACTCTTTGCATAAATTTCACTTGGATAGTGTTCACTTTGGGCCTATTCAAAATGAAGTAATTGAGAGCCCACTGAAATCACTGGGAGGCCTTTAGTGGACTTTGGATGAGACCTATATTGAGAATATTCTAGGGGATGAATTTCCTGGCAGGAATGTTTATGGAAGGAGCACATTTTCAGAGTGTATTGATGGAAAGTGAAGACGGAACTCGTCAACCTGAGCATTCGCACTGGAAACCTGATTCTACGAGTGAAGTTAGCCAATCGGGGACCTTTGTGTTTATTAAAAACTAACCAAAACAGCTCTAATTTCAGATACTGGATACCTGGCATTGAACTGTGAAGCACGAAGGAGTCACATAAGTAAGGGACAATACTGTCTTATGGCTTAGGTTAGTAGCTTTGGGGTGAAGATTAGTAGCTGCCCCCACTAGTTGGTGCAATGTTTGCTGTAGGTGGCAGCTAAGAAGTTGCAGCTAGGCATGGCAGAATTCGATTTTTATTTTTGCGTGTGCGCGTGTATAAAGTAAAATTGCCATTTATGAACAGTTAGAAATAAAAATTGATGCATCCAAGAGTACTTGTTGCTAACAGCCAGTGTAAGACAAATGTTCAGGGTCCTGCCTCTGCTACCAGGGCTCCTCCTCTGTGCCCACCACCTCCCTCCCTCTGCTCTCAAACCCTCTTTCTTGTGGCGGGCCTTCTCACTCCACACCTCCAAGCCCTTTCCGCTCACAGCCCTCTCTCCGTTTTTGGGATCCTCTCTCCTTCTGTCTGTCAGCTTCAGCTTCCCTTCATTACAGCCATGAGTCTCCCATGTAGTCCTCTCTTTCCTGCAGCCCCACCTCACCCCAGTCATTCACCCAGGCCTCTCCCCACGGCTGGAATTAGGGTCCCAGGACTAATTATTGGAGAGGAACTCCATCCTTCACTTATGACTGACATCATGCGAAGAGATTCAGGGGATTCCTTCTCAAGCCCTGGAGTTCAGGTACAATCCCAGTGCTGCTCAGGTACAATTCCAACACGTACATTCCTCATCCCCACCCCTTTCCCTCTCTAAGCTTAACCATCCAATGGTTTAGCTCAGTTTGTACACTTCAGGGCCAGATTCTCAGCTGCTGTAAATCACCATTGAAGTCAACAGAGCTGCTGCTCTGGCCTTTCAGTGTTTAAGTGATTGTGTACATTTTCTAGGACACCTCCCCGCAAGGAAAACCTATGGATCAACCCAGGGTGTAAGAACAAAGCGAAAGCTGAAACTCAGAGAGGAGAATCTGTGACCACCATTAATTGCTAACATGGTATCCATGCCACCAGATGTTATATTTTACCCTTCCATCTCCTAGGCAGGCTGTTTGCAATGTAATCTGATGTGGCAGGAGAGAAGGCGAGGTTGGGGTTTTCTTAGCAATTAAAAATGCTGCAGACATCGCTCAGGCACAACGTAAGAGAACAAAGATTAACGTTCCTCTGACACAGGAAGTACCCAGCAATCAGACAGCGCTCTCCCGCACTGGGTCGCCAGCCACTGTCTGAAGATCGCAGGGAGGGTATCGTAATACACAATTTGAAATGGCTCGTGCAGACAGGGACCCTTCTCCTTTTGCTAGTGTGCTTAGACAGCTTTCATTGTGTGATTGCTTTTTCCTGGACCTTCTTTTGCATCAGCTGTGCCAAACACTGAGTGGAACCATCTGATAAAAGCTGGAAGCATGTCAGAGCTGTGATTTGAACTCAGTCATTTAATTCTCGTCTGCAGCCCAGAATCACCATCTGACCTGGATCTTTATACTCTCTGAGTAAAAGACCAGGCAAAGCATCCTCCATCTTTGTATGTCTCTTTAGTAGTCAAACGAGCCCAGGGGCTTAATTTTCTTCTCCTGTTGGTGTAACTCCTTTGACTACGGTTGAGATTATTCCAGACTCAGAAGTAGCAAAACCTGAAATGCGTCATGCAGCTCATGAGAGTCACAAAAAACGATCAGGGATTGATTTATGAGGCAGGATGAATAAAGCTTAAATGTATAGCTTGGGTCAGAAAGGCAAGCTATAGGGAGAGAACATGACAACAGGCTACAAATATTGTAAGGGTGTAAACACTTAGGAGAGAGAAGAAATATATTGGATGGTACAAGAAGGTGTAACTACAAACACTGGACTGAAATCTCTGAAAGGGGGGCAATATGGGGATGAGAGAAAGCCAAGAAAAATAACTGAAAAAAATTGGAAAGAAAATCACGGTAGACGTGTTGTAGACGCTTGAGCTCCAGCTGCAGCCCAAGCTCTGGGGCCCTCTCACCTCAGAGCCCAGACACCAGTCCACGCCCAAACAGCTACACTGCAGTTAAACAGCCCTTTGGGCTCATGGGGCTCAGGCTAAGTCAGCTGGCACAGGCCAGCCGCAGGTGTCAAATTGCAGCGTAGCCATGCCCTAATTGTCTCCCGGCCAGAGCGGGTGGAGCTAAGCCACAATAAGTAGACTGAAGGAGCTCAGTTGAAGGAGGGACTGCAGAAGGGGCAGGTCTCTCTGGCAGAGAGAATCCCAGAGCTAGGGTTTAACAGGTCAACAAAGCAGGAAGCACACAGCAGGGCAGGCTCCTCCCCAGGAAGCCCTGAAATAGGGTTTGCAATTAGAAATAGACAAGTTCAGTAGCCCAGCGGGGCAGCAGGTTCGTTTGGACTTGGTGGTGATATCCCAGAAGGGGTGTGAACTTTGTGACTTGGCCCATAGAAGACCTCGAGCCAGAGGCAGCCAGTCAGCAGGAGGTGCTGGATGCAAGAAGTTGCTCTAAGGTTGAGTGTGTTCCACCACAGCATTTCCCAAAGGCTGTAGTTTATCTTAATTTAGATTTAGATTTAATTTAGATGCAGTCATTACATAAAAACCCAACATGTTATAACGTCATACATCAGGAAGTCATTACCAACTCGGGACAGATGTATCAGTGCAGATAAAATCAACTTCTTCTCCAGCTTTTTCCCAAAATTCAAAGTGATTGTTTTTGTGGTTTGAAACAGTTTGTTCCATTTGTTGTCATTGCTCCTTATTTTGCATTGTTGTGGCTGCAGCTTGCATTGTGCGGTGCCAGCAATTTCTGAAAGGGCAGTGCCAGAGCACCATGGGCTCTCAGCTCAGCTGGAAGCAGAAAGAAGGATTCTGCATACCCTGTTGCACTGAGATCCCAAATTCTGAGTAATGCTCATGGGGATGTGAACCTGTGCCAACAAAAACTAACCCGGTTGCTTTGCCAAAACAACTGGGATTTACATGGTTCCACGAGGAAGTGCCAGAAATTTCAGCAGAAAGTAATTTCTTAAGAGTTTTCCAACTCAGTTTTGCAGACTCAAGAAGCTTCTCTTGCAGAGGGCTCACACCAGGTGAAACTCTATCGGGCCAGATTTGACGTTGGCATCACTCTATTGATACCAGAGGAGTTATGCATCGATTTTCAGGCCAGAAGGCATCATTATGATCACCTAGTCTCATCTCCTGCCTAACACAGACTATAGCATCTCACCCAGTGATTTCTGCACGAAGTCTAATAACCGGTGGTAGATAAGTATGTGTCTTTTAGAATGACATCCAGCGGAAACCTTTGGCCCATTAACTTCAGTGGAGTTACTCCTGATTTATAACCATGTAAGAAAAGAATGAGGTTCAGGAGGTTCAAATAGACATCAAAACTTTCATACTTAGCCAACGTGAATCCCCTCGCCACCCCCGCAACGTTTTTTAACTTCACTCATTCCTGAAGTCAGTGGGAGTTTTTCCACTGTCTTCCATAACGATGATTGGATCAACAAAACCTTTATAGCATTCTCTTTCTTTTTGGCCTGAGAACTGAAAATATCTGTGTTAACAACAAGAGCATAGGTAACGCTATCAGGACACACCAGTGCCTCATTGCTTCGGGATAAAATTCAAGGCATTCATTTTCTAACAGGTAAAACTTGATTTTTTTTCCTCATAGAAAATGAGATTTTCACTTTTTTCTTCCCTAAACATCAATTTTTTTGCTGCTTCATCTTCTCCGTGTCATAGCGTTGGCCCATGTGATATTTTCAGGGATAAGTCTGACGGAGGAAAGTTCAGCACAATGTTGGTTTTATTATATTTTTAGTCAAATCTCAATTTCTGGTTTGTTAGTCACAACAAAGATGACTCAGAAGCTTCTCATGTAAATGAATAAATAATGACAAGGACAAGTCATTGATACAGAGTGATCTGTATCACTTGGTAAACTGGGGACAAGCAAACAATGTGCATTTTATTATGGTTAAATATGAACGTACACATCTAGGAACATAGACTATAGGCCGTATGTACAGGATGGGCAACTATCCTGGGAAGAAAAGGAGTACTTGTGGCACCTTAGAGACTAACCAATTTATTTGAGCATAAGCTTTCGTGAGCTACAACTCACTTCATCGGATGCATACTGTGGAAAGTATAGAAGCTCTTTTTATACACACAAAGCACGTGTGTATAAAAAGATCTTCTACACTTTCCACAGTATGCATCCGATGAAGTGAGCTGTAGCTCACGAAAGCTTGTGCTCAAATAAATTGGTTAGTCTCTAAGGTGCCACAAGTACTCCTTTTCTTTTTGCGAATACAGACTAACACGGCTGTTACTCTGAAACCTATCCTGGGAAGCAGTGACTCTAAGAAAAGATTTAGGGGTCATGGTGGATAAACAGCTAATCATGAGCTTCCAGTGCAACACTGTGGTCAGAGGGGCTAATTCAATCCTTGGATGCATAAGCGGGGGAATCTCGAGTAGTGGAGAGGTTATTTTACCTCTGTATTTGGCACTGGTGTAACTGCTGCTGGAATTCTGTGTCCAGATCTGGTGTCCACATTTCAAGAAGCATGTTGATAAACTGGAGAGAGTTCAGAGAAGAGCCCCGAGAATGATTAAAGGATTAGAAAACCTGCCTTACAGTGATCGACTCAAGGGGCTCAATCTATTTATCGTTAATAAAAAGAAGGCTAAGGGGTGACTTGACTACGCTCTTTAAATATCTACATGGGTTTCAAATACTGAATAAGAGGCTCTTTTGCCTAGCAGACAGAGGTATAACATGATCCAAAGGCTGGACGTTGAAGACAAATTCAGGCTGGAAATCAGGTGTAAATTTTTAACAGTAAGAATAATTAACCACTGGAATAATTTACCAAGGGTCGTGGTGGATTCTCCATCACTGGCAATTTTTAAATGAAGATTAGATTTTTTTTAAAGACAGGCTCTGGTTCAAAAGGGGTTATTCTGGGAAAGTTCGATGACCTGTGTTATACAGGAGGTCAGACGAGATGATCACGATGGAATAGGTGAATCTGCGTGCTGTAGATACTCCACTCCTGCTTCCATGAACTTCAGTAGGAGCAGAATCAGCCCCTATGTGGATGAGAACACCTGACTCGAGTGTTATTCTTTGTATTACAGTAGCAACTAGATGTCCCAGCTAAGGTCAGGGCTTCGTTGTAGTAGGTAGCTGTATAAACACAAAGAGACAGTCCTGGCCCCAAAGAGCTAAATAAAGACAACAGACAAAGGATAGGAGCGGGAAGGATTATGGTCCCTATTGTACTAATGGGGAACTGAGGGTATGTCTACACTGCAATAAAACACCTACAGCTGGCCTGTGTCAGCTCACTCGGGCTTGTGGTGTTGGGCTGCAGAACTATTTAATTGCAGTGTATTTGTCCAGGCTTGGACTGGAGCCCGGGCTCTGAGACCCCAGATGCCTACACTGCAATTTTATAGCCCCACAGCCTGAGCCCCAGGAGGCTGAGTCAGGTGACACGGGCCAGCCGGGGGGGCTCTATAGCAATGTAGACATACTCTAAGACACAGAGAAAGTAAGTGACAGGCCCAAGACTGTAGCAGAGCTTGGAACTGAACCCAGAGCTCCTGAGTCCCAGCCCAGTCTCTCAGCCATTCTCACTCTCAGGTACTTCATTTGCCACGGTACAATTGTCTGTGTTAATGTCATTGGGTGAATCCAGTGATCATGAATGGGACGGGGTTCTTAGCACCCCTGCTACCGCCAACATGCTTCAGAGCTCAGTCAGTCCTGCCAGTGCACCTAAATTCTGTCCATCTGAGCCCTGCGAAAGTCATTTCTGATCCTCTCCTGAGAAGAGACTCTCTGTGGTTCTGGACTAGAGCTGAGATTCATTACTGGCATGTAAAATCACTAAAAATGCTTATGTGGAGTCACATCTTTTCTTTTCTAGCCCATTCCCCTAGTCTGGTTTATCCATCCGATGCAGGCTGATTTCCATCTGCCTATTGAAATTATTCCCATAAAATCAAGAACTGTGACCTCATCCTGTAGAATGCCAAAGTAAGCAAATAAACCACCAATAAGTCTCACAAACTAAACAAATTGTGTTGAAATGCAGACTCTGCTGGGTTTTGTTTGTTTGTTTGCTTTTACCATTGGCTAAAATCTTCAACCAAAGAAGACACAAAATCCCCATTGATGCATTGCTCTATCCTGGAGGTGTGAGAAGAAAGCCCCTACCTGACCTCAGCTGGCAAGCAGCTTACACCCTGGACAATGAGATATTATCTCTTGAAAGGGCTTCTTTCTAAGTCAATTCACTACACTTTGCTTTGCTGAGTCAGTCCAAGAATGCTATCCTGAAAGGGAGGAATGTTCTAATACAGGCTCGATCCACTTCTGGGGACAGAGACTCCACATCACGGCCTATACATGAGGCTACCCAATGTGCCTCATCTCCTTTGCTTGGCTGGTCTTCATTATGACATACTTTTGGTGTTGTCTTCTTCTGCTGTTTTGATACAGAAAGTCCCACTGCCCTTAAAAGCTTCTTTCACAGACTTCTAGGCTTTCCACTTCCAATCTCCCGCCCTGACCCTCCCCCCCGGCCCCCCCACGCTCCTTCATGAAATGCCAAGGGCATGAAACAATGGTAGTAGCAAACCCAACAAAAATCGTGTATGCTGAGCAAGAGTGACTGGAGGGGTGGGGACTGGAGAGTTAATGCACTCCTGATGCTGCTGTGAGCCACTTAGTACAAATTAAACCACAAGTTGTTGTGTGGACCTGGCATTTCATTGCCCGTGTCTTTTGTAACCCTCTGGACAATGTTCAGAAACAGTGCGGAAACCTTCTAACAAACTGACAGACATAGCAAAAGAGAGTCCATTGCTCTGGGGGGAGTCTTCCCTGCAAAATATCCCATATTTAATCATTCAGCCAGCTGAGGGAAAGAAGCTGTGCTGTACATGTTGAGAGAAAGGCTCAGAAATGTTTTAGCCAGCTCTCCACTTTCAGTCTGTTTGTTCGCAATGTATAATGTTTAGCTCTCTGTGACTGCATCCACGCTATTTATCGCTGGAATTCTTCCCTCTCTGAACTGTGGCCATTCTCTGTGGGGCTATGGAGAAGGCTTCCAGCCAATGGGGGAACTCAAGCCAAGACTGTAAATGAATTCATTCCACAGGTTGCTGATCTGGTAACAATTAATATAAAAACGCCCCTTGCAGAAATGTTGTAGCCAGTGAAATGAGCTTGCTGAGCTGAATCGGGGTGTTACTCTCCAATTTGTCTGTGGTAAACAACTCGCCTTTCAATGAGACAAGAAATTCTCAGATCTCCTTTCAAGCTATAGACAAACTTTTCATTCTTTCTCATGGGCTTGCAGACTAAAATGGACACACCCGTTCTCTGAGCACCATGCCACATCAGAAAGGGAATGGGTCATGGCCAGTTATCTTTATGCAGTGGCTGATTAAATACATTCCTGTGCAACTGGGCCAGGGATGCGTGTTGAAAACTTTTTTTACTGTTAATTGAAAGAACAAAAGTTTATTAAAAAATCCTCTGTACATTTCCATTTGACTCACAAATGAAGAAGTCAGCAAATTTCTTCAAAGTATTCCTCAGGATATAATCGTTATAATGGAGTTTAATACAATACACTGATGCTATATGGCATGAAGAGTCTTCCATAAGAAGAGAGTGTAATGGGCCTTGGAGTCAGGACTCCTGTGTTCTATTCCTGGCTCAGCTGTGAATAGCTTTTGATGTCACCTCAGGGAAGTCATTTAACCCCTCTGTGCCTTAGTTTACCATCTATAAAATGGGTACAACCTACTCCTATAGCAGCAATCTGAGGCTTAACTAATAAATAGTGTTAGAACAATGCAAGATCCTCCAGTGGCAGGTTCAGTGCAAGAGCAAAATATTATTGCTATTCGTAGTGTTATTACAGTGTGTTGCAACATGATGTCACAGGCATAGGGGCAAGGTAGAGTTCAAAATTTCCATTCTTTCCTTCAATCTCTGCTCTTTCTTGAACATCTGATCTTCTATCCTTTCTCTGAGTCCAGTTTCAAACCCTCTGCAGTTAAGCAGCTCAGAGTCGCACCTGTTCCTACCAGCTATTCATTGTTGTTTGATTATTTTTGTTATTTTTGAAGGGTGATAGAAGGTTGGTATGTGACAAAAGTAAACAGATGAGTAGTTCTTGTTCAGAACCAGTGTTGTCAGCAGCTGTAAAAGCTCCTATAGCCTATTTTACTAATGCACCTTGGTCCAGTTCACAACTTCCTCCCGTGTACTCCAGTCCTGGGACTCTGCTGAGGAATGGGGATCACTCCAGTACATTGCTGGGGTAAAAGGGCCAGGTGTATCAAGGTTATCATCAGAGCTGCGCAAACATTTTTCTGCAAATATGTGTTTGAATTTTTAAGCAAATTCACTTCCATGGTGCCCATGCCCCTTTGGTATTTGCTTTCTGTGAATCTTCTAGTGAATTAGTTTCGAGGCAGGAATGTTTGCAGAAGCAGCAAATTTTAAGGATATATAGGAGAATATTCCAAGAAAGAAAATTTCAAATTCATAATCTCCAGCATTTTCACCCTCAGCCTGAAAGGCATGTGATCAAGAGGACTGGATGCTGTACTGGGACTCAGGAGACCTGGCAGTTTTTCCATTGATTTCAGTGGAGCCAGGATTTTACCTCTCGATTCTGTTCCCAGCTCTACTACGGATCAGCTGAGTGTCCTTAGACAAATCACTT
The DNA here is from genome assembly GCF_965152275.1 of Natator depressus. Classification (NCBI taxonomy): domain Eukaryota; kingdom Metazoa; phylum Chordata; order Testudines; family Cheloniidae; genus Natator; species Natator depressus. The sequence continues at coordinate 18,952,667 of NC_134249.1, read as the reverse complement.
CATCACACTGTGTCGTTGCTCGCTGTCTCCCACTTTGTTTGTCTTGTGCATTTAGACAGCAATCGCTCCAAGGCAGGGGCTGTCTCTGGAGGATACTTTCAGGGCCTAGCACAATGGGTCCCTTAGGTGGAGCGCCTAGATGCTACTCTAAAGCAATTTTCATACTAACATCGTTCTAAGAGTCATGCTTATCCTACTGGGAAGCAGAAACAAACCATGTGACATCCAACAGCTCATATTTTGAAAATGGCTTGTGAGCAAGTTACAGACCACAGAAATTATTCCTCAGAGTAATGTGAATAATTAAGACATTTGAGAAACTCATGAGCTTTTGGCAGACAATTCATGTCCTGGAGAGGTGGTGAATAAATTAGTCATTACAGCTTAGTCTCCAAACTCCAGCTCTTATGATCATTACTGCACTGGCAAGAAGGTGACCCCAAGCAAGTCACTTCCCCTCCCTGTGCCTCAGTTTCCCCATCTGTAAAATGGGGATAATGATCCTGACTTCCTTTCTAAAGCACTTTGACATCTACTGATGAAAACTGCTATGTAAGAACTAGGTGTTATCATCATCATTATTACTATACATGCAATATCTCTGTCTTTACTCATTCAGGAATTGCTTTTGTAAAAAACTTGAGTTGGTTTTAGTGTTAATAAAGATGACAGCAAAAAAAAAAATGTTTGACTTAATGACTCCCAGCATTGGTGAGCGGACACATTTACATTAAATGAATATGCCCTTGTGGTAAATGATCCTTCCAAATTTCTGGTCCTGTATAACAATTTTGATGATATTCAATCTTTGTTACACCCAGCAATGTTTGCCCACCAATTACCGTACATGTTACTCTTTGCAATAACAGTCAGGTCATGAATGTGGAATTCCAACGGACCTGTCATGGAAGTTATAGATGAAATGACAATTGAGGTCATGCTGATGAATGGGTTCCAAAAGATTTAGGGCATTATCTTCAAGTGTTTCCAGAGTGGGGATCTTCTTAATTCTGCATTTTATGTCAGTGACTTTTAAGTTGAATCTTTAATGGCATTTTGGTTTAATTTTTTTTTTCTGCTGAGTATGTGTGATATTCCCTGGACTTTGCATTCTTTTTACAGCTACTCTCATTCAGGGAACAAGATGATGGCAATTAGGTGCATGATAAGACGAATGCTTTTGATTGGGTTTGATATACATGGCCTTCCATCAGCAGACCAGTCTCATGAAAGAGCTGCACATTTACTCTAATCAGCCGTGAAGTACAGTGCAGGGCTCTCAAAACTAACTGCTTTCTTTGTAAGGCTGTTTGGAAGATGTGACTTTGAGACAGGCCTGTACACAGATCCCCAAATTCACACACCTCCAAAGGCTGGCAAAGGTCAGCTTCAGCTCTTAAGGACAATTTTGTGGCTTTGACCCATCTCTGGTTCAGTGCCAGTCCAATCCTCAGCATAGTTTAGACCTATGTCTTTCTGAACTACACCAGCTGCCAGTGGTTGTTCCAGCAGCCACGGTCTTATGCCCATGGTCAGTAGCGAGGAGTGGGGCAGAGATGGCTACATCATCTCTGCACCATCTAGGAAACCCCCCATACTGAGGGAATCCTTGGACAACCAGATATGCCACTCAAGGCTGAGAATCTGACCCTCACTGTCAATATTAATAGGCTTGAAATTAGACTTCTTTCACATCTTCCCCATCCATTTGAAAAGCCCATGCAATTCTTCAGTGTGGATTTTCTCCCAAAACCAGATTCCTCGGTGCCCCTTTTTTGTTAAACATAATTAATCAAGCCAGCCTTCCTGAGCAATGCTACAGTAAGAAAGTAGTCTGTATAACTTGATAACAGCCCCTCGCACAAATAAACAACCCAACAGAAGCAGTGTGTGCACATGCAGTGAAGCAAAGGAAAAAATAACAGGGCTGAGAATATGGATTTCAGCTTCATGTTGCCAACAAGAGTGAGTTAAAAAATGATCTATTTAAAATAATGAACTGTACCTTGACAGTGTCCTAACGAGTGAGGTCAGAGGGCATTTCCTGGGGACTGTAACCAGCTGGAAGATTTAACCCCCAGCTGTTTTTCTCATTGCCAATGACGTGATCTGGGCCAGTGCAATTTTTTGCTGTTGGAACCCACTTGGATATTTCTTTTTGCCTAAACAAAGATAATTTCTCCTCATTTCCCCATAATTTTCCATCTTTCCTAAAGTGCTGCGGGGTTCTTGGATTTTTGATCTGCATACCCTGGCTCAGTTCGACCTTCCTTCTGCTCTGCTGAATGAGACATCTTGGTAGAGCTGGTCAAAAACTTGAAATTTTTTGCCAAAAGTTTTGAATGAAACATTTTTCACAGATTTTTTTTTTCAGCTTTTTCTTTTCACCCCATGAGAAAGGGGTGTGGGGAAGGAGAGAAATTGGAAGGGAATAATAAAAAAAAACCCCTCTCATACCACCTGAAAAGTGAAAATTTTTCATGTTTTCATTGAAAATCCAAGAAAATGAAACCAAAATGAAATTTTAATGAAATATTTATTTAATTCAAAATGCCATTTTTTGTAAAAAAAAAAAAAAAAAAGTTTCAATGACAAATTTCATTTTTGGAAGAGATATAAACCCTGCTACTCCAAGGCATAAGCCAACCGCTAGCCAATGCAGGCTAGGAAGCAACTTTCCCTGTGGGCAGGCTTTTCCATGGCTTCTGCCGTTTGTTGGCCCTGGCCATTCTTGGAGACAAAATGTTGGCCTGGATGGTACGATCCAGTCTGGCAGTTCCATTGTGTGTCTCTTATGTAGCATTCTGCAGAATGAAAAGGTTGGCTGCGGCATTGCTATAGCTAAGCATGACTTCTCGAGCGCTGCGGGGATGATCATTCCCAATGCTACTGCCGCTGTACAGGCACCTCCTGTGCATTGAACTTACAGATCGTGGTGAGCTGCAAAGTTTGATCTGGATTCAACCTTTCCCCAGTTTTTGAGGCTGTTCACATTTGGGGATTCATAGATATTTAGGTCAGAAGGGACCATTATGATCATCCAGTCTGACCTCCTGCACAACGCAGGCCACAGAATTTCACCCACCACTCCTGCAAAAAACCTCTCACCTATGTCTGAGCTATTGCAAGTCCTCAAATCGTAGTTTAAAGACTTCAAGGAGCAGAGAATCCTCCAGCAAGTGACCCGTGCCCCATGCTATAGAGGAAGGCGAAAAACCTCCAGGGCCTCTTCCAATCTGCCCTGGACGAAAATTCCTTCCCAACCCCAAATATGGCGATCAGCTAAACCGTGAGCATATGGGCAAGATTCATCAGCCAGATACTACAGAAAATTCTTTCCTGGGTAACTCAGATCCCACCCCATCTAATGTCCCATCACAGGCCATTGGGCCTATTTACCATGAATATTTAATTACCAAAACCATATTATCCCATCATACCATCTCCTCCATAAACTTATCGAGTTTAATCTTCAAGCCAGATAGATCTTTTGCCCCCGCTGCTTCCCTTGGAAGGCTGTTCCAAAACTTCACTCCTCTGATGGTTAGAAACCTTCGTCTAATTTCTAGTCTAAATTTCCTGGTGGCCAGTTTATATCCATTTGTTCTTGAAGTCTGGATCTCATTTTTCAACCCAAAGCATTATTAGCCCATGGAACTGGTGACCACAAGATATTATTGAGACAAAGAGCTTCAAAAGACATTTTGACATTTATATGGATAATCAGAATATCAGCAGTTACACTAGTATGTCTATGTGTGGGTGGGTGTCAGGGGGAGTTGAGTGCAAAGGATGAGACTTCATTTCTGTGGGTGCACCTCTTTTGATCACTGCTGAAAATATGATGCTCAGGGCCATGATTATGGGCATCAGTCCTGGAACATGGATGGATGGATGGATGGATAACAGAAACATGACATGAGAAGATGTCAGAAGTCCCTGATGTCTCTCTTGGGGGGTAGTTGTGTGTATGAATCTGTTCCAAAATCCGTCAACAACTCAAAAATAATTGACTTGGTGGGAGGTTGCCTCAGTTCATTCAGCAAATCGGTCAGGCTGAGATTAGCAAATAAAGAGATTCAAGATTTTGTAATTAGGATCTGACTCCAAAGAGGTGGTCCAGCTGGAGAAGGGAAGGGTTTATATATTTCAAATAAACCCTCTTGGTTTCTAGCACAGTCGCACATGGTTGTGCTTGGTCCTGTTAAGTCGTTTTTCTTGTGAAGCCTGTTTGACATTTGCTGGGGCGTTTTCCCCCTGGGTTTCTGCAGTGCTGGCTAGGGAGCCCAAACAGTTATGATCCACGAGTCTTGGCCTTGCCATTCATGGCCGTGACAAGGCCTGCAAAGCTACCAACAGCAGTGCAGGAAGGGTGGCAGGCTTCCCCGAGCAAGTGAAGCTGGGGCGGCAGAAAGTTGCTGCATCTGGAAGGCTGAGATACATGGACCAACCTTAGCAATCGGAATTTCTAGCACTGAAAATCAAAGGCCACCTCTGCAGTGAACCTTAATCCATACACCCCTGGAGCAGGCCCAAATAGCTGGCCTTGGCACAAGGGAATCTCTGCAGAGGCAGGGGGAAGAAATGTTGAACCCTAGGCCACAAAGCTGCTCCTGATTATCCCCCCCTGCTGCTGTGCCCTCTCACTTGGAGGGGTTAGTGGCCAGCAGATAGGAAGAGTAGCATCTTGCTCTCCTCCTGCGTCCCTTGCTGGGCTCTTACCAGTGCTGGCTCCAAGAATCCTGCCCCATCTCTGCGTGCCGCAGAACAACACTGGTTCAGACGCAGCCAGGGCCCACCTTGGCCGCAGAGAAGAGGGCAAGAGTGTGTTTACCGTGTGTTTGCCGATGTTGCCATTAAAAGATAAGAACAGAGTCAGGCCACATCCTCGGCCTGTGTAAATGAGAATAGCTCTGAAGACATCTCTACACCAATCTACAGTGTGGTCCACGGGCTTGAGTGCAGGCCAGGTGCTCCTGAGTTCTAATCCTAGCTCAGGCAGGGATTTATGGTGTAGCCTCAGGCAAGTTAATCTCCTTGCCTCGGTGTCCCCACCTAAAAAGTGGGGATAATAATAACACTTACAAATTGCCTACCTCAGAGGGCTGTTGTGAGGATGAACTAATGTCTGTGAAGTGCTTTGTACATTTACAATGCTGTAGCATGGGTCAGTATGATTATTTAAGCCCTTTGGGGTCTATGGATGAAAAGCACCATAAAAGAATGAGGAGTTATTACGAGAATTATACTTACACCAGCTGAGGATTGGGCCAACTTTCATGTCTATAGCCGGGGAGTTCGGACCCCACTCGGTTCTCAGACACAGGCATGCCTGGAATCCCATCACGCCCCTTCACACACACTAAGACACAGAGCAACACATGCCACTGTGTAAAAGCGGAGAGTCAAAGTAGGTCTGATGCTGCAGCCCTGATGCTGACAGAAAAAGGCCACCCAACTGCAACAGTGTGCAGGAGCTGCAGGAGGCCCTGGCTGAAAAGGTCTGTCTTGCCGTGAGCTACCTCCCGCCCCCCCCCAGTCCCACTTCCCCAAGCAGAGACACCTCTGGAGGTGAGTATCCAAAGCAGATGCCCCCTTTCTCCATTGATCTACTGCCCTTTTGTCTTTGCAGAGGGAATCTGCCCTCTTCCCCTTGATATTTGGGCCTTAGAGTGAAATTGGACCTGAATTACAGCCACCTTGATGCTGGGGTTTCTTATTGGCTGGAGTTTTACTTGAAAACACAAAGCAAATGATCACTGGTATTTTCCTCTTGTCATGACCGAAATCTCCTGTTCCTGGAGCAGTGGATATGCAGAGGGTAGGGGTTTGGTCTGCTTTCAGCCTCTCATCTGCTGTTTTGAATTTCCAGCAATGAAGACAGCCTTATTATTGCCTCTGCTAGCTGAGGGGAAACCCACAGCCTGAATTCTTCTCAGTGGAGAAGACTGAGGGCAGGGAGTGGAGGAGAAAGAATAAGGCCCTGTAATGGGACTCATGAGATCTCTGAATTCGGTTTCCAGCTCGGCCACAGACTCCCTGTTTGACCTTAGTCCCTGGGAACATCTGGCTACAGTGGTGGGTGCTGAGCTGTATGGGGAATTCTGGCCTTCATGTCACTGTGCCTTTGTTCCCTATTTGTAAAATAGGGACAAGACCACATCCTTTCTCCACCCTTTATCGGTCTTGACTATTTAGACTGTAAGCTCCTTGGGGCAGAGACTGTCTCTTACTGTGTAACACCTAGCACAATGGGGCCTCAATAGTGGTAGGAATCTCTAGGTGCTACTGCAATGCAAAAAAAAAAGAAAAAAAAAAGTAGGAAAGGATTAACTATCCCACAACTGTTCCAGCATCACGCACACATAGATTCTGATCTCTGCAAGCCCTACAGCTGCAGATTAACATCGTTTGAGGACACGCTTGTTGATCTGTGCTCCGCTCAGACAAAGTCCTCCTCTATAACATCTTGAATATCCAAGCAGCTTGGAGGAGGATAAAGGCCGGGAGACAGAGAGAGATAAACAATTTCCTCCACAGAGTTGTGGCCCAAACCTATCTTACAAGAAACACATGCTCTCTGACACAATATTTAGTTCTTCTGTAACATGGTCCATTTGGAGGTTGGTGATTGTGTGGAGCTCAGTAGTAAAACATTCTTTACTGGTAACAAAAAAAACCCACAACCTAACAATAATAAATGTGGTTAACTCCATCTGGGCTGGAGAGCAGGATTCCAGCTGATCCCTTATTGGGCAATGATTTCCTCCAGCCATGTGCTCAGAGGCCACACCCTTTTGCTGATTTCCCGTGGCAGTCTTTGCATCCCCACTAGACCCCAAAGAGAGAACCCAGGTTTTTTTTCCTGCAATGTGCTGTCGCTCTAAACAGTCAAATGACACAGCAAGGGTTGCAACTTTAGGCCAAAAAAAGACTGCTTGCTTGTTTTTTTCTTTTTTTATTCAGCTTTTCTGTTCATTAGCTCAGGAACTTACAGTTGGAGTTGTCACTAGGCTCCTCTTGCCAACATCTTGCAGGGGTTAGCAAGAGTTACATCATTTGGCCTCGGAGGACGAGCTAAGTGAAAACACATGGCGTTCGTTCACATTCTTGGGCCTTTTCTCTCTCTCTCCCCCCCCGCCTCCCACAGGAATGGCATACAGCATGAGGTTAAGCGGTATGTGGAGAGCATGTGTGTACAGGGCCCCTGTGTTGAACAGCACTGCTTCAAGACTCCAGTGTGATTGCAAAGAAACTTAGCCCCCCTTTCACCTCTTTTTGCTTTGCATTTAAAATATCATCTGCAGTGTTTAATTGGGTCCTTGTGATCACCCCCACTCTGGGGTTGAATAGATGCTCATACAATCAGCGGGGAGGGGTTTAACACGGGCGTCCCAGCTGCATTCCAAGGTGGGCAGCATAATGCCATCTGTCTCCCTGAAATTGTGCTGGATATGGTGTTCTTCACTTCCTGTCCTAACCCAGAAGGGAAAGTGGCCTAGAGGTGTGCTTAAAGCAGGCCAATCGGAATCAAGACTTTCCCGGGCTCTGCCACAACCACTGACTTACTGTGTGACCATGAGCAAGTGCCTCAGTTTACCCTTCTGTAAATTGGGCATAATGATATCTACATCAAGGAGGTGCCGTAAGGCTCAGTGAATGTTTGTGCATGTTATTAAACAGTAGATGTGTTCAGCTGCAGAGCTGGAAGCACTGTAGCATCAGTGAAGAAAATCCTGTATGTATAATGGCATATAGTCTGTACAGTACTTGATCCCTTTGTTACATGAAGAGCTTTTGGGAGGAAATTTCCATCATGACATTTCTGTGAGAAACAAGACAGGGGGGAAATCACAGAAATGCTCACTTCCCCCCCCCCCACCCCCCTCCTCTTTATGATTAACTCTAGTGAATAAATAAAACAGGTTGTTGTTTTTTAAATTGGAATTATGATTGACAGATGTCTCTCACCTTTGATTAGTAGAATTAGTGCTTCCCAGAATTCAAATGGACAGCTGAATTACAAAAATATAACATTAACCAGGAGAAAAGACCCACGGAGAGAGGGGAATTACAGCAATATTCAATCATCCCCAAAGATAGCAAGTGTGAATGCCAGTTGCCTGTGTCAAAGCTGAACCCAGGTTTTAAGGCTATAATCTAGATGCCTGGAATTCTGCGAGAAATGATTGTCACTGATGAGCTGGGCTGTGACTCAAGATACTTGGGTTCTAGTCTCAGTTTTGCCTCTGATCCCCCTTCTACCTCTGTTTCAATTGTAAACTCTTTGGGGCAGGGAGTGTCTCTCACTATGGGTTGGTACAGTGCCTTGGAGAACTGGGGCCTCCAGACGCTACTCTAAATACAAAGGATCATGATGGTTAGTAAAAGACAGAAAGGCTGGGTGATGGCCTTTACATGAAACGAGACTGAAGCATTTCAGTCTGGTCCTTACGGACGGGTTATCCCCTTCCCAACACCCAGGCACAATTAGCAATAATTTGGATCTTTGCTGGCAGGGCCAGTGGAGAGGTAAAATATTGAGAAGGCCACAGAGACTGAACTCAGCGGTTCTTCCTCCAGATATGGGCTGACTGACGGTGCGACAAGCTCACATCGCCCCTGCCTATTCTGTGGATGAACTCTTCAGTCTCAAAGGCTGTCATTTCAGTACCTTTCACCAGCCCTCAAACAGGGGCACATGCATTGCTTTGTCTCATTGATAAGGCTGAACTTCTGTTTTTCTGCTGATCTCCATAGATGTTCTGGAAAAAGGACTATGACATCCCCTGACCCAGCAGTGGTCTATTACGGCAAGTTATTTTCTCTCCAAGCCAGACTTCCTTCAGTTCAGATATTTCCTTCCCACCCACTACACATCCTTCCTGCCCTCACATCTATGGCATCTCCAGCCTTAGGGAATCAAACACAACTAAACCACTCTTCCCTCATATTCTGCCTGGACCCTTTAATTAACACACAAAGTGAAAATCTAGTAGCTTTATTGAACACAATCAACTGGCTTAGCACTCCCAAAGTGTCCATTCCTAACTCACACTTGGTCATCTGCAAACCTGCATTGTATCCATTGTTTGC